>NC_142771.1:37920000-38243000 GCF_988280905.1 Pimephales promelas | reverse complement strand
ATGCCACAATAGATTCTGGGAGCCATAGGTGAGTTTTGTGTGATGCAGCCAGAATACATTGTTGCATGAAGCATGTTACCGTTATTAAGATTCATTACTGTCCGTGTGTGTCTTTAAAGCTTTTTGGTGCAGGACTATCAGAATTACAAATGTGAAATTAATAACATAACATCTAAACAAAGAATAGGCTCTGAATATGATTCACTCGATGAGTGAATCGAACACTACATGGTGATCATATCTTTATCATCAGCTAATGTTAAAAAGTCAAACTGCACAACTAAAGCAACACTGATCACAACAATGGTGACTTCAAACGAAACATTACATCTAAACCTCTGTTAATTCTCAGTAAGAAATTCTGTTGACGTAGAGGTGGGTGTGTTTATTCCAACCAAAACCCGAGGTCTGTCCAACGTTGGAGCTTGACGTCATACGAACGTTGGATTTAGACGTCAACCTGACTTTCTATTTTTACCAAAATCCCACGTCTGACCGAAGTCTACATCTTGTGCCTGCTGAGTTGTCTTGTTTTGGTTGTGTTTGGAGCCCTCTGTCTTGTTTATTTTCCCATTTTCCATTTCTTTCTTTTGTGTTATTTAATTATTTTTTAAGCTGCATTTAGATCCGCTAAGCCTCTCTGCCTCCTCATATTCACAATGATGTGACCCTAAGTGAACATTCGGCACATTTTAGATGTTATTTCTATTCACCATCCTAACATTAGCTTTTATCAAGTTTGCGTCAGATTTCATCAAGATTGTTTAGTGATCATGTCACAATTTAGTTCGCAGAGAGGGTGAAAATTGTTCATGAAAAATTAAATAAATAAACCTTAGTAATATTATAAGGAAACCACTGGGAAAATGAAATGTTAAAAAAAAAAAAAAAACATCCACGGTTTGTGCCTTTAATAAAACATGGGGCAGTTGACAAGTAACTGCGGAAAGAACCTGAAACGACTGGATCATGAATTCATCTCAAGGGCAGTGACAATTAATAAACTGACCCTTCATGATGAAATGAAATGTGTTTAATATCCTGTTGTAGAAGCTGATTAAATCTCACTTCAGGCTAGGAAATAAGATGTACAGTGCTGTCCTAGACTACATTGATCTGGCTTTTGTTCCTATTTATATATAGAAATAAATAGAAAATTGTAGAATAATAAAATAGTGACTTTTGGAAAATGTCCAGTGGATTCACCCAGGCTGTGTTCTGGCCACTCCAGCACCATTGACAGCCAGTGCATTGTCAGTAGAACTAAAACTGGAAAGCAATTAGAGCAGATTAGTGTGCTGCCACTCTCGGGAAGGGAACCTAATTATCGGACGTGTTCTTTGTCCTTGCTGCTAAATTCTCCTCGATACATTCCCCCGCTGCAGTCTCCCTGTATGTGAGAAAGGAAAATCCCAAGGGAAAACACCCTTTCTGTTGTTAAACTACCATTTTCTGTTGTTAAACTGTTGTTAAACTGCCATTTTGCTGGATAGTAATCTCAATCAAAATGATATCAAATTGAACTACAATGAGATAGATAGATGACTATTGATACATTGCATAATATACAGCGATAAAATGCCTGATTAAAAGAAAATTGTTATTCTTTACTGCATATTTACCATGAAATGCATCTATTCTAATTTATGTACAACAAATATGGAATTGTGTAGGTTCTCGCCATGTCGCATTGACTGTAATTAGTTTCCAAATCCTTTGAAAGTATTACGTATGCTCAGTGTCATTTAAAATCAACAAAAATGTAATCTGCTTCACCAGTCAGTTAGCTTTATATTTCTGTTTGTTGTTTCATTATATTACTTGGTACGCTTCAATATTTCACAAGAGGATTTGGACGTGAATTAAGTAATTTTGCTGTCAACAACAAAGTACTTTGTTGGACGGGTCCATTTGCGGATATGAGTGCTGTCAAATATAAATGAATCAGTTTGAGTCCCGGGACGAGAGCAGCTCTGAATAGAATCTTGAATTGTTAATTATAATGCCTACAACTGAAAATTCAATATCATAAAAGACAGAAACAACACCAACAGGAAAAAAAAGGAAATTGCTTTTAGATAGGGTACAAAGGGGTGTAATTAATGTGCAACGTGTAGTGTAACACACTGCTTAAAAATCAAGGCATGATGCATTGTTGGAGAAATTATTAAACAATGGATAAACAATATAATACTCTCATTAATGATGCGACATTCAGGTGCTAATTAATCGATTCAAGAATGTAATTAATGTCAGATTATATAGTTAATTTACATTTAAAAAATCACATTAGCATGCAGTATATAACTTTAAGGGTCGGTCACACTGACACTTTTCATTCCATTAACTTCCATTCATATGCATGTGAATGCGCCTTTCCGGAGTTCAAGTTTGGTGAACTCTGCTCTGCTAATTCGTATCGCTTGAAGACGTGTCACCAATAGAAGATTGATCACGATGCACTCTCTAAGATAAATTAAAATAATGCAAAATTTAAAGGAGTAGTTCACTTTTGAAAAAAAACGTTTGCTCATAATTTACTCACCCCCATGTCATCCAAGATGTCCATGTCATTCTTTCTTCAGTTGACAAGAAATTGACGTTTTTGATGAAAACATTCCAGGATTTTTCTCCATATAATGGACTTCAATTGGAACCAAACGGTTCAAGGTCCAAAAGACAGTTTCAGTGCAAACTGTTCAAAGGGCTTTAAACGATTCCAGACGATGAATAAGAGTCTTATCTAGCGAAACGATACCTCATTTAAATAACAAAGTTTAAGTTTTATAAGCTCAAATGGTCGCCTTGCTCTGTTCTATGATGCGCGTTCGTGACTCTCCTGTTCGAAGTCGTTCATCAAAATGAAAAAATCTTTTTCCGAGTCATTTGGTTCATTCAACGAACGAAACGAACAAATTGACTTGGAAAAAGATTCGTTCATTTTGATGAACGAGTTTGAACAGGAGAGTCATGAACGCGCATCACAGAACAGAGCAAGGCGAGCATTAAAAACTTATAAACTTATAAAACTTTGTCATTTATTTATTAAATGAGTGATCGTTTCGCTTGATAAGACCCTTATTCATCGTCTGGAATCGTTTAAAGCCCTTTGAACAGTTTGTAATTTGCGCTGAAACTGTCTTTTGGACCTTGAACTGTTTGGTTCCCACTGAAGTCCATTATATGGAGAAAAATGCTGGAATGTCTTCAGCAAAAACCTTAATTTCTTTTTTACTGAAGAAAGAAAGACATCGACATCTGGCATCTGAAGACTATTTTATGATTTGGTAACACTTTATTTTATGATTTGGTAACATTCTGTTGACTATTAGTAACTTTGCAACTACTCGTCAACTTACTCGATTAGAGTATTAGTAGAGTGTCTGCTTAATATCTGCTAAATCTTTATTGTGATGGTCCTCAACAGACAATCTACTGACTATAAGTAACTTTGCATAAGTAACTAACCCTACCAGTACTAATACTCTACTAATGAGAGTTTGTATAAGTGCAAAATTACTTATAGTCAACAGAATGTGTTAAAGGGACCATCGAAATTAAGTCAAACTCAATATTTTTGTTCCTCATCATTCTGCTATTGATTCATCATGTTCCCTTTTACCCCATACTTTATTATTCCCTTATGCGCATGCAAATTCTTCAAAAACGGTGCTGATTGTTGACGCCATTGTGAATGTACACTTGAACAATGGTTTCGGGATGAGCAGAATTGTTTAACTATGTTGTTAATGACATAACTTGTGACCACTTGAACCACTCACAGTATCTATGCTTTTTACAGAAAAGCCTTTAGGTTTACAGAAAGCCATATCATAGTAAAAAAAAGATATTACACAAACATTGAGTTTGGATGTGTATTGATGTACATTGTAATGTATTGACCTCCGTATTTCAGCTTTCAGAGACAAGTGCTTGCACAATTGGCTCTAATCTTGAATCTGATTAATGTTATCTGCCTGATGTGCAGATATGTTAAGTAGGGAGAGATGCGAGTTAAGATTAAGTGTAAGTGCGTGCCTTGAATATCCAAGTTCTTAAAAGTCATGTCTGTTCACATGTGTGCAAATGAAAGTTTGCCTGCTGCAGCATCCTTGGAGAAAATGCCATTTCCTTTCTTCTCCTCTCTCCCATTCCTCCTGGATTTGGCTAATCCTTGATGTTTGATGCATCTAGGCATGGATATGCTGCAGATAATAAAGCAGTGTTCTGATTGGGCGGTACTGAGGTGGGCACATCTTCATCATCATCTATGAGCCCAGGCAGTTACGATCACACTGCACCACCCCGCCTGCTTATTTCATAAGATCTTGTACTGCGCTCAGTCCTGTGAGCCCTCCATACATATATAAACAGGCAATGGAATGACGCTTTAGTGGATTTTGTCCTATCTAAATATTTAATAATACATTAAAAATACAATTCACACAGACAGTGACTTTAATGCAACTATTTTATGAAGAAAACCTCTGAATAAAATTGCGGTTAGATACTTTTGAGGGGCTTAAAGAAAAAGCAAATCATTTTAAAAGTGGTTTAACTGTCTAGTGCTCATGTTTGTGTTGTATTGTTCATGGAATTTGTTGTCATAGTTACTGGTTTGGTTAATCTTGTTATTGATTCCTTTCATCTGTGATTATGGAGCTAAGCGTTCTCCTCACCCATCACACCTGAACACACTGCCTGCGTCCCAATTCGCATACTATCCGTCCTAAATAGTATTCGAAAATAGAATTAGTACGTCCCAAATCGTAGTATGTTGAAATGAGTGTTTCAAAGATACCCGGATGGTCTACTTTTTCCGGTCAGAATACGAAGTGTAGATCGATGCACACTCTAACGACTGATATTGCCCACAAACCATTGCGCGGTGGACGAGGATTCGGTTAGAACTACAAACACGAGTAAAAAGTGTTAAAAAACTACAGACACCTAGTCGATACGGAGGACGTGCGAGTGCCCGCGGTTGTGTAGAGAGGTTTAGATAAAGAGCTTTGAGTGATTAATTATCAGTATCTAACCTGACGAAAATGAATTTATTCAATGTTGTCCACATTATATTGCATTTGCAGCAGCATTGTGAACTTTTGTAAAGACACGTTTAGCCATACGTTTTAAATGCATCATTATATTCAAATTGCAAACACATGAGGAGAGCATGAAAGACCCACAACTGGCAGATGAACGTGCTCTCCGAAACGGTAGGAAATAAAAGTAGATAGAATGGAGGATTTTAACTGTGACGAGATGATTGACAGGGCAGTTTACGGTGACAGGATGCACACAGCACGCGACAGAGCCGTCCGTTAAAGATGACGTGATAGTATGTCCCAAAGCTTGCCTACTCTTTTGCTACACACTCAAAAGTTTGTACTTTTTCCTCACAAAAAGAGTACATACTTTTAGGGCGTAGTATAAGTAAGCGAATTGGGACGCAGCAACTCTCTTCACCCTTGGACAAGATGGCCGTCCTCTGGAAGACTATATGGAGAAGTTCCTTGAGCTCAGCAACCAAGTGTCCTGGAGCGACTGCACCTTAAAGATCTGTTTCATTCCATTGACCCCACCTGCCTCTAAACTCCTTCTTTCCAGCGAACACAGAACGTTCCCCTAACATTCCCGAATGGTCCCATTAGGTAATTTTTTTGGGAACCAAACAAGAACGTTATAGGAACGTTCCATGTAGGTTATTTTCAGGTTCTATTTTTATAACGTAAGGAGAATGTTCCGGGAACGTTCCCTTAACCTTAAGGGAAAGTTCTAGGAACGTTCTGGGAACCAAAAACTAACGTTCCCAGAACCTAAATTTGTTTGCTGGGTTAGTCCTTTCCCAATTCTCCCCACATGGACACAAAGACCAGCCAGCCTTCAGCCATGCCCATCATGGGTCATAAACCAGAGCCCACCACAAACTCAGAGCCAGTGCCCTCCATAAAGCCAGAGCCAGAACTTATGCTGGAGGACAGTCCCGGAGCCCGAGCCAATCACAGAGTCTGACCAGGTACAAGAACCAGCACCAATATCTATCCTAGAGGGTATTTTAGTGGTGTTTGATGGTCTGGAAAGAAGCCCCACTCATTCTCCCACCACTGAGGAGTGCTTGCTGTATCCGGCCCCTGGGGAAATACATATGCTTTGCAATATATCTATTCGCAAAGTCTCCAAGCCACTGGTCCCACCCAGCCTTACCACTCCCTCCTCCTCTGACAATGCCATTCAGTTCCTTGGCCATACCAATGCTGACTCCTTTCAGCCCTTTGGCTCCTCCTTCAGTGGCTCTGTCCAGCTGCTCAGATGCACCTTGGGCTTCACGGTCTTCCAGCTCCACATTGGTGTGTCGATCCCCTGCCTTCACATCAAGCATCCGAGCCCTGGCCTCCACCTTGGACCCACATTCCCTCATCCCTCTGGCTCCACCTTGGTCCATTGTCGCTCAGGCTTTGCCTCAGAGGGTCTCTGGCTACGGCTCAAACCTCCAAGTCTCGGCGTTAACACAACTCCAATTAACGGCGTTAAAGCAAACCCATTTTAACGGCGTCAATTTTTTTATCGCGTGATTAGCGGCCTTTGTGGCCTACTTTGGACTTTTTTCCATATGATTTTGCAATGGGACGTGGCATGCGTGGCGCTGCGCTATGAAACCCATTCATTTCAATGGCTTGCACCGCACGAGGAGGTCGTTTTGTTGCTTTGTCGACTAATCGCGCGATAACTTGATGCCGTTAAAATGGGTTTGCGTTAACGCCGTTAATAATGCATTTAACTGACAGCCCTAATAATAATATAATAATAAAGGAACCTGGCTGAACCAGAGACTTGGAGGTTTGATCCGTGGCCGGAGACCCAGAAGTCTGAGGCAAAAAAATTTGAGGTGTTTTTTTATTGCGCGATTAGCGAATTCTCCGCCCCCTCGTCAATATCAGGACCTCGTCAGTATTACTTTAACCCTTTTATTGATGGACAGTGTTACATTGTGTGAGAGATTATTTGCTCCAAGTGAGTACATTAGTGTGAAATTGAACACAGTATATGCCAATGTTGTTTTCAATAAAAAAAAAACATTTGGACAAAGCAAGCCGATCCACTTTTCCATGTTGATAAGAGCATTAAAATGAGAATAAAAAGAATGTGAGAAAAAAAAATCAAGAGACATTTAGAATAGACTAAAATGTGAGATTAATCGCGAGTTAACTATGACATTAATGCGATTAATCGCGATTAAATATTTAAATCGTTTGACAGCACTAATTATTATCATAGTTCTCATTCCCACCAGTTCTCCCTTGTCTGACGATCCCCCATTTCCACCTCGGTTTTGCGAGCATGCGGCTCAACCTTGGCCCTCTAGACCTACGTTTTGTCTCCTTGGCTCCACCTGGGTCTCCACCCCTACCGGATTAGTTTGTCAGGCTCCTGGCTCATTCCTCCATTGGTTGCACCATGGGAACTTTGCCCTAATTGATCTACTCAGGGTTGCTCCCTGGCTCCACCCTCCATCATCTGCTCCTTGGCTCCTCCCTCCATGATCTCTTCCATGGCTCCTTCCTCTTCTGACTACCCCTTGGACTATTCCTCCCATTCCACAATCAACTCTTCCTCTCCCAGTGGACATTTTCTTTTTTGGCTACCACACCTTAACATTCAGAAATTCATGGGCTTGCATGATTTAGTGGCAAAAATGTTTTCATAAATCATACATTTATTTACAGTCAAATCATACTATTGCATATCACATTATGTACAGTTACAATAAGTTGTTCAATATTAATTGAAAAAAAATATATATATTATGATAATATTACTATATATATACATTAAGGGCCATGAGCATAAGGAGCTGAGCATAATTATATGTAGGAAAATGTGCATATTGTGGTGTGTGTTTGTGTGTGCATATAAATTTGATGAGTGAAACTGTGAGTACTTCTCCACCTAATTCCCTTCCCTAGCTAATATTTCAGTGCTGTCAACAGAAAACTAATGAATGAACTCAACGATAGCATACAGCACCTCGACACCAGCCATTAACACTTAATTACTTATAAATCATAAGCTGCTGGGCAAATACAGTCAGAGAGTTTCACAGAACAGTGCGTAGAGTCGGAGGCTGCATGACGTTGGTGTCCCTGTCTTCATCTCTGATCTCATTGTGGGGAATGAGTGAATATTGATGGAACTCAAGGCACATGGCACACTGTCAGGAAACAGTGGCAGAAATCGTCAGGAAAAAAAATACTTGTTTAATTTGTTTGTTTTAATTAAATATTATAATTTAAACAAGTCATTTTTTCCCATCTCAGGCTGTGACACTTAATATATAGTAGGACCCATTTTTCTTTATAAAGAGAAAGATAGTAAATTGGTAGTATATAGAATGGTATAATGCCATATAATAAACTGCTAAAAAAATCAGCCCTTCTTCAAAGATGTGTTATAGAGTTATATAGCAAACTTTATGCATAACTTGACTTTTTTCAAAGGTTTTGCAAATTATTAGATATTCTAAAGAATTTATATATATATAAAGTCTACTACTTTAAGTTCAGTACCTGTGATTTGGTGATTGACACTTTATCTTGAGCTAGCATGCTTAAAATCATAGCTAATTTGTCAGTGTCTGCATTTAAATCATAACACGTAACACAATTACAGAGAGATGAAATGGATAACTCTGCAGATTAGATATTTCCTCTCTGCTCAAATAGATTGCCCGCATTAAAAGGTTTCAATGTATTTCAAAAATGAGAGTTATAAAATATTCACTGCATGCATAATGGTGCATCGAGTTTACATATCTTACAGAAGAGTAATTTGCAAACTCCTGACATTCATTTCATCTTTATGCGTAATTCTCTGTCCAGCGTCTTGTTTTTGTCAGAATCACTTGTTTGTGCAACTGGCGTGAATCATGACGTTATTGATCGTAAAATCAGAGCGAGGTTGTACTGTGGGTCTAAGGGTCAGCTGGCTGGAAATGAAACCACCGCTATGGGTCAGAGAGGTTAACGAGTAATTACTCTGGGGATAAAGTCATGTCGGTATTAAAGAGTTTAAAAGCTGAACACAGCAACCATAACATGAGAACAAGAAAGAAAGAGAAGATGTCTGAATAGTTACTTTGTTAACTTAGAAACATTTAAACATCTGACATCTGAATTGTTAAGGGCCTCTATGTAAAATTCAGAAACTCTTGTTATTAGCGACACCGGTGGCCGTTAAGTGAACTGCAGGCATAAATGTATTGCTTGTGCTTGTGTACATGTGACGTACAAGAGAATGAACGTGATTAAATGCCCCGATATACTCTTGGCTACGTTTTTTTTTTTTTTTTCGTAAATATGTGCTTCACGCTTTCCTCTAAATAACAAAATATACACACACACACAAAAAAAAATGACAGTGGTGAGAAAACGGCAGTTAACAAAACATCTGATCATAGCGATGTGAATACGTTTGCACCAGCTCTGCGAATCACCGGCAGCATGTCGACAGTTCAGGTAATTTAAGTTACACTGTTATGACAGTTTGTTTATAGAATTTTTGAGAATATAGACTATATGGATCTGAATATATTAGGCCTGTTGGAACGAATTCCGAAATTCGAATATAATTAGAATATAAAAAAAAATCAATACTATTCGAATGCTGAAGTTACTGTTCAAATATTGCTTTTTTATATATAGAGTTTTAACATTTTCTTTTATGCAATCTTGCCTTTTCGCCGCGTTGGCTTACACGCATGTGAAAATGAAATGCCTTTGTTTCATCTGATGAACAATAAAGTTCAGACATCCACAATTAAACACAAGTGTGCACTTTATCCATGGTGTATCATCATAACTGTCAAAAATGTTTAATGCCTAAATGTTTAACGACATAAAAAGCGCCCCTCAAAGCGCCTGTGAAGCGAAAAACACAAATATCTCAACGGATTCGGTGCGCATCGAGCTTGTTAGAACCGTCTAGTTGAACTGAAAAGAACGATATAAGTTGCATGTATAAAATGTGTATTAGATGTCCCTCTAGTGGACCGAACGTGTAACAACAACCGCATGCTGTAGTGGCATTCGAATATTAAATGCTAAAATTGATCCTATTATTAATAATTACGACATCACACATGCTTATGGATCGCCAATGCCAGTATAGCATGCTGTTGTTGTTACACATTCGGTGCACTAGAGGGACATCGAATCCGTTGAGATATTTATGTTTTTCGCTTCACAGGCGCTTTGGGGGGGCGCTTTTTACGTAAATGTTTAACGACGTAAAAAGCGCCCCCCTAAAGCGCTTTTTACGCTTTTTTTACAAATATGTGTAATAAAAACACGTATTTGTGTTTTTCGCTTCACAGGCGCTTTGGGGGGCGCTTTTTTTTACAAATATGTGTAATAAAAACACGTATTTGTGTTTTTCGCTTCACAGGCGCTTTGGTGGCGCTTTTTACGTAAATGTTTAACGACGTAAAAAGCGCCCCCGTAAAAAGCGACATAAAATCCGTTGAAATGTTTGTTTTTCGCTTCACAGGAGCTTTGGGGGGCGCTTTTTACATAAATGTTTAACGATGTAAAAAGTGCCCCCCTAAAGCGCTTTTTACGTTTTTTTTTTACAAATATGTGTAATAAAAACACGTATTTGTGTTTTTCGCTTCACAGGCGCTTTGGGGGGCGCTTTTTACGCTTTTTTTTACAAATATGTGTAATAAAAACATATATTTGTGTTTGTCGCTTCACAGGCACTTTGGGGGGCGCTTTTTACGTAAATGTTTAACGACGTAAAAAGCGCCCCCCAAAACGCCTGTGAAGCGAAAAACACAAATATCTCAACGGATTCGGTGTGCATCAAGCTTGTTGGAACCATCTAGTTGAACTAAAAAAATAAAAAAAAAACGATATAAGTTGCATGTATAAAATGTGTATTAGATGTCCCTCTAGTGGACCGAACGTGTAACAACAACCGCATGCTATAGTGGCATTGGCAATCCATAAGCATGTGTAATGTCGTAAATATTGATAATAGGATCAATTTTAGCATTTAATATTCGAATATTATTCAAATATTACATAAAATAAGGAATGGAATTCCAATAGTATTATAGAGGAAGATTGACAGCCTTAGAATATATGACTAAACGTCACATTTTTTAGATTTTTTTGGAGTCCTTAACATAAAAATCAGTCTACATGCTTTCATGGACAAACTAAGTTGGGGAATGTCTCGCTTTTTTATCATTTGTTAAAATCGCTCACACATTGGCAATAAAAAAGTGATACAAAAATTCTTAGACATAGCCCCCTTTTATTTTAATGAAGCGCCAGACACTTTTGAAATAACACAAATCCATCAAGGCCAACATCAATGACAGACAGTGACACACTAAACTAACTACTATCATAAGAAAATTAAGTTTTGATTGCTCATAAACATACACAAATATACCGCATTAAGTTTGGTATTAACAATACTTCTGTGGCATACACCACAAGGATACTGATCACAACATGCCCTCACCTTTACAAAGCCCAATCATCAGGCTCGCGACTGGAACAGAGCTGCCTGACTGGACCCTTCATGTGCTGCGGTTCAGAAATCATGAACAAACAGAGACTCACGCCTTCCTGTGGAAGAGAAAATCAATCAGAAAGTAGCCGAAAACAGACAGCTAGTCCACATACTAGGGCTGTCAACTTCGTTTAGTCGACTAATCGGTCGATGCCGTCTTGGTCGACTGACATTCTTATTGGTCGACCAGTTGCTTTTTTTTTTTTTTTTTACCAATAGAAAGAATTTTTCAATGATTTACTCTTTGATATTTATTCCTTTATAAGCAGTTATTTATTACTGTATTCTAAATATAATTAGCCTATGTTTTGTCCCCAACTTTAAAATGCTTTAATTTAGGCTATTTGTAACTGCGTCACAGTTTAGCGCACACACATAATATACTCGGGAACCGCACCTGTGGCTGGCTGCGCTGCTGCTCGCGCTCGGTAAGGGATGCTGTATTCATTCAGTTAGAACGCTGCTTGTTTTGGCTTTAGTCGACAAAATGTCCAGGAAATCTAAATCTTTTGTCTGGCTGCATTTTAAAACAAAGACGACAAGACTGCGGAGGGAGGCGATCGCGTTCCTCCATTATGAGCGCGCAAGTCGCGCGCCTACATTTGAAATCGAACTTGAGCGCGCAAAAGACGTGAGCAGCCTTTTAACGGCTATATCATGCTGACTCAATAGATTGTGTTTTCTTAATGTTTTCGTTTTTATTTGTACACTTGACGCATTTGAAAATAGCCTAAATAATGCAACAAAACGAAAATAAACCTATATGCGGTCCTACAGCCTATTATTAGGATTGTTTTTAAGTTATTTGGGGTTTTTTTGTGTTGTTTAAAACGCCTTGATCGTCAGGACGAAGGTTAACCCATAGCTTTGAAAGTAAAGAAGAATATAAAGCCTGTAAACGAGAGCTATTATGCGGCAGATAGCAGTTATATTTTTTTGCAGCGTGTGGTGTGGTCAGGTGCGCGATTGTGACTGTTACTATAGACCGAGGACAGAGCTCTTCACTTTTTGCAGTTAAAAAATCACTTAATTTTCAAAGAATTGTATTATTATAATAGTTTTCTTCATTTGTGATGTTTTTTCGTTGTTGTTTTATAAATGCTCAATGACAATCGTTTAAAAAATGTTTAATCAAAACATCAGTTTTTTTTTTTTAGTCGACTAATCGTTGCGCAGGACTCGACTTTGGTCGACTAAGGATTTCTTTGGTTGAATACAGCCCTACCACATACCAGCCAAAAAGTCTTACTCACACAAAGTGCGAGCATTAGCTAAAAATAGCTAATAATCCATCAGTCTAATAAGCATAAAAATACAGAGAACACACAAAGATTGGACGAAAAAGTTGTATTGGTCAGAAAAATATATATTTTTGAAATAGAATTGACTGAATTGATTTGGACAAAAAATAAATAAATATGCCCGTGTTTTTATCAAGTTTTATATTTAAATCAGGCTTTTATGGCTCATATAGTACGCTATATAGTTAAAATATGGAGCTCAAACTTGAGGAGGACAAAACGCCTCAGTCTTCCTCAGAGGCCCAATTATTATTTTTTACTAAAAGGCTATTTTCTTGCTAAAAATAAACTGTCAATCTGATGACAGAAGGCACGTAGTAGATTGTGTGCAACTGGTCTTTCACCATATACTTGATGGCAATTTGCATACAGTATATGATGCAGTCTGCTTTATATACTGTATAGGTGTCACAGACTAGAAGAACACAGATAGATGGGTGTAACCAGGTTTATTGAGACAATGGGTATGATAGACAGCAGGTAGGTGAGAAATGGATAAAGTTCGGTTCAGGAGCGGGAAACAGTCTGATAGTGGATTTCTTATCTTTAAGCAGGGCTGGCAGTTGGTGAGCGGAGGCAGCAGACGGATGACCAGAAGGAGGACCGGGGACCAGGAGCGGAGGAGAAGCTGACGGGCGGAAGTAGCGGGTAAGTATTCCAGAAGAAGGCAGTAGTGTAGCGGGAGTCTGTAGTCGTAGTGTCGACGAGACCAGACGGTGAGTGACTGTGAGGAGTGAGTTTATAAAGGGAGGATGATTGGGACGGTGATTGAAGCGGGCAGGTGACAGTGATTAGTATGCTGGGGAGCTGGAACGAGTGGGCGGAGTGAAGGTGTCTGGTGCTGACGCCGATGGATCCGTGACAGTACCCCCCCCCCCACGGCCAGCTCCAGCTGGCGGACGGGACCGACGACGGGGACGACCACGGCTACGGGGCGCTGGACGATCTGGGTGGGTGGTGTGGAAGTCCTGGAGTAACGAGGGGTCCAGAATGTCCTCCCGGTTGACCCAGCATCTTTCCTCGGCACCGAATCCCTCCCAGTCCACGAGATATTCCAAGCGGCCGCCCCGTCGTCGGGAGTCGAGGATTTCATGGACTCGGTAGATGTTGTCATCTTCGGGGTCCGCAGGAGGAGGGGGCACCTCCGCAGCACCAGACCCTGGGGAAGAAGGAGTGAGAGGGTTAGTGTACGGCTTGAGCAAGGAGACATGGAAGGTGGGTGCGATGCGGTAGTGAGCGGGGAGTGCCAGCCGGTAGGTGACGGGGTTGATCTGCCTCTGAATCGGGAAAGGACCGATATATCTGGGACTCAGCTTCCGACAGGGCTGTCGGAGACGGATGTCCCGGGTGGAGAGCCAGACCAGTTGTCCGGGAAGGTAGTGAGGGGCGTCGGCACGGCGAAGGTTGGCTTGGTTCTGGTGTCTCCGAACAGCCCGCTGGAGGTGGGTATGAGCTGAGTCCCAGACTCTCTCGCTCGTCTGGAACCAGTGGTGGACTGCTGGGACGTCAGATGGTTCTCCTGACCAGGGGAATAGTGGAGGCTGGTAGCCGAGTATGCACTGGAAGGGGGTGAGACCGGTGGTGGTTTGTCGGAGGGAGTTCTGTGCATACTCGGCCCAGGGCAGGTAACGGCTCCAGCAGTCCTGGTGGTCGTGGCAGTATGACCGCAGGTATCTCCCAATCTCCTGGATCTTCCGCTCAGTCTGGCCGTTGGACTGGGGATGGTATCCAGAAGTGAGGCTGACGGTCACTCCCAGAAGGTTGAAGAATGCCCTCCACACTCGAGAGATGAATTGGGGTCCTCGATCGGAGACTACGTCCTCTGGGATCCCAAAGTTACGGAAGATGTGTTGGAATAGTGCTTCAGCTGTTTCAAGGGCTGTTGGCAAACCCGGAAGGGGAATTAGCTTGCACGCCTTGGAGAAACGGTCCACTACGACCAGAATGCAGGTGTGGTTGTCAGACAGGGGCAGGTCGGTGACGAAGTCCACTCCGAGGTGGGACCACGGTCGAGTGGGTATTGGGAGCGGAACCAACTTGCCTTCTGGGAGATGACGGGGAACCTTGGCCATGGCACAGACTGAGCAGCCGCTGACGAACCGGGAGACGTCCTGGGCCATACCCGGCCACCAATAGCGCTGTTGGACGAGCGAGAGAGTGGCTTGGCTGCCTGGGTGTCCAGAGCCCGGAGAGGTGTGTACTGAGTCCATGAGGGACAGGCGTAGACGGGTTGGAACATAGACCCGTCCCTCTGGACCTCCCGGCGGAGCAGGTTCGAGTTGCGTGGCGTCGGCGATGTGGTCATCTAGGCTCCATTGGATGGGGCTGACGACCACGGCTGGAGGGAGTATGGGTTCAGGCTCGGAAGAAGGTGTCTCAGGTTGGAACTGACGGGAGAGTGCATCTGCCTTTACGTTCTTTTCACCGGGGCGATAGGTGACTGCGAAATTGAAGCGAGTGAAAAACAGGGCCCAACGGGCTTGACGGGGGTTGAGTCTCTTGGCCTCCCGGAGGTACTCGAGGTTGCGGTGGTCAGTGATCACCGTGAACGGGTGTTGGGCTCCCTCCAGCCAGTGCCTCCATTCCTCCAATGCCAACTTAATGGCTAGCAACTCCCGGTTGCCGATGTCGTAGTTCTGCTCCGCCGGGGACAGCTTCTTGGAGTAGAAGGCGCATGGATGGAGTTGAGATGGATTCCCCTGCCGCTGAGAGAGGACCGCTCCTACCCCCGAGATGGAGGCATCCACCTCGACGAGGAAGGGTACGGCGGGGTCCGGAAGGGCGAGGGTAGGAGCGGAGCCAAAGGCAGACTTCAGAGCTTGGAAGGCTTGGGTGGCTCGGGTGTTCCAGGACAGAGACTTGGCCCCGCTCTTGAGAAGGTCGGTGAGGGGAGAACTGATGGGACTGAAGTTCTGGATGAAACGGCGGTAGAAGTTGGCAAACCCCAGGAAACGTTGAAGCTCCTTACGGGTGGTGGGTTGTGGCCAATGGAGTACCGCGTCCACCTTCCTCTGGTCCATGGTGATTCCGTGTGGGGTGATGACGTAACCGAGGAAGTGGATGGTGCTTTGGTGGAATTCACATTTCTCCAATTTGAGGTAAAGATGGTAGTCTCGTAGGCGTTGGAGTACGGTCTGAACGTGATGGATATGGGAGGTCAGATCGGGAGAGTATATGAGGATGTCGTCGATGTAGATGACGACGAACTGATTGAGAAGATCACGGAAGATTTCGTTCATGAAGCCTTGAAAGATGGCGGGTGAGTTGGACAATCCGAAGGGCATCACGAGATATTCGTAGTGCCCTGCGGGAGTGATAAAGGCGGTCTTCCACTCATCGCCTTCCCGGATACGGATTAGGTTGTAGGCACTACGAAGATCGAGCTTGGTGTAGACGGATGCCCCTCGGAGTTGTTCCAGGGCGGCTGGGACCAGAGGAAGGGGATAGCGGAATTTAACGGTGGCTTGGTTGAGGATCCGGTAGTCGATGCAAGGGCGCAAGCCTCCGTCCTTTTTGCCCACGAAGAAGAAACTCGAAGCGGCAGGGGATACTGATGGTCGTATGAATCCGTGGTCGAGAGCCTCTTGGATGTACTCCTCCATGGCCTTCTGCTCCGGGATGGACAGAGGGTAGATCTTACCTCGCGGTAGGACCGCCCCAGGCAGCAGGTCGATCGCGCAGTCCCATGGCCGATGAGGGGGTAGAATGGTGGCTTGGTGTTTATCGAAAACATCCTGGAACGCCCGGTAGGGAGAGGGAATTTCGGGAGAAGGTTCTACGGGGGGGCTTTCTACGGAGGTGGTGGAGAGTGGAACCGTCGGAGTGGGGGAAGCAACTGGAGGTTTCGTCACCGAGGGAAGACAGCGCTGGAAACAATCATGGCCCCACCGAAGAACCTCGCCGGTGGACCACTGAATGTGAGGCGAATGGGTTTCCAACCAGGGGCGTCCCAGGATGATCTCAGCCGTCGAGCCCTCCAGCACCAGAAAGGATATCTCCTCCCGGTGGAGCCAGCCGATCTCCAACCCCAGGTCCGGGCTACGATGTCCTACCCGGCCGCGTCCCAGTGGTTGACCCAGAATGGTTTGGACTTGGAGTTTGTGAGGGATGGTTCGTTGCTTGGTTTGGAGCCGGTTTAACGTGGAGAGTGCAATGAAGTTGGCCGCTGATCCGGAGTCGATCAGCGCCTGGACTGAAATGGAACGGTTTAGGTAAGTGATAGTGGCCGCAGTGAACTTCAAGGAGGAGATAGGCAAGGGTAACTGGACTGTACTCACAGCTGGTCGGGGCGGGCGAACGGGACAGGAGGCGAGCAGATGACCGGAGGCTCCACAGTACAGACACAGCCCATTGGTGATTCGCCGATTCCTCTCGGATACCGGCAGGTGAGTGGTACCGACTTCCATGGGTTCTGGTGCTGGAGGACTGTGGTGACGGGGCACAGGACGAGGAGTTGGAGGTGCAGGGCTATCGAGCTGGCATGCAGTGCGCCGCTGATCGATACGGATGGACCGCTGGATGATGCTCTCAATGCCGACGTTGTCGTCATAAACCGCTAGCTGGAGGCGGATATCTGGATGTAACCCATGACGGTAGGCTGTGATGAGAGCAGACTCATTCCAACCCAGAGTGGCAGCGAGGGTGCGAAACTGCAGCGCATATGAGGCGACGGACGATCTCCCTTGTCTCAGGCGATACAGCTGGTCCTGGACGGAGATGGAATGGGCTGACTGTGAGAACACCTCGGTGAAATGGCCGGAGAAAGCAGCGAATGTCCGGGTAACTGGGCCACGATCCTTCCAAAGGGCGTGAGCCCAGTTGAGCGCTCGTCCTCGCAGGAGGGAGATGAAGAAGGCCACTTTGGATCGTTCCGTGGGGAAAGATAACGGATTCATCTCCATATAGAGCTCGCACTGCAAAAGGAAGCCGCTGCACTCCTCCTCCTCGCCTGAGAAGGGCGCTGGTTGGGCCATGGGACTGGCAGAGGCAGATGTAGAAGAAGTGGTCACGGTGGATGTGGCGAGTGCTGGAGTGCTGGTCCGGGGAATGGTAGGAGGAGGTGGGGTCGGTGTAGCGCTGGTGCTCGGGGTGGATTGCTGCATTATGTAGGTCTGGTCTTCTGTCACAGACTAGAAGAACACAGATAGATGGGTGTAACCAGGTTTATTGAGACAATGGGTATGATAGACAGCAGGTAGGTGAGAAATGGATAAAGTTCGGTTCAGGAGCGGGAAACAGTCTGATAGTGGATTTCTTATCTTTAAGCAGGGCTGGCAGTTGGTGAGCGGAGGCAGCAGACGGATGACCAGAAGGAGGACCGGGGACCAGGAGCGGAGGAGAAGCTGACGGGCGGAAGTAGCGGGTAAGTATTCCAGAAGAAGGCAGTAGTGTAGCGGGAGTCTGTAGTCGTAGTGTCGACGAGACCAGACGGTGAGTGACTGTGAGGAGTGAGTTTATAAAGGGAGGATGATTGGGACGGTGATTGAAGCGGGCAGGTGACAGTGATTAGTATGCTGGGGAGCTGGAACGAGTGGGCGGAGTGAAGGTGTCTGGTGCTGACGCCGATGGATCCGTGACAATAGGGTTATAGTCTAATAGTTTATTAAATCTAATGTGTTTATCTCTGTCAATTAACATTTCTTTCACTTCTTCCACTATCTTGAATGGATTTTTCTATTCCATTGAAGTAGATTTATTACAGATTTATGACTTGCGTGATGACGATAGAGGTTGTAATACGAGCTGTAATAAGTGTTTGCGGTCTGACTGGTGAGGTACGGAGATCATGGATCAGCATGCAGGAGATTTGGAGGCGTGTGACCTGATGTATCAGCTGCAAAGCATTACAAGACTTTTGAGTGACTCACAATGATAGACTGCTGTAAATCTGTGAGTCACATGTTTGTGGGAGCAGTAACATATGCTCAGTCAGGCTGTTGTACATAATCATATAAGAGTCGTAGTGCTCATTCGTTTGTATTTATATTTTCTGTAGGATGCTTCGGTTTGACCTAAACCTGTATTAGCACAGCCCTCTTTCTTTACTTTAGATAGATAACCACACGTGGTAAAGAAATGGGATTTTAGACTGGTATGTCATCAGCATGGCTGGTGTTTATTAAATATGTATAGTGTGTATTCCATTTAAGAGTGTAGTGTATCAGTTGCATTTGTAAAAATGTATTATATTATATTGCTTTATATTATATTGCATTATTATGTGGCTCGTATGGATAATAGACTTTTTAATGGTACTCCTTGTACCTGCTATTGGAGCAAAAAACAAACCGATCTCAAGGGAAACTAAGTATTTAAAGAGTTGGTGATTTCAAATGAATTTGTACGAAGCGATTTGTGTGAAAATGTATGATAAAAAATAAATAATAAAAAATAAAAAGAAGCAAGCATGAAGGTTCACCCCTAAACCATCAGTGTAAGAAAATCGTACGGAAAGGTACTACTTAATTTGAATTAGCTACTAAACCCCCCCATTGAATTAGTAGAAAGGAACTTTCCCCAGGAACTAGGAACATTTTTGGTGGTACTTGGTGTGTTTACACCACAGGAACCAGGGTCTAAATGAAGTTCTGGGTAAAAAAAATCCCCCCCCCCCCCCCCCCCCCAGAAAGTCCCAGCTGGCGAGGTCGTACTTTTTCAGAGTTCGGGAACTTTCGGGGTGGGACTTGTGCGCTGAACATGCTGATTGCTTCTTACCACTTGCTCTTTCTGCCCGATGGCGCGCGTTTGTCCCATCCATCTCAAGTCTGCTCCAAACAGTGATGTTTTCGTTTGTGATGACGAAAACGAAATGATTTCGTTAACGCACCGTTTTTTTATGACGATAACGCGACGATGACTAGCTAAAAATAGCTCTGAGGTGACTAAAACATGACGAGACGTTTTCAAGTTTTCGTTGACGAGACGGAACGAAAATGATTATAAGTCTTACGTTCACAATGCATGTAAATTATGCCTGTTTTGCGTGAAATCGGTCTGTATTGAGCTAAAAATAAGTATCAGCAATGCTGCCGTTTCCTATCGCGTGCGCCCAGCACCGGCCGCCGCGCGCGCACCAGATTCCACACAACAACAACACAGGGTTTAATGGTAGTTTTTGTACCAAGTCAAGTCAATAGAGTCGGACAAAAACTAGGATAAAACCTGTTGGAAAGCATATTTTGCAGCGATGTTTGTGTGAGCATATCAGTGAACATCCCTGACCACTCGGTGAGTTTGACGTCTTTGTAAACGAATGTTTAATGCGTTTTATGAATGATTGTGTGGGTGCTAACACACAAACCTAAAATTCTCGGGACAACAGCATTTGTCCAAATTTCAATCTTAACCGTTCTATTTAATCAGAAACGATCTAAAACAGGGCTTTAAGTGTAAAATACCGAACTAACCAAGACCAAATACAGTGTTTATTCTGGGATTGTCTTATTCATTTTTATGTTCAACACACTCCAAGTGTCATGTTTGTTTCATACTTTATATTCAAGTATGCATTCTTTGGTCAATGCACCTCAGTATTAGATTTTTATTTTATTTTATTATTTTGTTTCAGAATGTTTGCAACTTTGCAGTTTGCACAAGTTAAAGATAGACAGGGTTATATACATAATGTTTGTGTTTACAAAAAAATGTGCATCTTATTGTTGCATACTACGTTGTTCATTGCACTTTAGCAATTTCTCAAATAAAGCCACAATTGCCAAAGTAAGAATGTTTTTATTCTTGGCTTTTTTGGAGTAAAACAGTGATTTCACTGTTACCACTTTATCTGTGTACAATGTTCTAGTAGCTCAACGTTTTTGCTGTTTAAACTTTAAACCATTCCTTTATTCATTTATTACTGTGATAACTGGTGAAAATAGCTTTTAATATTCAGGGGTAAAACTATAACTTGAAATATGGGGATAAAAGGTTTCTGCCCAATGTGACAATGAAGTACAGCTTGGCAATGGCAGCACTGCATCTCCATCAATGAGAAAGTCTAGTTTATTATGCAAAGGTTGTAAGGTTAGCTTGTTTTATGAACTGCAACACTTGCTAAATCTGTCAAACCTAAGCCCATTTCCACTACTTTTTAAACTAAATTAATTTGTTAAAGACTACTTTTTTTTTACTAAAATTGATTAAACTTGACTAAAACCTTTTGGTGCTTTCGTCAACTAAAACTTGACTAAAACCTTTTGTGTTTTCGTCGACTAAAACTTGACTAAAACTATTAAAGGGTTAGTTCACCCAAAAATGAAAATTAAGTCATTAATTACTCACCCCCATGCTGTACCAACCCCGTAAGACCTTCGTTCGTCTTCGGAACACAAATGAAGATATTTTTGATTAAATTTGAGAGCTGTATAACTACCACATTGGCTCCTAAAGGACTGCCTCTTGACGGCCCAGAAAGTCAATGAAGAAAATGTTTAAATATCCCAAGTGACTACCGTGGCTCAACTATATGTTTATCAAGCGACGCGAATACTTTTTGTGCGAAAAAACAAACAAAAATAACGAGTTTATTCGACTATTTCTTTTCTTCCTTGTAGGCCAGAACGAGACTTCCTTATAGATTTCCACGACGCATGCGCGAGATTTGCGATCTGCTCACACCAGCTTACACTACTTCAGATCGCAATTCTCGCGCATGCGTCGTGGAAATCTAAGGAAGTCTCGTTCTGGCCTACAAGGAAGAAAAGAAATAGTCGAATAAACTCGTTATTTTTGTTTGTTTTTTCGCACAAAAAGTATTCGCGTCGCTTGATAAACATATAGTTGAGCCACGGTAGTCACTTGGGATATTTAAACATTTTCTTCATTGACTTTCTGGGCCGTCAAGAGGCAGTCCCTTAGGAGCCAATGTGGTAGTTATACAGCTCTCAAATTTAATCAAAAATATCTTCATTTGTGTTCCGAAGACGAACGAAGGTCTTACGGGGTTGGTACAGCATAAGGGGGAGTAATTAATGACTTAATTTTCATTTTTGGGTGAACTAACCCTTTAAGTTTATAAGTGACTAAAATGTGACTAAAACTTAAAAGCATTTTCGTCCAAAAGATTAAGACTAAGCCTAAAACTAAAAGGGCTGCCAAAAACAACACTGGCTCCAAATGTCTACTTTTAGAATTAGCATAAGCATATCTAGCATTACAAGCTTTCTGAATGTGCTTTGAATGCTCGTCTCTTTTCTGCCATTTTGTCAATTACCTCGTTAGTAAATCAATCGCACGCAAAAGCAGCACAGCTTGAATCTCCTCCATACAAAACTCAAAATGCACTCAAAACTCAAAACAAACGTGCAGACTGGGAGGAACAGTCGCACGCAGTTCAACGTCACTACATAATCTTCCCGCCCCAGACCGGTACTTTAGTCCGCGGTGTAAACGCAGTAAGCAAGCAGTCTGGGGCAAAAAAAAGTTCCTATGAAAAAAGTTCCTGGGACAAATAGTTCAATAGTGGTGGAAACGCAGCTTATTTCGCCAAAATGTTAAGAATTTCCTTTAAAATTAAAAAGAAAATTTGAAAAGTGTTGCAAAGCCTTTTTTTTTTTTAAATCAAACATCGAATCCATCTGAGAAAAGTTCCTTGTTGTTTCCATTTAGTACACGTTTCCATTAAAGCTGCAGTCGGCAAGTCTGGCAGATTGAGTATACTTAGGCAAAATTTTGAATGTTTACAACTCTCATGCCCCTCCCCCACTATCAACGCACGAGGGGTGCATTTCCCGAAAGCATTGTTAGCCAACTATGGTCACAAGTTCCGTCGTTATCTGCATAGTTTAACGAGTCGGTGTTTCCCGAAACCATCGTTCCAACGGACATTCGTAAACAGCATCGCGAAGTTGTGTGGTTTGAACGACAGCTCTCGACCTGTGGTTAGAGGCATCGTTTCTATATTGCATGACATTTGGAGGTAATAAATCCTTATCTTGAGCAAAATAAGCAAGCTGACATTCAGTACAACCGGTGCCTTTTATTTAGAATACATACAAGTGGAATTTACGTCTTTTAGTTTTTCAAAAGATTTGAACTAACGTGTTTGAAGAGTGCGCATGTGCGAACGTGCTCTACTATGTAAGAACGAGCCAAATATTGAGTCTGGTAATAAAGCAGAACAACTGAGAACAATTAGAAATAGTCCTCAGATGACATGTCTGTAATTTATATTTAACAAATCTAGCGTTAATTGGATCTCAAACAGTTTCATTAAAAGTAGTTAGTCCACCACGTGCGAAACCAACGTGGTTGAACGATACTTTGCGACAGTGGGTTTCGGAGTCACTAGCTAGTTGATTTTTCCAACGATGCATCGCACTATGGTAGTGAAACAGTGAACTACGTCGTTCTACAGGAAATGCACCCCAGGTTATCTGTGAACATGCCCGTCTCATCAGCATCCATCAACACCATGGATTATTTGGAGGTATGCTGCCCTGGCTAATCTACCAATATATTGCAATTGCTAACGTCATTTATACTCTAAATGAGCTCACTTGATTTGTTAGTGTTCCGCCATCACTCTTCCTTAGTCAGATCTCACACCCCCCTGTGCTGATTGGACCCGATGATCCGGGAGTGGTGGATTTTTGCAAAACAAATAACATCCTCCAGGTGGAGTTAGAAGCTTGGTTTTTTTTTCTAAAACCACTTTATTTATGCGGTTCTGTCGGATTATAGTGTCGATTTCACTGAATATGATTAAAAAAAAATGTTGCCGACGGCAGCTTTAACTCTTAAATGACAGTGGGTGTTGGGAAGAATACTTTGTTTTATTTCATGTAGTGTGCTATAGTGGGCGACAAGCGGCACCGACATCTGCAACACTTCAGGACGTCCCAACGGAAAAACTAGCATGCTTTTTTTTCGGTCCTCCACGACTGGTTCCTTGTGACGTTGACCTGTAGGGACACAGAACCTCTTCCATACACAGTTTTCAAACAACAAAACGAAAGAGAGACATTGGTATTGGTGCTGGAAGGTGGACTTTTGCAATGGAGGAAAGGTTTTTGGCAACATTACTCCTGCCTTTACGATGTTTCCTTGAGGAACAACCAATTCGCTTCAGAAACTGAGTACTGGAATTAGCATTAAGCTAACACAACATTTTGTTACCCATTGTTTGTTTATGCTCTTGTTTCCATAAGTTAGTTGCTAGTTCCGCCTTCTCTAAGAGATGAGATGATTGGTCGGGAAGCAACCTGTAAAATGTTGTGAAGCCTGAGCCCGGCATAAACCAGACCCAGATAGCAAACTGACATTGAATCAACGTGGAAACATGACATCGAAACAACGTTGATCTGACATTGTTTTGCTCATCGAATTAACGTTGAACCAACGTCAGACGCGTCGTTCTTTCAAAACTAACGGAAAATCAACTTGAAATCAACGTTGTTTCAACGTTATGAAAGCAAACCAATTTTCGATTTTCATTTAGCTTTGAAGAATGCCGCGTCTGATGTCGGTTCAACGTTAATTCGATGAGCAAAATCAACGTTGTTTCGATGTCATGAGAGACGTTGTTTCCACGTTGATTCAATGTCAGTTTGCTGTCTGGGAAAGGAGTGGATAGAAGTTGCTTTAGCACTAGCAAGCTAACATCAAACGTTCATCAGCATAGCAATCAAAACTGCCAAATCAAAACAACGTTACCGAATAAAATGTTGAACCCACGATGAGGTGTAGGACTGTGCTAGCTTTATGAACTCGATCTAACTATGTTGACAACTATGATGACATTAGGCTTGCCAACTTCCGAAAAGAAAAACGCGGGACAATTAGGGTCATTATTATTATATTTTGGTGCCTATATCTCACAGGCAAGGTCTCTAATCGGGACGTCACGGCTAATTCGGGCCAGTTGGCAACTCTAGATGACATTCAACAACGTTATTTTTTTATTTTTTATGAAACTCACCCATATTTAAGTGTTATGTGATAAAAAAAATGTTTTGTTTTGTTTGTTGTTTAAAAGCAGAAACTATTGTTCTTTCTTTTGATATTTGGTCTGTTTACATATTCTGGAGGCCATGAAAGTTTTGTGAAGATGATCAAAAATGTTGGCGCTGACTGGCAACTTTTCCAGTAAATGCTGGCGGGGAAAAAGCTTTTTAAAAAAAAGTGTTATCTTTTTGGATGCCCTCTTTCAGATAGACCAGAATTTGAAGTAGTGCCAAATATCATCTCATATATCATACTGAATTTATCAGTTATCAGAATTTATCAGGGAAGTTATGATGACACCAAAGGAGAGGACCGGTGACAGGGCATCAAAAACAGCTCTGTATAGAAGTAAGGCCCAGTGTTTGCTGCAGGGAATGATGGGATTGGGATTAACCTGCTTTCAGTCTGGTGTTCATCTTCATTCAGAGAGCAGATTTAATCCAGATCTCGCTCCTCTCCACCATCTGTCCCGTAATCCCACCGCCCTCCAGGGCCAATGTGACGTTGGTCGAGCGGTGTGAGCGTCTACGTGATTTTCATTTACCTTCTTGCCTGCCCATATTCTTCATCATCCTCATGACTCGATCTCTTTTCCAGCAGTGTCCTGCCGACAGTAAACGACATCAGCACTTTGCACAAACTCCAGCCCATCAGGACTGAATAATGCTGAAAGTTTCATGAGCTCTCGACTCGGCAAAATGAAGTTTAAAGCATTACTGCCATACTGCTACATTACAGCATTATGTCAGTGTGCGACAGCACCGATACATTTATTACTGCAGGATCTATACTTATTTCAGCCGAGCAGAGGAGTTGAGTGCTGATACTTTATTCTGAAGATTTTTTTTTACTCTAGCTTTTTTTATATATATATTTACAATTTTATTTATTACAGTTGCTTAAGTTACATCTGTACATCTTGTACTGCAGATATACAGATGAGTTGTGTGATTGTATAGAAAATGCAACACCTATACGCTGTTAACCTGACTCGAGGCAGAGAGAGAAGTAAGTTGTTTCTTACCTAATTGAAAGACTAAAAAATGTAAGATTAGTAATTTAAGTTATTACTTCTTCAGCAAACTCTCTATGACTGCGGCACCATAGAGACCAAGCTGAGGTGTGAGGTTTTGTTGCCTCGCTGAGATGGAACCCAAAATCCAAGGACAGGACCAGGGGAAAATGTCACAGCCATAATTTGGAAGCACTGAGCCTACAGCAGAGCGGCTCTCCTCCGAGTGGAGGGAGCTGATTAAAAAAGGGTGAGAATAGCTTCCAGAAGAGCTGTTGAGTATAGTAGGGTTGAGAGCTCTTCTGTTCTCAGAGGTCATGTTGACCTGGCGCTCTTCTCTCTGTTTCCCACTGTGCATTGATAAGCCGGAGCCTCTGGCTAGTTAATGACCACTTCAGTATAGAAACATCTCGCCCGATAGACATTATGTGAGTCATATGCTTGAGTTTGCCCTTTACTTCATCAGAAATCAGTGAAGGTTATGACGCAAATGATTCCAATTTCTGAAGCGAACAGAATCGAAACTCAAAGCTGACGTGTCAACGGCGTGATCAAACGGAATTGCAAATATCACGATGCTCAAACAAACAGTGGCATGTTTTGATAGCATCACTGTTCTGAAAACTCAAGCTAAAATAGGCAACATGCTAATGTTTGATAGATTTTGAAAGTCCTACATATAGGCTACAGCACTATTCTAGTGCACTTTTCAAGGGAATAAACTTTCTGCACGATTTACTAGTTGTCTCTAAACTGGGATAGGATGGGATATATATATATATATACATACAGTTACAATGTGGTGGGATTTATTAATTGATGTTCTCTTAAGAAAATAAAATATGCTGCTGGCAGTTATAGCTCTACTGCTAAATATGCTGACTAAACAAAACAGCAGCAACAAATTTCATCCTGGTGAATTTTAAATACATCTTATTTGCAAAATTCACTTTTTATATAACAAACTTGGAAATAGAAATACAAAATAGTTTTAAGTGTGTGCATTTCCTCCCTTCCTAGATAGAGAGACAGCACCTCTCTGAGGTACGTTTATATGTATACTTTATATTTTTTTATGTAATACTAAAACTCTTATTATGAAATGGGCCATTTTCTAAACGTAGTAAAATCATGATATAATTAAAGCTGATGCTTAAGTTACAACAACTTCCTTTTTCATGTATAGTATGTGTTAGCACTATGTGTTAGCTAAGTGTTTGCTAGCATGTTTCAATGATGTTGTTAGCATTTTAGCACTTGCGGGCACTTTTTAATATGTTAATAGGAGTCCACAACAGTGTTAAACATGTCACTTCCTGTTGCCAGCAGGTGGCACTTTGACCCTGAATATGAGCATGGACATGTGTTCAGGACAGAACTCTTATCAAACGTGTGACGTTTGGAGCAGATTGGACATTGTTTCCCTGAGTGACCGCAACTTCCTTTTTCATGGCGAAACATCAAAATTTGTCAGGCCGCCGAGGACACGCCCTTAAACGAAAACTCAAGATCTTCGCAATTTAACATCGCAAAGGCCTTACGATTACACTTCCCAAATTTGGACATGTGTTTAGGAGATAACTCTTATCAAACGTGAAGTTTAGCGCAGGGACATTGCCTTTTTGAGTAACAACGTCTTGTTTCATTGAATTAGCTTTAGCACTTAGCTAAGTATTGCTAGCATGTTTTAACATGTTTTCTTGCATGTTTAGAACTCAATGGCATGTTTAACGTTGCTAGGACGGCATCAAAATATAGATATATGGATGGGTTTCGTGTCAGCATCTGGTAGCTGTTTTATGATAGAAATGTTTTAGCAAAAGTAATAATTTGTGTTAGAAATACAAAAGAAAACATGCAGAATCAAAACAGGACTACATAGCTTCATTCTTGAAAAATGAAAACTCGTCGCCCAAAAACTTTTTATTTCCCTCATGAGGACGTGTCAGAGAAGAAGTGAGGAGGAGAATGACTCAGAGAGTGAAGTAAGTGGCAAAATCATATCGATGGCCCGGTTCTGTAGGCGGAAGCCATTAGCGCAATGTCTGTATATGTATTGAGACAAAATATTGTTCTTTTTTAGAGACTGAATGCTGTCTGCTGCCCGAATGACTCGCCATCAGTATTTTTGTGGAGACACACAAGTTTTTGGAGGCTGATTGCTGTCTGAATCTGCCTTCAGTCTAACATCTGTTTATGTATGGAGACAAAGGGGAGTTTTTTGGAGGCTGATTGCTCAGTGAATGCATTTTATTCATTGTTTGAATACAACTATAAAGGAATAAAATAAGGAAAGTATGACGATTTTATTTTACATAAAAAAAATAATTATATAATGAGAGGTATTGCAATCATGGTAATATATCTACTTGATTTACAGGTTTGACAGAAAATTATATAACATTGTAGTTTCCTGCTCCACATGTCATATGAATATAGTTTCATGGGCTTTATTTTTTCAAACGTCAAAAGATCGTGTAGCTCACGTTTACAAGCCAGCATCTTTATACTGACGTTAGCATATTGGCTTCTGGGATATGCTAATTCAATTCAATGTTTGTTGGTAGATAATAGCCACATGTCATCAATATTATAATATCAATCTTTCATAGATGAATCTGCAAATTTGAAAAAAATTATTTGCATTATAGCCTGAGGCAAGACACTTTCACCAGAAAAATAAATAACAAACATGACTAACAGCCTGCAGGCATAGGATAGTTATCGTGACCGATTATTTTGTCCATCTAAACGTGTATTATTTACTTGCAAGAATTTAGCCCCTACCAAACTCATTAATACTTTCACGTCTCGAACTGGCGCGAGCTGCCCGCCCCGGCTCTACGGGGACGCTTGAGTGTGTTAAGCGCCCTCAAAAGAAAGCAATGCTGTGTTCACGTGTTGTGTTGTGTCCATGTCTTTCTTTCTTCAGTCGAAAAGAAATGAAGGTTTTTGATGAAAACATTCCAGCATTTTTCTCCATATAATGGACTTCATTGGCAACCATTCATTGGTCTCGTTTAAAGCCCTTTGAAGCTGCACTGAAACTCTCATTTGGACCTTGAACCGTTTGGTTCCCATTGAAGTCCATTATATGGAGAAAATCCTGGAATGTTTTCATCAAAAACCTTATTTTCTTTTTGACTGAAGAAAGAAAGACATGGACATCTTGGATGACACGGGGGTGAGTAAATTATCAGCAAACGTTTTTTTTTCTTTTAAAGTGAACTTCTTCAATTCAGTTCAGTTCAATAACTGTAAAGTTTATCAAATGTGCATACATGCGGCATATACAGCGTATTCTGCACATACATGTATGTGTGACAAACTGCTGTACATTTTACTGAACATTGAACAGGTAAATGATGCAATGTACAGTAGTAGTGTTTTTCCTTTTTCAAATCAGTGTGTAGTTTGGTGTGTTAATGGCTAATCAATTGATAGTTTATGTGTGTTGCTACACAAAAACACAACTTAGAAGAGTTAAAGGGATAGTTCACTTTGAAATTATGTTTTAGCTTGCCTCAAGGGCACCCAACATGTAGGTGTCTTTGTTTCCGCCGTAGTTTGAATTTTGATATTTTTAGGTCAAACCGTTCTTGTCTATCAGTCATATAATGGCGGTTTATGGCGTTCACCTCAAAGAGCATGCACAGAGAAGACCAAATTAAACATGATTTAATGACTCGTAAATGTATGTACACATTGATGGCCTAAGACACGAAACGAGCGGTTTGTGTGAGAAAACGAACAGTATTTATATCGTTTTTACCTCTTGTAATCACAGCAACATCCAAGTGATCTGAAAGCGCTGGAAGTGATCTCTCTGCACTAGGTTCACAGGTACTCATGTCCTAGTTGTGCTCACAATAAAGGCGTTTGTGCAGTGTCATTCCCATAGTGTCCTTGACGCAGCACGAGTTCCCTCGAAAGGGAACGTCCGAGGTTACGACCGTAACCCGTTTTGCCTGAGAAGGGAATGAGATGCTGTGTCGTCCTCCCATATTTCCTTCATCCCTGTGATTGACTTGCTTCCGCTTATTGAAGCTAATGCCAGTTCAGGATGTACTTTCATGCTTCCCTGATCGCGATATTCCATCTCGCTATTGGTTGACATGCGTGCTTCAGACACAATCACTCCGAGGTTTTTCACAATTGCTCAGGTACATTTCTTGTAACCTTCATCCATTTTCTCATAACATTGAATACAAAATCAAATCTTCAAACAATATTCACAAAACCCCTGACCCCGACTCAAAACCGTTTCACCTGTACTCAAAATCAAACAACGCTATATATAAACACTTCAGATCAACTAGTAGACACTACAAACAAAAGGGAGAACATAGCATTCAAAGCATGCAGTTAACAGAATCAGTAAACAAATTTTGCAATTACATAAAAAAAAGTATAATAATCACAACTGAGGTGAATATATTGTACTCTGTTTGTTCTGGAAGTATAGTATTGTGTTGAATTTTGTATTAAAGGAGAACTCTGGCACAAAATGAACCTTTGGTCTAATAAAACATCGGTACCTAGTCGACCGTTCTCTGAGATTTGTTTTCATGATAGTCGAATGTAAAGAGTTTTATCTCTAAAAACTGTTTAGCGTATAATACTTGTACTGGGGGCATTTACTAAGTAAAAAGAAATCGCTAGTTTATACCACTAACAAGACACAAACGTGCATCACAGAACAGAGCAAGGCGAGCATTTGAGATTATAAAACTTTAAAGGGCCCTTAGACTTGTGAACACTCTCAATGTCTCAATTAATCTTTATTTATTGCTTAATGATCAGGGCCAATGTCATTTGTTTTCTGCAACATTCCTACAACGTCACCGTTATCTTATTACAGGACAATTCTTTTGGAGTGTTCAATAAAAAAAAACATTTTATTTAATTTGATGGCTTCATGTCAAAGAGAGTAACCACCAGGAATCTGATGGATGCAATGAGTGTGGAAGGAAAGGCTTCTATATGCAGGAGGTTTTGTGTGCTCTGGTGTGAATGGGCAGTGGAGTGTGTCCTCAAGCAGAGTTTGTGTGAGGCTACGTTAGGTCTGCAGGGAGAGGAAAAGTGAAATATAGAGACAGGAGTGAAAGGATTAAGCTGGCATGAGTGGATGTTGAGAGCATATAGGGCTGAGGAGCATCTATCATTTAGCCCTGTGTTTTAACCCCTGAAGATGCAGAGCCCCTCGGGACCTACGCTTGTGTCTCCTCCATGTTCTAGTGGGCTCTTATCTTATCTGCCATCAAATTGAAGTATCTTAACACTTTGTTCTAGTAGGCTTTAAATAGGGGTCGCAATGCAAAAAAAAAAAAAAAGAAGCCAAGCAAGTCTCTCATTGTGTGTTTCTTTATGATTCAGTTGTTGTGAATATAAGCTCTTTGTAAAATTGGCCTCTTCATACATTTTTGGAGTTTCGAAAACATAATTATGCATATAACTCACTGCAGTTTCCAGCTGAAAGCAACACAAGTGGCAGTAAAACTTTTTTTTTTTCCTTTTGACACAAATAATGATTACAGGATAAGATTGTGCAGTTGCTTGCACATTGTGATCTCAAAACACACGCAAGCATTAAACTTTTAGTTTCACTCAACAGTTGTTTTATTTACGAACTACCATTGGAGTACACGAGATCCAGGGGGCAGAGTTGGATCCACATCTAAGGGGTGGAGATGGGTAGGATTAGGGGTGGGGTTAGGGATCAGGGGTAGAAAATGGCTAGGATTAGGGGTGGGGTTAGGGATCAGGGGGTGGAGTTGGGTAGGATTAGGGGTGGGGTTGGGGATCAGGGGGTGGAGTTGGGTAGGATTAGGGGTGGGGTTGGGGATCAGGGGGTGGAGTTGGGTAAGATTAGGGGTGGGGTTAGGGATCAGGGGATGGAGATGGGTAAGATTAGGGGTGGGGTTGGGGATCAGGGGGTGGAGTTGGGTAAGATTAGGGGTGGGGTTAGGGATCAGGGGCGGAGATGGGTAGGTTTAGGGGTGGGGTTAGGGATCAGGGGCGGAGATGGGTAGGTTTAGGGGTGGGGTTAGGGATCAGGGGCGGAGATGGGTAAGATTAGGGGTGGGGTTAGGGATCAGGGGGTGGAGTTGGGTAGGATTAGGGGTGGGGTTGGGGATCAGGGGGTGGAGTTGGGTAGGATTAGGGGTGGGGTTGGGGATCAGGGGGTGGAGTTGGGTAAGATTAGGGGTGGGGTTAGGGATCAGGGGATGGAGATGGGTAAGATTAGGGGTGGGGTTAGGGATCAGGGGCGGAGATGGGTAAGATTAGGGGTGGGGTTAGGGATCAGGGGATGGAGATGGGTAAGATTAGGGGTGGGGTTAGGGATCAGGGGCGGAGATGGGTAGGTTTAGGGGTGGGGTTAGGGATCAGGGGTAGAACATGGCTAGGATTAGGGGTGGGGTTAGGGGTCAGGGGTGGAGATGGGTAAAATTAGGGGTGGGGTTAGGGATCAGGGGGTTGAGATGGGTAGGATTAGGGGCAGGGTTAGAGATCAGGGGGCGGAGATGGGTAGGATTAGGGGTGGGGTTAGGGATCAGGGGACGGAGATGGGTAAGATTAGGGGTGGGGTTAGGGATCAGGGGCGGAGATGGGTAAGATTAGGGGTGGGGTTAGGGGTCAGGGGTGGAGATGGGTAAAATTAGGGGTGGGGTTAGGGATCAGGGGGTTGAGATGGGTAGGATTAGGGGCAGGGTTAGAGATCAGGGGGCGGAGATGGGTAGGATTAGGGGTGGGGTTAGGGATCGGGGGCGGAGATGGGTAGGTTTAGGTATATGTGGATCTGGATCCTGTCTCTGGATCTAACTCCTCCCCCTGGATTTTGTGTTCTGCAGTGAGGACCATCTCACGGTATGTACAACAACCAACGTAGTAAAACTTTGCCATGTTCAAGGTCATCCGTTTTGAATAAAACTGAACACACTTTTAGAGCTATTCACTAGACTTAGAAAGTTTGCAAAACAAGCTAGAAGCAACATTGAGCCTGGGTTGTTTATCTGCCTGTTAAATTATTGTAATGTTATGATATGCTCTTAAAGGGATAGTTCACCCAAAAGTTGAATTTCGGTCACCGTTTTATTTTTAATTTCGGTCATCATTTATTCACCCTCATGTCGGTCAAAACCTGTAAGCCTTTAGTTCAGTTTTTCTTACGTTTTTCTTCATTTTTTTCTCTCATTATTTTTGTCCATCCATTGATAGTCCACACAACCAAAATGTTCAAGCATCATTGTAAAAGTAGTCCATATGAACTGGGGATTTTAATCCAATTTTTCTAAAGATATACAATCGCATTATATGATGCAGTGATTAAATTTAAGCTTTTATTCACATAAACATCAAAACACATACAATATGCTCATCAACGGAAGCTCAATCATGCATGCCTGACGCACTAGAACAAACCTCATTGGCTCTCACTCATCAAGCAATGTTTGAGCTTCCATTGTCCACATGAGACAGTTTTCACAACACCATATTGCTGTCAGCGTTTCAGGAGAGGCTGAGAACGTGATTGAGAGAAGAGATACATGTGGGTATGAGGGGAGATTCCCATTTGCACTTTCTTGCTTGTCCTTGGGGATCGTCTTTGGAATAGGTGAGACTCTGTCCAGTGTTGAACTCCAGAGGTTACATAATACTGGACACCTCTTTTACCCTGAAAGGATGAAGAGCATCAAGAAACTCCCCAGAGACACTGCTTGGAGGAATCTCTTTTACTCTGTAAGCCGGTGAGCTTATAGTTTTGACGTTGAATTTTCTCAAATAGTGCAGACTGCGTAATCCATGCAGACTGCGTATTCAGCTTTCATGTGAAAACAAGCATCCGATGTTGAACTCTGTTACTCTGACACAAACATGAACTGCAAAAAAAAAAATATTTCACAATCCCTATGTTTAATGGAGTAATCAATATATCAATATAGTAAAACGAATAGTATTGGGGTAGTTATTAAATGATGAATGTTTTCATCATTTACCCAACCTCATGTCACTCCACATCCTTCTTTCTTCTGTGAAACGCAAATGGAAAATATTTAAAGAATATTCCTGCTGCCACTTCCTGATGTTCCTGAACATGTGAGCTCCCATCCTCCAAAGCCACGCCTCCTTCAAAACACATCAACAGCAGAGTCTGCAAAGTGTCACGAGACGAAAACCCGCGTTGAACTCATGTCTCAACGCATAACATTACAGTGATAATGAACGTAAACAACTTACAGAGCTCTTACCTGTACCAGCTGACTGCTGCAGATCAATTTTGGCTTTAATATTTCTAACATAATAATAGGGATGGGACGATAACCGGTTTCACTATAAACCGTGATAAAATGTAATGACGGTTAGTGTTATCGTTTAAAAATTAATTATCATTAAAACCGTGTTTGATTATCGCGATTTTAATAACTCACTGAATCCTGTCGGCCAGTCTGACGCAGCCGCGCAGCACGCAATATTTTTTTAAAATTACTATTCGAGAAGGAATGGTGGAAGGCAGTGACCGTGCTCAGGAGATTTTACAACCTTTTAAGAGGACCGAATCTGAGGTGTGGTCATATTTTGGGTTTTACAAAAGTCCTGAGGGAAACTTGATCGAGGATGGTCACCTTGTCTGCCTGCAATAGAAACACTTCAAATCTGCCGAGTCGTCTTGTGTGATCATCATCACCCGAACGCAAGGCAAGTTAACTTTGACCTTAATACCAAAACTACAAATGGGAAACAATTGGGCACGAAATGTTTTGAGTTGAAACATTTTATGTCTCTCACTTGAAATAGACGTCCAGCTTCTGGAAGCAAGTGGATTTGAGCCAAAGACGAACGAACAACTTCAAACAAGACTATTATTAAGAGTGATATTTTAAGGGATAGTAAAGTATAGATGCATCACGTATTAAACCGATTTTATTTTTACCACATAATTACGGGGACATATTGAATTGATAATGAGATTAGCTAATGTGTTAAATCTTACCTGTTTATGAATTCATTTTGTAAAACAAACGTCCAGACAAGATATATCACACCAATATTATCAAACTCTGTAAGCAATAAATCAACTCTGATTTCATTTTTGCACTGCAATCAAAAACCGGAGACGCAAGACGGCAAGTTGTATTTGAATGAAACAAGAGCGCGCGTCCGTTGTGATATAGATGTGCCGCTGTGTAATAATGCGTTGCTATTGACGACGGGCATTATAAAGAAGCAAATGCCATAGAATAGAATCTTGCTTAAAAAAACTGCATAGAGAGGCTTGTTTTATTTGTTGTTTGTTGATTTTCAATTATAAAACTTGTTGAAATGTTTTCAGTGTGAGCATCAGTTCTTTTTGAGCACTTTCATAAATTTTTAACAAAACCGTGATAATATTGATAATCACGATTATTTTGGACACTATAATCGTGATATGAAATTTTCATACCGTCCCATCCCTACATAATAATAATAATAATATGTTTATTTTATATAGCGCCTTTCAAAGTTCTCAAGGTTGCTTTACAGTTAAGTACAAATGAGCATAAAAAAAACATGGAAACGCATCCATCTGAGTCTGAGGAGTCGGACGTGAACTCACTGTAGAACGTCACAGGGTACCATCTTGTAATATAATTCTGTCTATATAATTTTGATATACTAAGACATGTGAGTAAAAAAGTTATGTATAGAAAGACGAAAAGTCACATTTTTGATTTCTTTTTTTAAATTACGACAAAAAGTAATTTCTGATATACTAATTTATGAGATAAAAATTTTAAATGATAACATAAAAAAGTCAAAAGCCATATTTTGATATTTCTAAGTCAAAAGTAATTTTTCTGTCAGGACCGCTATCGTCCAATACGACTGATAATTAGCATAAAGTTAGGATGTAGATTTTGGATCAGCTGACAGTCAGTTGATGCGAGCTTGACTAACGTGACTTGCCAGAATTGATTCTACGATACAGGTCATGAGGTATATATTTTTAATGATTACATAAAAAGTAAACATTTTGACAGAAGCCATATTTATGATATTTCAAATCCAAAAGCCATGCTTATGACATAAATAGAAAATAATGATTATGATCATAAATATGAGATAAAAACAAAATTTTAAGATAAAACGTGAAAATTACAATGCAATTATGTCATAATTTGGGCTTTTTATGACTAATGTAATTAGCCTGACTTCGTCATACTCATATTCTTGTCGGAATATGAGTCTGATACCGCTCCGTAGAGCTTTGATTATGAGGCGTGTCTTAACCGAACCAGGAAAAAACAACAACTCTGCACTCAATTGGATAGTCGGTAAACCCACAACCAATCAGAGCAACGCAGTAACTCAACAACTTTGCATAGCGCAATTTTCAACTTATTTTAGAAGTAAAATAACGAGTGTTGCTTCTTTTACGTACTCCTCCATGAGTGCGACCAAAGGAGAAACCACAACGACCACAGGCTTTTCATTACGTCCCATCTTCTTAGCGACCGTCAGAGCCAGCTGATAAGTGACACTTTTGCTGAATCAAGTAGGAAGGACGACAAAAATATCTTTCCGATCGACAAATGCCTTGATTGCAGTTCTCTGTTTGTCTTATAAAATGAATGTGCTGTCGATTTATTTTACAACAGACGCGACAGCGGAATCTATACATCTCAATTCTCCAGCTGCAGTCATCTCTGAGGGAAACCAGTTAAGCGCTCTTTGATAACATAATGATTACGTCCTTGCAGATCATCTGTCCATCATCGTATAAAGCCCGCCCTGGCAATTTGATTGGCCCGAACGTTTCTTGTCTGATCATAATTACTCCTCAATGGATCGAGTCCAGACCGAACTTCCCGACCAAAAAATGTTGTGGGCGGAGTTCGGGCTGGCATCCAGGCTATAATGTAATACTTTTTATGTCTTGTCATGTTTTGTGTGAACACTTGGCTTATGAGTGTTTTCATTTGCTTGTTAATGTCTCGTTTTGCGTGAGCACATGGCTTGGGATTTGTTTTACTGGCCATGTGCTTGTGTTCGTCATGTTTGGTGTGAGCACATGGCTTGCCATGTGTTTTCTTGTGCCATGTGCTCTCCTGTCGATTGTCTAGCCCCTCCCATCACCTGATTATTGATAAATTTTCGCCACCTGTCCTCCCTGGTTGCCTGCTTTGTTTGCTCTCCCTTTTTATCATCCTTGTGTCGTCGTACTGTATGTATGTTTTATATTTACCCTTGTTACTCCTGTAATCAAGTAAGTCAAGGGTATTTTTTTTATTTATTTTGATTTTTTTTAATATAAAAGCCTAAGAGTCTTTACCTCATCTGCACAACCCCAAACCTTGACATTTCCCATACACATTTATATACATTTTTTGAAAAATTGTACTGTTGCATTTCATTTTACAGCCCTGTTCTGCATGTACATACTATGTACTTGTTATAGTTATTACAAAAACTGGGTAATAACTAGGTACTACCGTTGAACCTACACCTAAACCCAACCTTAACCCGTGTAGTACAGTATATCAACCAGTACTTTCTTAGGTGAGTACACTGTATAAGTGCATGTACTGTAAAATACAATGCAACCCGGTATGCTTCAACTACCCATTGGCTTGGTACATTGGAGTAATGTTCCCATTACAATATGTGAGACACTACTCTCAAACGAGTGAATTGTTACTGTATAGGTCCAGTCTTTTTTTTTTTCCCATCACGGTGAACCTGGGATTTCCCGCAGTGCCCACAGCACAGTGCAGCAGACTGCGGAAGGAGTGAGAGATCGCTTGTCAGCGGGAGAAAGTCATTAATGGTAATTGTAAGTGGGGGAGTAATAGGTAGGTAATGTGCGCTGGCCTTCCTGCAGCGCGAGGCCCGAGGCTTGAGTTATTGACCCGAAGTGCAGCGCTGCGGTACACTAGAACACAAAAGGGAAAGAGCACCCTCATGAACAACATAGCGACCTCTCCGCTGCTTTATGCTCTTTCTTTCTCTAACTCTCTCATACATTATGCAGCAGCCATAGCGGATGGTGAAGCTGGAAGGAACACAACGAGAGGTAAAAACAGCAATAACAACAGATCAAGGGCTAACAGAATAACTGCAGAGATTGTTCAATGACACACAAATAAAAAAAGCAGTGGGTGGATGCGTAAGGAACTCTGGCTGAATGCAACAATGTGATTTTTCACTGAGGTATGTGCAGACAGCGTGCAGTTTCTTTTTATTGGTTTTGGATTATAATTTTACACACATTTGGATATCAAAGAGTAGCTAAAAACAGAATGTTTGTCAAACAAAAGCCAATGAAAATGTTCTCTAAGTCAATTACTGAAATACAGTATATTACAATTCCCATGAGCTGCACTTACTATGCTAAATGAAAGGTACTAAAATGTGGTTGTTGTTCAGAACACTGAATGACTGACACAATTTGTTTGCTATCTTAAGTGTAAATAGTTAATTTCGCTTTTGATTATTGTGAAATACAGTTGTAAAAATCCCCAAAAATATGATTTGTATATACATTAAGAAAACATTTTGGCTTATGTCTAAAGAAATGAGTGTTTTTGATTAATATTAAATCAAAATTTAAACCAAAACATACACTCTAAAAAATGCTGGGTTGTTTTAACCCAATTTTGGGTAAAATATGGACAAACCCAGCCATTGGGTTACATTTTTAAATGACATTTTTAACCCAATGGCTGGGTTTGTCCATATTTTACCCACAATTGGGTTAAAATAACCCAGCATTTTTTAGAGTGTAGATATAATTTGAGTTCAAATTATAATTTCCCCACTATCACACCAATTTTAAGTCAATATAATTCTCCAAATCCTCCCGAAACAATTTTGTACTAAGCTTAAAATCATGAGCCTGACTTTTGTGATCGTAGTGCCGCAACAACATCTGGGTCTTCAAAGTCATCATCTGATGCATCATTAATACGAATAACACATCCAGGAAATGTTTGTCACTCTTTGTACTTTCTTGAGTTTTGGAACTAAAGTTTGATTGTGGCTTTTGATGTTGAACAGAAGAAGGAGGCATAAGAATGCATATTGGGAAACAGCCTTGGAGTGCCTCAAAAAAAAAAAAAAAAAAAACTGCTCTAGGCCCTGTTTACACCTGGTGTTCAGATGCAGGTGTAAATAGAGTCTAACTAATTTTGTCGACCACTTCCAAAATGTAGTCGAAAAGATGCTCATGTGGACGAATGTGTTCGATTAACCACAAAACACTGCCCACTCTTCGCCTACTAGCATAATGCATAAACATTAAGGGAGGCACGCTAGCGAGATGGGATTTAAAAGGGTGATGAACTGAGAAATCTAATTTTCCTTGAGCTTTTGACATCTAAGAGGTCATCATATTATAAGAATAGCCTGTAAATTTCAGAACTGAAAACGTCCTTGTTAGTCCAATAAAAGCTTTTATTGACACCAGCCTCTGCAAACAACTCGTTTTTCAAAGTGGGGAACTATGACGTCAAAGAGGATAAAACACCACCCACGTAGAAGAAGAAGATCAACGCCTACTTCAGCACGGCCGGTTTAGCCCCGCCCACCGATTCGTGCATTACACATATAGCTAAATAACATAGATGCCTACCTCTGTACCTCGTGATGACAAATCGGAGCGAGCTACCAAGCAATACAAAATATTGTGCCGTGCCTGGTTGTGGAAGAAGACCGTCGCTGCATAAGCTTCCTCTGGATTCCAATAGGACTGCATGGATAAACTTTATTTTTAGTGACGTTTCCACTGATGAGGGTAAAACATTGTCCGTTTGTTCGCTTCATTTCACTGAGGATTGTTTTGTAAACAAGACTGGATTTGCAGACCGACTGTGCCGTCGATTGGATCCAACAGGAATGGTGCAACACACGGACTCTGGGTCGAACATGTATGGGTGAATCATTCCAGTTGCCATTTTACAACATTGGACGTTTTCAAAACAATTTCCCCCAAGTGCACGGACGGGTGAGTCGAAACTCATTTTAATATGCAAAACTGTTATCCACTCACAGCAGTGGGCGTTTACTTCCAAGTCTTCAGTGCGAGACGCCCATAAAAACTGAGCGTTTATGAGCTAGGCTCAAAACGAGGGTAGAAAATAGCCTATTACTTATTCATTTTGATGTTTTTGAATGTAAAAATAAGTGAACGTCATAAGATGACCTCAGACAACAATATAATAAAATTTAAAAAGCCAGTTCATGACCCCTTTAAACTTTGTCGGCTGAAGAACTTTAGTTTGAAGACGAAAAAACTATCAAGTGTAATGTAACGGAGGCCAGCTAGTAAAGAGCTGTGCGGGTAAACCTCACTCCCTTGGTCACAAGAGGCGCACTAGTGACCAGTGTTGGTCAAGTTACTTGGAAATAGTACTTAGTTACTAATTACTCCTCCAAGAAAGTAATCCAATTACTTTACTGATTACTTATTTTCAAAAGTAATTAGTTACTTTACTAAGTTACTTTTCAAAAACATGATGCACGACCTGAATACGCTAAATCATAGACCTTTCAGTCTAATTCTTTCTGCATATTCATCATCTAAAATGTAATCAAATTAAACATTTTCTTTTTTTAAACTTGTTTTATTTCTTGCAATATTTTAACTTTATGCACATTGCATCGAGCAAAAATTAAATTAAATGCAACAGTCTCAGACTAGAAGAAAATTGTTGAACATTTAAACCTATTTTCTGCACATTCCACCATATTTTAATGAAATAAAAACAGCCCTTCTTCTGTTAATATACATTTATACATATTCCAGCATATAAAATAAATATGTTTTGTAAAATCCTTCATTTGAATAGATGTAGAAATACAGCAACAAAATCATGAAAGTCGCTCCTGACTATATTACAAATTATTAACACTTACGTCTTTTAACAGTAAAGTGCAGAGAGGAGCAAAAATTAGTTGATCAAAACAGAAAATGCTGTTGCATGCCGTATTTTGGTTTCAAGTTTTTTTCTGTTTTTTTTTTGTTTTTTTTCCTCGTAGTTAAACAGTGGTTATGTACCATCAGCATGTAGCCGCAGCGATCATGTCAGACGGGGGTTCAGGGTTTTTTTTTCAGTAAGTTTCACATTCCTGTACCGGCTTGCTGCTTTAGTTAACCGTGTGAGGCTGTCTCGTGACATGCTTGCTCAGATTTGAGGTAGAATTTTGACATTCTCCAACGGGGGTCCAGTTTCTAGATCAGGATGCTCTCTGCATAGTACGCAAGTCTCTCTCTCGCTCTCCTCGTCTTGCGCGCGATACGAAGTTTGGACTTTGGAACACAGTCTCGCATGCGCGCTCGCTCTACATTCCGGGAGATTTTAACTAATTTGCGCTATAACTAGTCAATCACAAATGTGGCTCAACGGTTAGATTTATAGATATAGTCATCTTTCAGGCATTTGACCGACGGGATTGACACTTTAGCGTGAAAAATCGGGGGGGGGTGTCGTGTGAGCGTGTGTGAGAGTTGGCAGCTCGGCTGCTCTCTCCCGCGCTCTAGTCGTCTCTCACTGATGTCGCGGCGCTCATACATCATTGTTATTCACGCACGACTCATGTCACGAGACGGTCTGACTAAACAAAATCACGGTTAACTAACGCAGTAACGCAGGCTGTTTACGGGGAAGTAACGGTAATCTAATTACTGTTTTTTCAATTGTAATCCCTTACTTTACTCGTTACTAGAAAAAAGTAATTGGATTACAGTAACGCGTTACTTCTAACGCGTTACTGCCCATCAGTGCTAGTGACTGACGCTAGAGGGTGCAGTCTTTAGTGTCCTTGTTAGTGCACCCGCTTAACATTGGTGCGAATCCCGCTAAGATCAGAGGTAGAGTAGAACCGGAAGTGTTACACTGGTGCCGTGACCCGGATGGGAGTGAAGTTTAGTGGGTGAGTGTAATGGACGCCAGCTACTAAGAGCTGTGTAGGTAAACCTCCCTGATGTTACAACTGATGTTAGAGGCTCTTTACGCTCTTTAGCACGCCCATCTCCCATGCCGGTAATGCCAGTTCGAATCCCTCTAGGAGTGATGTGACAAGAACTGGAGTGGTTACACAAGCACAATGTTCTTTCAGCATTCTAACAGCATTCTGATTTCTAATACACACTCACAACATTCGACGTGGTCTTACGGGAATCAGAGGAGAAACGAAAGCTGTGTTTTTATGTCTCTCCGGTCGTGTAACACATGTAAATTGCATGAGCTTACTTCGTCCATTAGATCGTAAGATCTGGGAAAGTCATTTTATTTACCCACACATTGAATTTGAAAGAAGAGATTAATTATAACACCAGGTGTTAATGGGAATGTGTCTCCCTCATCTGCTTGTGATTTGATCTACCAAAACACATATCAATTCCAGGGTTCTAGTTGTCCAGGGTTCTAGTTGCTAACACCTATTGTCAATTGAAATCAAAAATTCATTCCAAAGGCAAATCCAAAACCAGGGAACATCACTGCAATTTTTTGCAAAATTGGTGAGCTGGCTGTTTAACGTGCTTGTGTCCATTTTTTTTTTTTTTACACGAAGCACTTGATGGAAGTAACAGATTGTTACCCATGACCTTTGGTCATTTCCATTATGGGCTGGCCCTCTCTGACAGGACATTGATGAGGGCACGACTATTCTGACAGCCTGTGAAGTCATGATGGATGATGTTTACAGCGTCTCATACATCTAACAGCTAATGGATCATTAGATCTCACTCATCGCCACTCTCACGTATGAAAAATATGAGTAAAACAAACATTCATGATGCGATATTGTGAAACTCCACAAGAACCATTTTCACCATTTTCAAAGGAAGACGCACCCGATTTCCCATGATGATTTCTCTAGGTTTCCATCTGACAGAAATACACACAGAACAATTAAAAAGCACAGATGTACTCCATCTGGTGTGCCATTTTGAATGTTTAATGTTTCACTGTTGAATTTGTTTTTCAGCCATTCAAAAAATGTGACAATTTGGAGTTTGTCATTATTTATTAAGTCAAATGTTGCTCATACTCATTTGAGCAACATTTGACTCATAGTGTAATCTGTTTTCATTCTGTTCTGTCCCATCTTGTGTGTTGGGTGTAAGAATAAATCAAATCTGGTTACACGTTATTTTAAGGATGTTGTTACTGTGTAATTATTATATTGAAGTAATGAGTAATGTTAATTAACTACATGCACTTACTATAGGGTTAGGGTAGGATTAGGATTTGGTTGAGGGTTAGTTCTATGTAATTATGCATCATTTACTGTTATCACTATGCCAAGTACATGTAACATTTGTAATAAAGGACACTGTAAAATAAAGTATTACCAAATGTACTATAGGGTTAGGCCATTTGTCGGCGATTTCTCAAAACCTGTCGGCGAGCCAAAATCGTGCAGTTTGAACTCGGCATAAGGGTGTTTACACGGCAACTTTGCTAAAAACAGAAATGTTTTTCCTTTGTGTTTTTGACGTTGTCAAAACCATCCCAGTTCACACAGATCTACTAAAATAACTAAAATCGCTGTAGCCTATTGTTAATACCAAACCAGAAGTTGGCGATGTCACTTTGTGAAGAAATAATGTTGTGCAATTCATTTCTCCTGTCATTGGCACTTATGATTTATGCCACCAATGAGAATCTGACTACATGTGGTCAAAAAAAAAGTGTTGACACAGTAGGATTCTATCACACACTGTCCTACTCGTCTTGTTTGATGGTTTTCTGGCCTTCCCATGTCTCTCTGTCTTCTGCTCTCCTCCCAGTCACCCTATTGCTGAGCTGACAAGGCGCTTGTCTGATCAGCTCTCATTTGTCAAAGCCTCCAGCAGTGTTATTTATTCATGAATTCACAGCGGAGTGATCCACCTTGCCACGTGTCGGCAGAGCGTGAGGGTGGCAGCATTGCAGAAAGGCCTGCTTCAAAGCCTTCAGAGCCCCAATACAACCCCATAGAGGCGCTCAAAGACAGCCACGAGGCTTCAGCCGGGCCTGCGCTTTCAGGAAACATCCCTGCGGCCGAGCCGACCCGCAACTCGCCGTTCTATTTTCAGAAGAGTTCAGACCTAAACACAAACTGTCATTATTTACTCACCGTCATGTTCTTCCAACCCTGTGAGACTGTTTTGTTCTGCGGAGGTTAGTTCTGCCAAAAATAAAATGTCCCATATGTCTTTGGTTCATCTTCCAAGAACCACAAATAAAGATATTTTTAAATGAAACCATTTTCCATTGAGAGTCCTGGTTATCAAAATTTAGAAGAGGGTCATAAAGGCATTGAAATATATGATACGGTCTGTGAATGTCTATGATAATCATACAGTGAGTTCACTTTCATGAACTCGTTCAAACTAGTTCAGTTCATACACTGTAAAAAAATAAGCAGCAAAGGCTGTCAAACAAATACAGTAAAAATAAAGTAAAATATCCTAATTTAAACGCAAATAACAATTTACTGCTTTAACTGTGTGCTGCTGATACACATTTGCTATAGTAGGAATCCAAGAGAAACTTAGATCAGAGGATCTGATCACTTATTAGTGGTAATAGTCATCATGTAGTTGAATGCTTTATTGATACCACCTGAAGAGTGTAATATCTGATTAATTTGTTATAAGTTGTTAATTTTCCAAGCCAATACTGTTAAAGAAGATCATGCAGTGCCATAATACTGAGATTTTATCAAGTCACAATACAGAAAATGTTTTGACAGGATCATATAGACTCACACAGACATCAAGAATCAGCGAATAAATGGTGATCAACTCTGAACTACTATAGTCACATACAGGCTTTGTTGATTGTCACCATTGTTGAGATTCATATGTTGATTATTGATGTCATACTCCTAAAAAAATAAACCAGCTCAAAAATTTTCTTTATAACAGATAGTTTTCTTAAGCTTGCCTATCCACAATGTAATCTCAACAGAGACACTGTTGAGACATAGAGTTGTTTTGCTGAGCTCCAGTTAGACAGTGACACCAAGTGTTCGGCCCTCTGTGAGGTAAAACTGCCTTTGATTTGACCCGTCCCAGGCCCTATTAGATAATATTGGCCCAGAGGCGCTGACTTTGAGTCAGGCAGGGTTGAGTGTGTCTTTTCATCTTATCTGGAGTTTCTCAGGGTTGAACCAGATCCCCCTAGTATGGTGATAGGCAAGGGAACTCTATTTTCTTTGTCAGTTTTCCCTTAAAGGTACGCCTGACATAAACAGTCCCTGGGCCTTGCCCTGGGGGCGGGCACTTTACACTCGCCCTGGTAAGGAGGAATTTACGCTCAGGTTCTTCCTTGAATAGGGCATGGAGCTTAGGTTGTGGCCTTAGGGAATAGAGTCACTGTCAATTTCGTGTTGAACTGAGTGAGGTATTGGTCTCCAGCATCTAGATCCATTGAGTCTTCTTTGTGCTTGTTATAGCCATTCAGGCAGTTATTCCCTCAGCATGGGGTACTCATTCACCAAAGTGTCTTTGGGTGCAGTTTGAGTTACAATTCTAATGGGAACATCTCAGGTCATGCATGTAACCATGGTTCCCTGAGAAGAGGAATGAAACACTGCATCTCACTTCCATACTTCAGGCATACCTGGTCAGACAAAAACCTGATGATGTATACTCAAAGAGCTCTCTTATACTAAATGTCACACTAGATTGATGTCATGGGCTTTCGCAGGTCGCATTGTCGCATTTGAATCATGTACACCAGTCACGCTGGAGAGGTTCCCCAAAATGTCTTCCCGAAAACGCAGTGTCTTGTTCCCCTTCTCAGAAAACCATGGTTGCATGTATAACCTGAGACGTTACAGATAATTTGACATGCTGGCAGTAATAATGTTACTTATGCCATTTTTTCTTTCGATGCTGTCAAAGTGTTTTACAGACTAGAATGGGACTATATATGGGCTGTTCTGGAAAGATTTGGATTTGGCCCTAAATTCTATTCAACTGTTATTTAAACGTCCTACTGCCTCTGTGATGACAGGTTCCTGTCAATCACAACCTTTCCCACTATAAAGGGCACTATAAAGAAAGCTGAGTTTATCGGCATGGATTCGTGAATGAACACTGCTGCGGTAGTGAAATTTAACTGGGCTCCTGCGGGAGCTGGGCTTGAATGCGTCTACTATGTGCACCATGTGGAGCAATGAGAGGATTTCGGTTGCACAGTATTATTATTTTGTAATAGCTCCAGAAGGAGCTGTTGCTGCTGCGTGAACAACATGGGGCTTGTGGAAGTTTGACTTGGATGCATCCCGCCAATGCTCTGCTGTGACAGTGACTTTCTAAAATGACTCCTACAGGAGTATTGTGGGACTGGAGCTTTGAGTAATTAGCTAGGGTGCTCCAGGACCCTCTGAAAATGTTTCAGTGGAACTGCTGTCTTCTGCCTGAACGTATTCAGGCTTCCACCAATGGTGGAAGAAGTGGTGCGTTCGCCATCTCTTGGTTCCGACGTTTAATGCCTTGTTTACACTACATGATTTTAAAACGTCGGGCTGAACTGTGCGGTTCACACTACATGACTTGCTCTCAGTGAAATCTGGAGTGTTCAAGTTGTTAACTGTTCACACCACACAACACAACGTGATTGATCCACAACAGGAGGTAACTCACTACACGAGTTGACAACGCACTGCATAGAGATACAACCACGATCGGATGATAAGAGCAAATCATTTGTGACTCAATGAGAGCTGTTTCAGTACTATCCCAGATAGCAAACTGACATTGAATCAACGTGGAAATATGACATTGAAACAACGTTGATCTGACATTGTTTTGCTCATCGAATTAACGTTGAACCAACATCAGACGCGTCATTCTTTCAAAACTAACGGAAAATCAACTTGAAATCAACGCGTTGTTTCAACGTTATGAAAGCAAACCAATTTTCGATTTTCATTTAGCTTTGAAGAATGCCGCGTCTGACGTTGGTTCAACATTAATTCGATGAGCAAAATCAACGTTGTTTCAATGTCATGAGAGACGTCGTTTCCACGTTGATTCAATGTCAGTTTGCTGTCTGGGATGGTACGGTCTAAATCCTGAAAATAATCAAATAAATAACAAGTTGACAACAACTCTGTCACCCAACGATTCTATCTTGTCAACAAACCACGTTTTGTCACGAAAAAAACACGCAATAAATAAATAAATATTGCGCCAATACCCAGCGAAGAAGAGAACACAACACGTGAATATGGACGTCAGACAGAAACTAGTGCTGCACACTGTTTGCTCGACGATCTGCTCTGAGGGAAAAAATGCAAAAAAAGAGAGTAAAACTAAGATTTACCTGGTGTCCTCAACCCATGCGTTGCTATGATTGGCTGTACTCATGACATCACTGAGTTTGAGTCGCGAGACTGCTCTGCAGTCTAGCAGGCTAGATATTTTTCTGGGCTCGGCGACGCGTCTGCGAGCGTTTTCGCTGCGTTGTTGGCTCTTTCATACTAACAGATTGGCAAGCGTTCATCGTCCGCTAATCTCCCGCGATTTGCACGCGATAACACCCTGACCTGTCGGCGACTCAACGATTTGCAAATCGGGCATAAATCGGGCTTAAAATCATGTAGTGTGAACTTGGCTTAATCGTACCCTAAAAAGGCAGATGTTGACGTCTTTTGACCATTCGTCAACATCTACCTTTTTAGGGTACGCTTAAACGTCGGTTAGATGACGTCATCGGATCCTAACCCTACCCCAGACCTAAACCTACCCCGTCACCTAACCGACGTTAAAGGTAAAGCGTCAGTTGTATGACGGCCTGGGATCGTCATGTAACCGACATTTAAGGGTACCCTAAAAAGGCGGATGTTGACGTATGGTCAAAAGACGTCCCAAGGCGTCAGTTATATGACTTCTTGGGATGAGACTGTGTTAGGTATTTTCACCCAAGTGCAGTTACGGCATTAGCAGACTAAAGAAGCAGACTAATAAAGCTGGGCTAATTGTATCAAAGTCAGCTTGGAACTACTGTTTCTTTGTGGAAAGTTAGTTTCTAGTCTTAGACTGAGACTAGAAACAACAAGACTTGCAACACTTCAGTGGGCCATGTGACTGAAAAAGAAAGAAATAAACACAAATCACAGAACGGAAATTCCACATGGTTTTGAGTTAAAAGTGAAGAATGTTGCTGATCCTCACATACTCCTCATAAAGACAAAGAAAAGATGTAGTAGAGGAAGAACTTCCACATGAAAGACCGACGAGGCCTTTGAAATCACACCTGAGACCAGAGAGCAGCAGGGCTTCTGGTTGAAAGCTCTCAAAATGTGTTACAATTTCCCTTTTCAAACAAGGAGTGTAGCAACACACATCTCAGTGCTTTTGACACAATTAACAGTTATCATATAGAATAATTCACCTTTCATAAGTCTCCCAGACATTAGTCTAGATGTAACTTCAAAATAAAGTAAGCGTAAGCTAGCCCCTGCCAATATCATCCCATTAAAGGTTGAAGTTGGATATCATGGATACAAAGATAACTTTTATCCAGCTCTCCGAAGGATGTATTGCCATGGTAACGTAAAGAACCTCTAACCCCAGAAGCACAGGGAGCTTAAGGGCTCGAAGAGCTCTGCTAAGGCCAGGAAAAGGTCCTCCAGTTACCAAACACATTGGTGCGAATTCGCTAAAAAGTTCAGAGTGTCGACGCAGAAATAGTAGAGTATCAGATTAAGATTAAGAGGAAGAATATTAAAGATTTAGCTATGCTGGATTCACAATCTTCAGTTCTACTTGCTTGCCGTAATCAACATTAAAACTTCGGTCTGCCAAATCAAAGGCTGTGTCCAAAATTTAATTAGTGACTACTTTCCAACTATTCATAAAGTATGTTCTATATACTATGAAAGTATGTATTATTAATGTGCTATAGATCTGTCATGAAGTCATTGTCATGTGACTTTCAGTTGCATTGGTTCATTGACATTCACAAATCCTCTCCTGTGGCCTCATGGGATAGTAAAATGTCCATCAGATCTCTGCTCTTCAAAATCTCACCAAAAGTAGGTCATCCAGCCACAAATAACATATGGAGTTTGTATTACTATATATTAGGGAAGTATGCAATTTCAGATGCAGCCAAAGTCAAGTGATGCATCGGATACTTAGAAATAGGAAATGACATCACAGAGAGTACCTGCAGCTCCTTATCTTTGGGAGGATTCAGGTGTGATCCTAATTTTTATTTATTATAAATGTTATATCACTGTCTTCGATAAAGTTTTGTCTATCCATTTTTGGTGTTTTTTTTATTTTGGGGGTATTTTTGAATTTATTTACTTCAAAAAGTACCATATTTTCTATGTAAATTATGCTTATTTTTATGTTTTATTTTATTTTTAACTACATTAAAATATCATTCCAATAAGTTCTTAGAGCTAAAACCTAAAGATGAAGTGACTTTGCTGTCACCTGGTGTCTTATTTTAGAATGGTCTAAATTACATCTCCTGGGCTTGAGATTGTGATTGCAGTGGCCCTTCATGGAGGGCATTCTGACATTAACTATATAATTATAATATAACTAATAACTACAGTAGGTCAAACACATCTGAACGTTGTACAGTATCTTACAATAGTTTGTCAAAAACCCTGTTAAAGGTGAAGTGTGTAGTTTCGGTGCCACTAGTGGTGTAACACAAAAGCCTTCCTCAACTCAAACATCACAATCACAACTCTTACGAGTGGTTGTGAAGGCATGTCTCAACAGGTAAAAGTAGCTACTTTCAATAAAAGTTCCAACATATTATGGATACTTATAACTGTGTCGCTATGTGTCATGAGTAAAACATTGAGGAGGCTAATAACACTATCCAGAGCGAACGCTCACAAACCAATCCAACACAAACACATCTGCACTTGTTGTATTGGCTTCCGGCTTGTGTTTTCACCGCATGACGGTAAGATCTTACGGATTTATGAATGAACCGCTCGTTTTTACATCTTCCCGATCTACTGAGATTTATTATGACATCTGCTTCAAACTGATGGCAATGCTCGTACAATCGGTACATTACATGCGTGTGTCTAAGCATGACAGCCAATGTCAAAACCAAACACATCTGACAGTTTAATGTAATGTTAACCAATAAAGCTAGGTGGTTTCTTAAGTTTGATAATTAATCTGCTATGTCATGTTTATGACAGGTTGTGTTGTCTTAGTAATGTCAAGTTGTCATGACAAAGACACTGACAGGTTATGATGTATTGGTTTATGTCAAGGTGTCATAACAAAGACATCTCAAACAATGTCATATTTGCATTAAAAATGTCATAACTGAGCGAATGACACTTAATGACACTTGTCACAAACATGCATAAAACTTCCTTCATATTCATAACATGTCATGTCATGATTATGAAGCTGTCATGTTAGTCTCAAAGTCGGTCTGACTTTAAAAAGAGTAGAGTAAACTAAAATATTTGTGGTTAGTCAAGAAACCGTGACTAAATTATAAGGACCTTAGAGAATGAAACAAAAAGCTGCAAAAGTGCAGGATATCTCATAATTAGATGAGTGAGGTGATGTATGTAGTGATGCAATTATGTTGTCTACGAGTGGTGTTCATAAATTTGCATTCCCCCTCAGAAAAAAATAAAAAAATAAAAAAATGTATTTTCCAGCTTTCATCTCTCTATCAGGAAGATCAGTGTCAGCGCCTGCGATGCGGTCAGGGGAGCCTGCCAAAAACAAGGGGTGGAAAAACCCAGAGCAAAACACTGCAGTATCACAAATCATCACGGCTTTGGCTACATGCTAGTCACTGCCCAGAACACTCAGTTACTAGATTAAAAATTCAGTGAAAATGCCTCAGCATTAACACTTGGGCTATATTCATATATCAGTTTGACAGATCAGAGAGACAAAGAGAAAGAAAGAGAGAGAGCTTTCTGGGCGTATTGCCTGTGGAAATTTTTCTCCGATCTGTGTTCATCAAAGACAGTCCTGCTGACTTGTCACAAGCTGGTTTGTGTTGGTCTCACGGGACTACATTCCCAGTCATCTGCAGTGGGGTCCAAAAAGAAGATGAACTGGCCTTGAACTAGTAAGTGAGAATGTGTGCATACGCCTATATCTATTCACTCTCCGATCACAGAGAAACCTCCTAACCAGTGAGTGATGTGTCTCATGCCTGGTTCAGATTACACTTTTTTTTTTTTGTCAGATTACGCGATTTTGACTCCGTCGTGGACAAGACATGTCAGACTACACGTTGCTTCCTGACCAGTCCTCGTATGCCGTCTTGAACTGCGCGCGTGATGTCATCGAGAAGGCGAAACTAGTAGCGAGTGACTTCCGGAAATTAACGTAAACAAACAATGGATGAAGCGGTGAGTGTTGTATTGGCTGTCCTGTGTTCAGAAAAAAGCAAAAAAAGAAAGAAAACCCGACAATGGACACGTTCCTGGATTGCTCGAAGAGGACAGTATGGGCTGTCAATCCTCCAAAGAGAACTTGAGGTAGAATATTGTTTTCTTATATATTTTTTAATGCTGTCAAACGATTAAAATATTTAATCGCGATTAATCGCATTAATGTCACAGTTAACTCGTGATTAATCACACATTTTTATCTCTTGATTTTGTCTCTTGATTTCTTTTTGTCACATTATTTTTTTCTCATTTTAATGCTCTTATCAATATGGAAAAGTGGAAAATGTATTATTGAAAATAACATCGGAATAGTGTTCAATTTCACACTAACATATAGCTTATAAATAATCTCTCACACAATGTAACACTGTCTATCAATAAAAGGGTGAAAGAAATACTGACGAGGCCCTAATATTGGCGAGGGGGCGGAGAATTCGCATCATCTGTGTGTGTGTGTGTGTGTGTTTGCTTGGCCATCATCAAGTGGTGTTTCAGACTGAACGTGCTGCGATGATGATAGCTCAATTCACAACGACACACATCACTTGGTCTTGTCAATGGGACAATATGGCAACTTTTTAAAAGTAAACTTTCCATTCAGCATTTTAGGGCATCCATTTTGGCGTCTTGCGCTCGTCATCCACTCAAAAGTAACGCTACTATTTGGCCGGCTCACAAGCCGAAACTTTCATTTAAATGGCTTGTGCCGCGGCGAGGACGTTTTGTTGCTTCTTTGACCAAAGCGCAAGCGGATCTAGACCGTAAACAAAACATCAGGCACGCCGCAAACACACGTTTGGGCTTGCGAGCCGGCTTTGAGTGGATGACGAGTGCGAGACGCCGAAATGGATCAAAAAATGGTTGCAAAAGCATATGAAAAAACTACAAAGTTTGCTAGGACAAAAAGACCGTTAATCGCGCAATAAAAAAATTAACGCCGTTAAAATGGGTTTGCATTAACGCCGTTAATAACGCGTTAAACTGACAGCCCTAATATTTTTACTTTTAGTTTTAATGTTAGCACCATTGTCTCTCTTTCGTTTCGCCATTTTTAAAAAAGTTGTGTACAGAAAAGCTTCTGTGCTCCTATTGGTCAACCTCATACATGTGACGGAACCGTCGTGGACGACCGTTAAAAAAAATGAAACATGCTAGTCTTTTTGCCATGATGTTATGAAGCATCGCACACGCGACGTAGGTTGGCGCCCACTATGACACACTATACGAGATGATACGATCGAATCTTGCGTCCCGATGCCTGTTGTCGTTTACGAATCCCCACCACACCCTACATCAAACGGATCATGCCAAAATCGGGCTAAAATCGTGTAATCTGAACCAGGCATAAAGCACTCCAAGACAATGTCAAAGAGCTAGCGGTGACGAAAGCTGACTGTTGTCGCCTCTCGGCCAGAAAGCTGCGCTTGAACACAGCAAAAGGACAATGGGCCCTTAAAAATGCTCGTCCCTATCTCTTAAAGGAGAAAATGAACCTTTGGTCTAATAACACATTGGTACCAAGTCGACTGGAGCCATCTTTGGAAAACAGTCTCGGCAAGTCGAACAGTTCAGAAGTTGGCACGTCGTTCGTGGTTCGACTTGTCGAGACTGTTTTCCAAAGATGGCTCCTGCCTGTATACACAAAGTGGACTTTCTTTATAAAATATCTTCTTATTAAACGGTATGTACACTTACAAAGTTCTCAATGCTGCGTTTTGGATGTATGGACCCTCATTATGTTACTGTGTGAGTGTGGGGCTATTTTGAGCCTTGTTAGTGGTATTAACTAGCGATTGTTTTTTACTTATTATATGCCCCCATAGACTAGCATTATAAGCTAAACAGTTTTAGAGATAAAACTCTTTACATTCGATTATCATGAAAACAAATCTCACAGAACGGTCGACTAGGTACCGATGTGTTACTAGACCAAAGGTTCATTTTGCGCCGGAGTTCTCCTTTAATGAGTAATGGGTGTGTTTTTGGATCAGATCTCCCAATCCCTTTAAAAGCTTCTCTAGCGAGGACAGCTCGAGGTTAGAGCAGACCATCTATGGGACAAGCCGGATTCCACCATATCTTTATGTACACAATAATAATCTTTGACATTGTAATCCTTTTATTTTTAATATTTGACATGTTTGTGTGCTGCTGCTAAAGGCACACATTACTAATGCATTTCTAGCATCTGACTAGAGCCAACGCTGCAGAACACACTGACAAAACTAGCCCGAACGACACTCAAAAACACGCCCGACTGTCGGCTTGGTGTGTCCCGGCCGGCCTTAAAGATGGCATCACCACCAGTTTATTAGTTCATGTTAAAACTATGTAATCCAAATGGATGGAAACTGTATAAGCCATTCAGATAAATCTTAAATGTAGACCTAAATAGTGTCGGAAATAGAATATATATGATATATATATATATATGACCATGCAGTTATCACACACACACACACAAACACATAATCCCTCTTTATTCAATAGACAGAAACTCAGGCAAACACGTGAACCCTCTGACGCTCTCGCACTGAGAATGACACTCTTACAAATGGGAAGCAAAGATAAAGGCCTTCGATCAAAGGAGCCTGCTGGAACGACGGAGGATAAGAGGGAGGAATGGGAGAGGAGGGGGAATAATTGGGTGCTTATTTTCACTAGACCGACCGCGGTATCTCTCGTCCTCTCTGCATGATGGTTGATAGAGAGACAGTTAGATCACACCACTGAAAGAGAGAACGAGACCACAACAAGCTCAATCCCACAATCCTCCGCCCTGGGCTCACCAGGTTACTCAGATGTCTTTCTTCAATAGCTCACGATACTTCTTCTCCTTAGGGGAAATACAGTAAACAATAGACATAAAAGAGGAAATCATTGGCATACAGTGTGCAAGTTCAGAATTATAATGTGAAGAGGTCCTGGGGAATTGTTTGAGTTCTTTTGATTGGAGAGGTTTTTTTTGGGGGGAAATGTATTTTTCAGGATTCTTTGATGTAAAAAGAACAGCATTTATTTGAAATCATTTTTGATCAATTAAATGCATCCTTTTCAATATTAATGTTGTTCATGAATTAAACATTATGAGCCTACATATGCATGTTTATTTATGTCTGCCCAGCATTCCATATGATACATTTTTCATAAATTAAATAATTTATCATGTTGGAATAGTTTATGTTTACTTAAAAACTGCCTGTATGTGTTTTTATTTAATTTTCTATTCATTCATTCGGACGATCATTCTCTGTGGACTATGTTTGAAGATGCAATGTCCAACTGCATGTGGAACTTTAAACACATGCGGTGTCACAACAATGGCTGCACGTCCTTACACCCGGGAGTCGTTGCTGGAGCTAAATCCTAAGATAACTCAAGAGCTGACAACAAGCCAATTTAAGGATCTGTTCGAAAATGTTCCACGCGAGCTGTTGAGAACAAAACGAAGGAAAAGAGGAAGAAGAGGAGGAATTCGGAGTCGACTGCGAAGGAGATTTAAACGACCACCGTTGCCGTCGATTATCTTCAGTAATCTGCGCTCTCTGAATAACAAAGTGGACATGATAAGATCACACACAAGGTACTGTAATGAATTTCGTGAGGCATCCTTGCTTTGCTTCACGGAAAGTTGGTTGCAGTCAACAATGCCCGATTCGCTGTTTGAGATCCCGGGATTTACATTAGTTCGGGCTTATAGAGACAAACTCTCAGGGAAAAAATAAAGGGGGTGTCATAAATTAGAAATCTTCTTCCGCTCATCCGGGGCCGGGTCGCGGGGGCAGCAGTCTAAGCAGAGATGCCCAGACTTCCCTCTCCCTAGACACTTCCTCCAGCTCTTCTGGGGGGATACCGAGGCGTTCCCAGGCCAGCCGGGAGACATAGTCTCTCCAGCGTGTCCTAGGTCTTCCCCGGGGCCTCCGCCCAGTGGGACGTGCCCGGAACACCTCCCCAGGAAGGCGTCCAGGAGGCATCCGGAACAGATGCCCGAGCCACCTCAGCTGACCCCTCTCGATGTGGAGGAGCAGCGGCTCTAGTCTGAGCTCCTCCCGAGTGACCGAGCTTCTCACCCTATCTCTAAGGGATCGCCCAGCCACCCTGCGGAGAAAGCTCATTTCAGCCGCCTGTATCCGGGATCTTGTCCTTTCGGTCATGACCCAAAGCTCATGACCATAGGTGAGAGTAGGAACGTAGATTGACTGGTAAATCGAGAGCTTTGCCTTACGGCTCAGCTCCTTCTTCACCACAACAGACCGGTACATCGACCGCATTACTGCTGAAGCTGCACCGATCCGTCTGTCAATCTCCCGTTCCATCCTTCCCTCACTCGTGAACAAAACCCCAAGATACTTAAACTCCTCCACTTGAGGAAGGATCTCTCCACCAACCTGGAGTGAGCAAGCCACCCTTTTCCGGCTGAGGACCATGGCCTCGGATTTGGAGGTGCTTATTTTCATCCCAGCCGCTTCACACTCGGCTGCAAACCGTCCCAGTGCATGCTGAAGGTCCTGGTGTGAAGGGGCCAACACGACAACATCATCCGCGAAGAGCAGAGACGAAATCGTGTGGTCCCCAAACCTGACGCCCTCCGGCCCCTGGCTGCGCCTAGAAATTCTGTCCATAAAAATTATGAACAGAACCGGCGACAAAGGGCAGCCCTGCCGGAGTCCAACATGCACCGGGAAGAAGTCTGACTTACTACCGGCAATGCGAACCAAGCTCCTGCTTCGGTCATACAGGGACCGGACAGCCCTTAGCAAAGGACCCCGGACCCCATATTCCCGGAGCACCCTCCACAGGCCGCCTCGGGGGACACAGTCGAATGCCTTCTCCAAATCCACAAAACACATGTGGACTGGTTGGGCAAACTCCCATGAACCCTCCAGCACCCTGTAGAGAGTATAGAGCTGGTCCAGTGTTCCACGGCCAGGACGAAAACCGCACTGTTCCTCCTGAATCCGAGGTTCCACTATCGGCCGTATTCTCCTCTCCAGTACCCTGGCATAGACTTTCCCAGGGAGGCTGAGAAGTGTGATCCCCCTATAGTTGGAACACACCCTCCGGTCCCCCTTCTTAAAAAGAGGAACCACCACCCCGGTCTGCCATCCCAGAGGCACTGTCCCCGACCGCCACGCGATGCTGCAGAGGCGTGTCAACCAAGACAGCCCCACAGCATCCAGAGACTTGAGGTATTCGGGGCGGATCTCATCCACCCCCGGTGCCTTGCCACCGAGGAGTTTCTTGACTACCTCGGTGACCTCAGCTAGGGTGATGGACGAGTTCACCTCCGAGCCCTCAGCCTCTGCTTCCTCAATGGAAGACGTGACGGCGGGATTGAGGAGGTCCTCGAAGTATTCCTTCCACCGTCCGACGACATCCCCAGTCGAGGTCAACAGCCGCCCACCCCTACTGTAAACAGCATTGGTAGGGGACTGCTTCCCCCTCCTGAGGCGCCGGACAGTTTGCCAGAATCTCTTCGAGGCCAGCCGATAGTCCTTCTCCATGGCCTCACCGAACTCCTCCCAGGCCCGAGTTTTTGCCTCCACGACCACCCGGGCCGCAGTCCGCTTGGCCTGCCGGTACCCGTCAGCTGCCTCTGGAGTCCCACAAGCCAACCAGGCCCGATAGGACTCCTTCTTCAGCTTGACGGCATCCTTTACTTCCGGTGTCCACCACCGGGTTCGAGGATTGCCGCCTCGACAGGCACCGGAGACCTTACGGCCACAGCTCCGAGCAGCCGCTTCGACAATGGAGGTGGAGAACATGGTCCACTCAGACTCAATATCTCCAGCCTCCCTCGGGATCTGGTCGTAGCTCTGCCGGAGGTGAGAGTTGAAGATCTTTCTGACAGGAGATTCGGCCAAACGTTCCCAGCAAACCCTTACAGTATGCTTGGGTCTGCCGAGTCCGTCCAGCCTCCTCCCCCGCCATCGGATCCAACTCACCACCAGGTGGTGATCAGTTGACAGCTCCGCCCCTCTCTTCACCCGAGTGTCCAAGACATATGGCCGCAGGTCAGATGAAACGACCACAAAGTTGATCATCGACCTACGACCTAGGGTGTCCTGGTGCCACGTGCACTGGTGGACACCCTTATGCTTGAACATGGTGTTCGTTATGGACAAACTGTAACTAGCACAGAAGTCCAATAACTGAACACCACTCGGGTTCAGGTCGGGGGGGCCGTTCCTCCCAATCACGCCCCTCCAGGTGTCACTGTCGTTACCCACGTGAGCGTTGAAGTCCCCCAGTAGAACAACGGAGTCCCCAGTCGGGGCACTTTCCAGCACCCCTCCCAGAGACTCCAAGAAGGCCGGGTACTCTGCACTGCCGTTTGGCCCGTAGGCACAAACGACAGTGAGAGACCTATCCCCGACCCGTAGGCGCAGAGAAACGACCCTCTCGTTCACCGGGGTAAACTCCAACACATGGCGGCTGAGCTGGGGGGCTATAAGCAAGCCCACACCAGCCCGCCGCCTCTCACCATGGGCAACACCAGAGTGGTGAAGAGTCCATCCTCTCTCAAGGAGTGTGGTTCCAGAACCCAAGCCATGCGTAGAGGTGATTCCGACTATCTCTAGTCGGAACCTCTCAACCTCACGCACAATCTCGGGCTCCTTCCCCGCCAGTGAGGTGACGTTCCACGTCCCTAAGGCTAGATTCCGTGTCCAGGGATCGGGTCGCCGAGGCCCCTGCCTTCGACTGCCGCCCAATCCTCTCTGTACCGGCCCCTTACGGCTCCTCCTGCAGGTGGTGAGCCCACGGGAAGACGGTCCCACGTCGCTTCTTCGGGCTGAGCCCGGCCGGACCCCATGGGGAGAGGCCCGGCCACCAGGCGCTCGCATACGAGCCCCAACCCCGGGCCTGGCTCCAGGGTAGGGCCCCGGCTGCGCCATACCGGGCGACGTCACGGTCCTTGGATGTATTTCCATCATAAGGGGTTTTTGAACCGCTCTTAGTCTGACCCGTCGCCTAGGACCTGTTTGCCTTGGGAGACCCTACCAGGGGCATATAGCCCCAGACAACATAGCTCCTAGGGTCATTCGGGTACTCAAACCCCTCCACCACGTTAAGGTGGCAGTTCAAGGAGGGGTAAATGAGAAATGGTGCCGCGCATATTCAGTGAAATGTAAGATATGCGACCCAAATGTGGAAATTCTTGGCATGACCTCAAGACCTTTTTATCTGCCTAGAGAATTTGGTTGTATTTTGCTTTTCGTGGTATATGTTCCACCCAGCGGTAAGCCATTTCAGGGAGCCAGCCTGATAGCGGACTATGTTCATGAACTACAACTCAGCTACTCTGACGCACCCGTGATCGTACTGGGTGATTTAAACCAATGTAAACTGGAGACTTTGCTGCCGGGATTTGAACAGTATGTAAAGACTCAAACAAGAAATAACAATATCCTTGATAAATGCTTTGTGAATGTCAGGGATGCTTATGTGTCCAAGAGTATGCCACCAATTTTAAACTCTGACCACAATGTTGTTCATATGAATCCTGTGTACAGAACTAAATTTAAAAGAAGCAAACCAGAAAGGAAGATGGTCGAATGAGAGTGTAGAACAACTGAGAGCCTGTTTCGACTGGATCTTAATAGACAACATCCAGTTATTCCGGCATTTTATATGCTTCCTAAAAGACACAAAAGCCTTATCAAACCCAAGGGCAGACCTATAGTTGCGAGTAATGAGTCCCTACTAGAGCCATTATCAAATTTTGTAGATTATTTCATCAAACCTTTTGTGAAAGATCTGCCAGCTTATGTACAAGATTCTACGGATGTTGTTAATAAAATCTCTGAACTCCAGGATCTCCCCCCGATACTATTTTAGCGACGTTTGATGTAGAAAGTCTATATACCAATATTTCTCATGAACGAGGTATTAGAATATTTCCTACAGAATCGTCCTGAGGGTGTGAATCCACCCAGCGCATTTATCTGTGATCTAGCATCAACAATCCTCAGATTAAACTTCTTTGCTTTCCATCAGGGAGAATTTTATCTCCAAGTTAAAGGCACAAGTATGGGGAGTACCTTTGCCCCCAGTTATGCCAACTTATATGTTGGATTCATTGAACAACAGTTTATTTTTAATGAGGATAGGAATCCCTTCCTGAGTAATATCATCAGATATTTTAGATATTTGGATGATGTCTTGGTTGTTTTCAAAGGGTCCCAGGATGAGTTGAATGAATTCACGACTCACCTCAATAGAATGAGTCCTGATTTGAAATTCAGTGGAGAATCCGACTCAAAACGCGTGCATTTCTTAGACATGTGGATCAAACTAGAAAAGGGGAGATTGACCACAACCCTTTATCGTAAAGAGACTGATCGCAATTCGTTTCTTTTGGCAAGCAGCTCGCATCCCAGTGCCCTGAAAAACGGCCTGCCGAAGAGTCAATTCTATAGGCTTAGACGTATTTGCCATTCTGTTGAAGAGTTTAAAGAAAATGCTATAGATATGAAACAAAGATTCCTAACCAGAGGTTATCCCATTAAAAGTATTGAAGAGGCATATAATATCGCCCTCTCCACACCACGATCACACCTTTTGAAAAAGAGTGTTAAAAAGGATAAAAAGTTTTCGGTGTCCTGCATAACTTCTTTTACTCCAAGATCTTTTATTATTAAAAAAACAATTATGAAATATTGGCACCTTATATCTGATGATTCTTCTCTTCAGGATAAATTTTAAGACCTTCGTTCGTCTTCGGAACACAAATGAAGATATTTTTGATTAAATTTGAGAGCTGTATAACTACCACATTGGCTCCTAAAGGACTGCCTCTTGACGGCCCAGAAATTCAATGAAGAAAATGTTTAAATATCCCAAGTGACTACCGTGGCTCAACTATATGTTTATCAAGCGACGCGAATACTTTTTGTGCGAAAAAACAAACAAAAATAACGAGTTTATTCGACTATTTCTTTTCTTCCTTGTAGGCCAGAACGAGACTTCCTTAGATTTCCACGACGCATGCGCGAGAATTGCGATCTGCTCACACCAGCTTACACTACTTCAGATCGCAATTCTCGCGCATGCGTCGTGGACAAGTTTTAACAAAAACAAAAAACAAAATAAACATAAAATATACGTTTCACATTTGTTTTTAATAATATTACATTACTTGTTTTTATTATTTCATCTATGTTGAGTAGGCTATGAAAAGGGAACCGCATGAGATGAGTAAGATAGGATCAAAATTCAAAAGCTGCCCAATATCGGAAAATATTTGGAGTGCGTCAGACATGATTTTGACCACTTATTAAGTTTTGTTTTGTTGAAAGCTTGTAAATTTCGTTTCATATAAATTGTATCTTCATTTTAATAAATGTTTAATCGACAAATTGACTGGATTAATACATTAGAAGTAAATATCAGACAATATAATCAGGACACAGAGGCGCGCAGGTGAACCGGAGCGCGTCTCATAATATGAACCGAAACACCGCGATGCTTGCCTCACACAGGCCTGAGAACTAAGCTACAGAAAGCTTTAAATATCTACTTTTAAACAAAACAATTAAAAACTAAAATAAATTGGCAACTCTCTGCGTATGTAGGCTAATTCGAAGTATGCGTTTCTATACTATGCGCGTTCACTGCGAAGATGGCGAGTAAGCATCATCAACTTTATCTTTGTTGCTGACACTGACAGAAAACACTAGTTTATTAATAAACAATTCAAATGTTTCATGCATAATCATTACTTTTTGCTGGTTCTTTGTGGCAAGCTTTATGCATACGTTGAAATGCGGAATAGGCGATTAAAAACGCTCATATGGTTTCTCTCCCATTTAATTAAATCAATATATGTGATTACTGATAATACAAATGGCTTAAATGATCTACTACTAGTCGACTAGAAAACTTGGACTCATTTTGAGGAATGAATGAACATAATAAACCTCTGTTCAGAGTGCCGCCGTGCTGGATTGTGTAGAGCGCTCATTGAATTTGAGGATCTATCGCGTTTAGGCTAAAAACAGGGCTGGCGCTTATCGCGGCTTGGAAAGAAACTGTATCTTGCAGTACATTTTAAACAAGGAAATATAGCGATTTGGCATGAAACGTTGATGGAGCAGTGAACCGTTCTGTCCACAGCAGAATGACACGACAAACTCAATTTTTTTTAAAAATGGCGTTTATCGCTTTTTGGAAAAGAGCTCTTCATTTGTATATGTACCTATATTTGTGTATACTTTTTGTATATATTCACGTCTGTTTCTTGTATTTTTCACTTTTTCACTTCTTCACTTAAGTGAAGTTAGGGTTGATCACCTTAAAAAACTACAACTCCCACCAGTGGACTACAACTGTCCCTACCTAGCCTCTGCAGGTGGGTAATCACTGTTGATTGTCCTAGTTGAACATAGTCAAATGGAAGGTAACATTTTGTTTGTGTATGCCCTGAGGATGGTTGTATCACCGAAAACTTGGCATTAAATTTGGCTTGAAGGACTCAAGTGTGCAGACAATTTGTTCTTTTGGTTGTCTACTGGACAAATTGGGAAATTTTTGATGAAGGCTCACTTGATGAAAGAACTACAGTGTTAAATGACTATATTAACTTCTGTGTGGAGCTGAACATACCTACTAAAGAGATTAGAGTTTATCCAAACAATAAACCATATGTGACCAAAGGTATTAAGGAAATTATAAATGTGAGGAAAGTAGCATTTAAAGAGAAAGATATTAGGACACTTAAACAAACAGAAAGAGAGTTAAGAATTAAATTAAAGGAAACAAAAGAAGTTCATAAAAAATGTTTGGAGAAAGCCTTTAAAATGAATAACTCTAAAAAGGTCTGGGACATTATGAAAACTATGTCGGGATTGTCTCCTTCAAAAAAATCTATTGTAGTTGACGATGAATTGTGTTTTGGGAATGAATTAAACATCTTTTTTACCAGATTTGAACAAATTAACAAACACAATGAGATCAAAGAAACAATAGATATAGTTCCGTCATTAATGGATAGAATTGTTATTGAGGTTGAGGATGTTAGGAAAACGTTCAAATCTATTGATACAAAAAAGGCTGTCGGTCCTGACGGATGTAGTGCAGGTCTTCTAAAGAATTTTGCACATGAATTAGCACCGGTGTGGCAACCAGTATTTCAAGCTTCCATTGACACACACACTGTTCCTGTGATTTGGAAGACCGCATACATTAAACCATTACTAAAAATGCCATGTCCAAAAGAATATAAAGATTTTAGACCAATAGCCCTCACCTCTGTGATTGTGAAATGTTTCGAGAGACTGTTACTTCAGCATTTCGTTCATACAGTCAAAGACAAATTAGATCCTTGGCAGTTTGCCTATAAGAAAGGCTGTAGCACTGAAGACGCAGTACACATCATCTCTAAACATCTAGATAAACCTAAAACAATTGTTAGAGCAAAACTTGTACGGCTGAACGTTAATCCCTATCTGGTCCAATGGTACACCTCATTTCTCACTGATAGAGTTCAGAGAGTCAAAGTGAATAAAACTGTGTCGTCTGCAATCATTACAAATGTCGGAGTCCCACAAGGTTGCGTTAGTTCTGCCATACTTTTCACCTTATATACAGATGACTGTCGAACTGACGTGTCAAATCAGTATATTTTGAAATATTCTGATGACACTGTTTTAATATCTGTGATAAATGATCTGAACAGTCCTGAGTTTCATCAGCAAGGTGTGACTAAATTGAATGAGTGGTGTGAGAATAATGCCCTTGTCATTAATACCAGTAAAACTGAGGAGATTGTATTTGGGTCTGTATCCGATATGATGCCTGTTTTTATTAATAAGGAGGAAATTGGATCGGTTAAGACATATAAATATTTAGGAGTGATTATTGACGATATGCTGTCATGGAAAGAACACATTGACTCACTGTGTAAAAAAACAAGCAGAGAATTTATTTTCTTCGTCGTCTTAGATCATTTGGAGTAAGTAAACAGATTCTCCTGTTGTTCTATAAGTCTTTGATAATGAGTATACTGCAATATTGCAACTCGATTTGGTATAAAAGCTTGTCTGTTATACTGAAAACAAAGTTGTATAATCAATTAAAAAATTGCTCAAAGATTATAGGTCAGCCCCTTGAGAAACTCTATGACTCAGCCTATCGTAACAATTTGCTAAGGCTAGCTAGTACTATAACATCTAACCCTTTGCATATTCTGTATAAAATATTTGAACTTTTACCATCAAATAGGAGGTATAGAGTGCCCAGATTTAATAAAGTGAGGCTGAAACACTCCTTTGTGCACCAGGCTACCATAGCGTTGAACAAAACATTCAATCAGAGATCAAGTGTGAAGGTGTTAGAAGTATAAGTGTTGTACTGTTTGGATGGTATAATATGTGATGTGTAAGTGCATGTCGATGTAGAATGTATGTACAGTATATACGTTGTATGTATGTTGTACTGTAATATGTGATGTGTAAGAGTATGTCGATGTAGAATGTATGTTAGATGTTGCAAACATATACACTGTTATGCAAGAAAAATTTCAGACTCGTCTGACAATAAAGTAGTAAGTAAGTAAGTATTTATTTATTGCTGTTTCAGAAAATCTGTGATCTCTTAAAGTGCCACTGTGGTGGGAATCAAATTTTTCATATTGTTTTTATGTCTATGTGGTGTTTTTAATGTGTTTTAAGACAAACCATTTGTAAATTCGAGTCAACAGCATTGCTGAGTTTTTTCTCTTTAAAACTGCAGTGAACCAAAGCAAACACGTTTTGTGAAACCATCCCTAATTCTTACCATCACAAACATGTAACCAATCCCATCAATGTGTGGGGTGGGGCTTTTCCACAGTGCGCATTAAAACATCTTTAAAGCAGCACTATGTAACTTTTTCAACCTTTATAATATTTTTCTAAAACCCTTGAGATGGTACATCGACTTACAATAGGTTGAATGACAGGTCTGCCATAGCCTGACGGTGTCTGTATCACTTTTACTGGCACTCTGTAACTTCGAGGAGCGGGTAGGAACCCGAGCACAAAAAGAACTACAAAATTCGACTGCTTTACGGCATACATCACTTCCCCCACTTCCTCGAGACCCCAACGAGCGTTTTTTTCCACCCTCTGTTTGTAGTCGTGGCTGAAGCAGCAAGTAAAACCAAGAAGCCAAAGATTTTGTCGGAGTACAGTAGAAAGAGAAAAAGGGGGAGTGGCTAAATAAAAGGCTGGACGAGGATCAATATTGGTACAGATTTAGCTCACTGGCATGAGCCAAAGGAGGAGGAGGGGCGCCCGACCGATCCAAGAGGTCCTCGCTCCTACAGATAACATTGTTGGGGTACGCCAAAATGAGCGAAAGAGTGATTTTTTTATACTAATACTATTTTAAAAACATTAATTTGTAATACTACTCCACAAAAACGTAACTAAGTCCGGTGCATCAATCTTCCCCCGCCTAGCAAACGTGAAGTGCGTCAGAAACAGAGCGCACAGGCGATCAGTTTATTGTTGGTAATGTGTTGTGTAGCTTTGCCCCTCGCTGCATCCAATGTAGACTGCATTGCTTTCTTTTGAGGGTGCTTAAGACACATGACTCTTGCAAGTAAATAATAAATAATGATTAGACGAACAAATTAATCGGTCAGGATAACTATCCTATGTCTGCAGGCTGATAGTCATGTTTGTTTTCTGTTGAAAGTGTCTTGCCTCAGGCTATAATGCAAATCGATTTTTTAAATTTGCAGATTCAGTGCAGCTTGATATTATAATATTGATGATATGGATATTATCTACCACACAAACATTGAATTAGTATATCCATTATGTAAAACAGTAGCCAATAGGTTAACGTTACTATAAAGACGCTGGCTTGTAAACGTGAGCCTCGCAATCTTTTGGCGTTTGAAAAAAAATAAAGCCCATGACACTATATTCAGAAGATATGCTGAAATATATGCCAGTGTACCTGGGATGAAGACATTTCACACGCAACACTGGAGTCTGCCCAAGATGCAGGGGCGGCTCGCCCGTAGAGGGCGCCGGGGCGCCGCCCTCCCTCCGACCTGTCTGTCTGTTTTTTTAATATATATTATAATTTATCATTTTGACAAATAATCTGTGTTAATTATGCTATTAATGGTTTAACTTTGAAAAGTGTTTTGAACTCACCAGAATGATATTTGCATTCACTTTCGTTACTTTTATCATGTTGGTGAAGTAGTATAGCCAATAGGCTGTCTTCTCAGGGCGCCAGTTCGCTCAGCCCCAAAGTGCTGGAATTTAAGCCAATGGTTCCCCGGTTGCTATGCAAAAAAGTTTATATTTCGCCAATCAGCGTCGTCAAATTTTATGGTTTGGGGGCGCTGAAAATATCGCCCACAGTATCAGATTAAAGTCGTTATTTTTGTTGTTTTTTTGCGCACAAAAGTGTTCTCGTCGTTTGATAAACTTAAGATTGAGCCCCTGTAGTCACTTGGACTATTTTAACGATGTCTTTAATGACTTTTCGGGGACAGCAAGAGCCAGTCCCTCAAGAAGCCTATGGACTGTATGCAGGAGCGATCTTAATATCTTAAATATCTTAATTTGTGTTCCGAAGATGAACGAAGGTCTTACGGGGTTGGAACAACATGAGGGTGAGTAAATACTGACAGAATTTTCATTTTTGGGGGAACTAACCCTTTAAGATGGGACAGGATAATCGGGTACATATAGCGATATAGAGGATGATGTATAAGATATACTGTATATTACAATGTTATGATGATCTATATGCTTTTCTCCACTGAGGTTTTACGTTTTTCAATGAACGGGAACATGGTTTGTGTAACATTAGCAACACATTATAAGCTGTTTGATAATGCAGTCAAAAGGCTAATCATATCAATAATCATTATGTATCTGCCGCTAGAGAGTGATACATAAAACATTTTAACATTCTGATACATCGACAACCCTGTATAATTTGCTCTTCCTCCTCTTCTTCTTCTGAATCAGTTTCTTATAAAAGCTTGTTTCCACCACAGAACAAGTCAGAATTGCAAGAATGCAAGAAAAATCTCAAAAGAGAAAAAAAATCAAAATATCGAGATGTAAACTCACAATTGCACCGAATTGTCCGTATTGTAAGATTTAAAGTAAATTGCAAAAAAAAAAAAAAAAAAAAAATTGCGAGAAAAAAAGGAAGAAATGCAAAAAAGTCAGAATTGCAAGATTTAAACTTTCAATTGCAAGAAAATATCAAAATTGCAAGAAAAAAATAAACTTGCAATCGCACAGAGAGGAGTCAGGATGGTGAGATAAAAACTTGCTGTTGTCAGAAAAAAGAATTGCGAGAAAAAAAAAGTAAAAATTGCAAGATGTAAACATACAATTACATTGCAGGATAAAAATCGCTATTGTATTAAAAATGTAAGAATTGTGAAAAAAAAAGCTTAAAAAGAAAACGTCAGAATTGCAAAAAAAAATTTAAAAAGTCGAAATTGTGCAATATAAACTCAAATTCTAAATTGCGAGTTTTTTTATTTATCTTTTTTATTATTTTTATGTCAGAAACAAACTTCCATAGTCTCTGGTTCAAACATGCAAAGCTAAATTAAACCAGTATTTCCACTTGCCATCGTGTAGCGTTTACCACAGTAATGTTGAGCTAATGTATCAGGTATTCTGAGTTGGTGTGAGTGAGTGGAGGCGGGGCTAATTTGCATATTGATGCTCCCGCATATATTAAATGAAGCAAGGGGGCACTGAGATACATTCAAGCTATTTTAAGACATGAAGATATTTTTTTGACAGCAGCGGGACTTTTGGGAGGACTGGAAAAGCAGGAGAGTTGCGTCTCAATTTCCTCGCATTACTGTCTGGAAGAAGCAGCTAAAGAAGAAATGAGATTCTCCATGATTTGTCTTAACTGCAGCTTCTCTCCAGCTCTTCTTTGTATATTTCATGCATGTGAACCCCTTCCTTACCTGTTCCCTACAGGCAGTTATCCACATTCCCTGTCAATTGAGTCTTTTCCAATTAATAGTTTTACCGTCTCCAGTGCAGTGACTGCGATGAGGCTGGCCCTGATCGGAAAGGTTGCCATGACAACATACCTTGTTATCTTCTGATTAAATTTCCGTAATATGTAATAAATTCAGCGGAGTAGCGGGCGCTACGAGCACAAACGCAGGCATTTTCAGAGATTGTATTGTAGCGCAGCCATCCAAGGCTACTCTACTGTTCTGATCAGACAGAAGAATGAATGAATGGTGTTCAGACAGCTCTGAGATATTTCGTTTAAAGTTTCAGCAGCATTATGCAACATTTACCAAAAATTTCACAGTGGGTGCCATTTTGTCTTTGTTCAGTCTCTAGTGTAACTGCAAACAAGACCAACGACTTGGACACAGTGTACAAATATTAATATGTACAGTATAAATATGGACAGCTAGAGAATAAATATTTCTGGCTGATGAAATTAACCTTCCATATACTGATCTGATTGCCATATGTTCTCACGGTTTATTAAATTCTTAGGAACTCAGGACTTTGTATATATATATATATATATATATATATATATGAAGAGTTCAGATGCAAAAGCCTCTAAGTGCCATTTAAAATTTTCTTCTAAAATTATCATTTTAGCAAGCTTGTATATTTAAGTCCAGTAATTTCACTTAAATGGCAATGAAGATTACCTATTAATTGTCATTTAAGTGAAATTACTGAACTTAAATATACAAGCTTGATAAAAATTGTCATTTTAGAAGAAAATGTGTGTTTGTAATTACACATTTTTAATGACGAAGTTGCTACATTAGTACATTTAAGATATTGAATAACACACTACAGTTAAAATGTGTTTCAGTTTGTTAGTCAACACAACAGCCCACAAAAGATAAGATCTGACAATTAAAGGCAAACATAAGAGTATATAGAGAGACAAAAAGCAATTAACGCAAGAGAGTAAAGGCGTAGGTTAGATTTGAAATTTGTTAAGGACATATTGAGAGGAGGCTGGAGACAACCTTGACATTATCATTTTTTTAAACACATCAGCGATTAAAGCAATGAGTCACAAGACCTTGGTCCTATTCAGAATACTGTAGTTAAGAAAATGCCACTGCGCGGTTGAAAGCCACAATCCTATTATGTGAAACTTTCTGCTCCAGTGAAATCGCAAACCAAAACATTCTCTTAACCCAGTTTAATAGTAGCACAATGACTACTATTAGTAAACCATTCCTGGGTTTACACATCGAAAAATCACAATTTTTAGTCACCATTATGGAGATCAGTATTTGATTCAGTTGGGCAGTTAACCCTTACGTTTTTTACTGTATATTTTGTTCGGCTGTTGTAAAAGCGTTATAACTGCCAGATGAACAAAGAGAAGAGATGATCTGATTGTGTTGGTTATGTTTTAACAAAAACATGAGTTGACCTGAATCACTGAGCTATTTTAGAGAAAAGAAATGTAGGCATTTACAGACATCAAGAATCAGTGTATGAATCTCAACAATGGTGACAGATAGAATAATCAATTAGGAAAAGGAAATTACTAAGACATTTCAGATCATGATTTATTCATACTGCAATGAATGATGGGAGCCATGAATGAGTTTTGATTGGCATAACAACAATACACAAAATTATTGCGGGCTATCTTTGGTTGCAAGACCGTGACAGCGGACGTCTTTGAACCTCTCTCACTGTACAGCATACAGTAGGACCACTGTTTCAGAGCGAATTATGTATAATCCATATTGTTCTCAGCATTTGTATGAATGTCATTTCATTTAAGTTGTACTTTCTGAAATTCAAAAAACAAAGTCAGATATGTCAAACTCAACAACTGAAGTTAAATTAGAATTTTAGAAGCATTCTCAATTTACCTCTGAAAGTGCGCAGCTCTGGTTGTCATGGTGACAGCCGAGACCAAGTTTGTGATATTTTTCTAATTCTATAGCACCATTCTATCTCTCTCTCAGCCCATCAGATAATGCCATTCATAAGCACTTGACACCCAAACACATCTGCGATTGAACAGATCTAACAAAGGCATGCATGAAAGAACAGAAGCTCTTCTCTTCCCCCTCATGTCCTTCACCCGCACTCTCCCAGAGTCCTGATATTTGTTAACACAAGCCTGAAACAACATGCTTTTTCCATCGCATGATACAGCATTACTGTATGACTGACGGGCTGGTAAATATTTTTTTTTTTCTAATGTTATTTATTTTATTTTTCTGCAGGTTAACTAGAGCACAAGAACATTCTATAAGAGAATAAGACACTTCTATGAGATTTACATAAACCCGAAATGGTAATACTGTGTGAACGTGAACATTTTCACATGCACAAGTTGTTGAAGTGCACATAGACATTTCTATCAGGGTCATCGTTGGTGTGTCTGATTTTTAGGGTACAGTTTCATGACAACGGTGTACTAAAGACAGAGCATGATGTCACCGTTTTCACTAATTCACATTTTTTTTACTTTAAACAGAGACACTTAGTCACATTGTCAAAAGTAACATTTTCAACACAGTAACATTTTCAAAATCCTGCACTTTGAAAACCGTTTTCAAAGGTTTGTGTTTTCAGGCCTCAAAAACACCATTTTAAATGAACTACCAAAACACATGAAAAGATTTCTGTTTTTAGTTGAAAACGGAGTTGTCATGTTTTGGTTTTTGCTCGACCGGCCTGTTTGATTTCCTTTGTTAGTTGCCTTGGTTACTGATTTGATTTACACACCTGTTTTGTAGTTGAGTTGTTCATTATCTTGTTCATTATCTTCCTTTGTTCTCCAGTGTAAATACTGTATAGTCATCTGTTTGTATCATTGGTTATCCGTCCGTTCTTGTCATTATATAGAGGTTGTTCTATTTGTGTTTAAAGTATTTTCTTACTTTTTGTATTTTTTTTTTTCATTAAACACCTACTGATGCAATTAGATTCTTTATTTTTCATTCTCTGCATCAACCCAATGACAGTTTCTCAAAAGTCTAAGTGTTTTTTTTCCTGCAAATGCAATTTGAGATTGTGATGAAATCACATGTGCCAAATGAAGAAATGGTAATATAACTGGCTGATAACATTTTTACATTTTTCTCTCTTTTGAAGCCCCTTGGAGGTTTGAGCAGCTAAAGGATTTAGACAAAAATGAGAGGGAGTGTTTTTCAAACTAGAGTTCCCTAAACCCCTAAAATTATTAGTCTAAAAGTTTTTAGCAGAATTTGAATCCAATACTTTATGAATGTTGAATATTTAGCAGGGGGATTGTGTAAGCCAGCTTTATGAGGGGGTTTGTCTTGTGCAGTCAGACTTATTGGCAATAAAGTTCTTAGGGTGCTCGCAGGCTTTTGCAAGTTTTTGGTGCAGATGTTAGAGTTGAGTGTTAGAGTTATACAGTATTTAGACATTGTCAAAAGCAGCAATTCTGACATTAAAACCTGTCCATCCTGGTCAGGACTAAAGTTTCCTACAAACTGTTTGCGTAGGGCACCAAAAGGCACCATTTTAGTTGCACAAATAAAATAATGTTTCATTTAATGTAAATACATTTGCATTTTAATTAATCATATTTTTATATAGTTTTATATATTAATTTATTAAAGTTTGAGTTTTATTAGTTAATTAGTTTAATTAGCATTCCTCAATATATTCATTATAAGCAATATAATAATAAAACAATATAAAAGAATGTCTTCTAATTATTTTTTTGTTAATATATATATATATATATATATATATATATATATATATAGGGTCGCTTTTGACCCAACTTATGTAATAGTGTAAGTATATTTTTTTCTGCGCAACAAACGATGGAATCTCTGATGACTTAATAATTCCAATTCCACTTTATTCCTCAAGGTGGCAATGTCTGATACACAGTGATGATGTGATGTTTCACCAAAGTCCCTTTCAAGGAAAGTCTGTTCACTCTGTGGGCATATTGTATTTGCAACGCCTCCGGGGAGCTATTTCGAACATACAAGACCAAATCCTATCGTTTTAAATGGGGGAATCCTGAAATCTCAAAAACTGCCATGCAAAATCTAACATGAACTTTCCCATAAATGTTGATTCATAGGCTCAAATAGCGTTAAAAAAGCGTATTTTTCAAGCTAGACAGTGTGCATGTGAGGTCTTAAGCGCGAGTCTCAGGCCCCGTCCACACTACTGCGTTTTCGTTTAAAAACGGAGACCTTTTGCTACGTTTGCACCTCCCGTCCAGACTAAAACGGGAAAAACGAAGACCTAAAACGGAGAAGTTTAGAAACGCTGCAGCTGCGTTTTGCGTTTTGAATCTCCGGAGGGCGTTTTAGTGTGGACGAGACAAAACGGAGGACTTCAGAAACGCTGACGCAGAGGCTGACTCTTGGCTCTATGATTGGGTGTTATCAGTCATGACGTGTCCTTCCCTGATTCGTCATTCACTGTTTACACCGGCACACGCATGCCCAGTGTTGGTGAATGGTCACGTGATCCGCGTTTTCAGTCGTTTTAATGTGGACGGAGATCATTTCTAATACGCAGATAAAACGCTGGTGTGGACGGAGATCGTATTCGTTTTAATTCTCCGTTTTTAAACGAAAACGCAGTGTGGACGGGGCCTCACATTTAAATGGGAACCGGAGCTTCTAACAGCAGCTGCAGTGACATAATGACTTTTCCAATCAGTGATAGGCTCTTTTACTTAGAAGGTGGGACTATTCCACCATATAGTTTCTACAACGTAGGTCATGACTGACCAATAGGAATCTCGCTAGAAAGGCCAATTTACAATTTTAGTTTGCGTCTTTTTCAAAATGACGTTCTATCTGTGTGTTTCTGGATGCGGTCGTTACCTGGGATCGCGGGATGGTCACGATCGCTGCCTCGTGTGTCTGGGCCTCGAACACGCACAATCAGCATTCGTGGATGAGTCATGTACCCATGACCTCGGAACTGCGGTCGAGACTCTCGTTCCTGCAAAGGGGCGGAGTCCCCGTGCCGGCGCCTCCTTCCAACCCCGGGTTGCTTCGGGTGCTGACACGGGTGACCTTAGGATTACTGTGAGTGCGCTTCCTTCGGGAACCAACCCCCTAGGAACCCTCATCCTTCTTATGCTCTGCAACCAATGGAGTGTGCTGGACCATCCTTGAGATGTGCACCAGTAGTTTCGTTTGGTGCTCCCCGCGAAGATCAGATGTCGATCGCTGCATCGGAGGGTGGGTCAGACATCTCTGCGGGTGCCTCCTTCGGGTGTGCCAGCGGTGCCCGAGACAGACCCGGAGATGATGGCCATGCTTTCCCGGGCCGCCAACAGGGTCGGGCTCATGTGGAACCCTCCCCCATGTCCCGAACCCTCGAGGTTGGATGATTGGTATCTCTGGGTGGCGCATGCTCAGCAACCCATCCCAGTGCCCTTCTTCCCGGAAGTGCATGAGGAACTCACAGGGATGTGGACGGCACCTTTTCCTGCCAGAAACCATTCCGGTGGTTCCTCCTCCCTCACCATCCTTGATTGCTGGGCAGCTAAGGGAAACGCACATATCCCGCCAGTGGAACGGGCCATTGCTATGCAGCTGTGCCCTAACTCCACTTGGCGTGGAGAACCGGGTGTCCCTTCCCGGGCCTGTTAGTACTCGTTGGACTTAACTGGCAAGGCTCACAAGGCCTGTGGGGAGGCTGCCTCTGTTGTTCATTTCTGTTCAAAATATAATGCACTGTGCATATAGTTCTGTCCTTTTAAAACCTACAATTACTCGCTCAGGATTGAGGCACACATATAACGCCATGAACGTTTGCCAAGTTAAATGTAATAAACATTTTGAAAAAAGAAAACCACATTATTGGTTACTCCACTGCATTTTCACTCAAACTGACCTTTGTTTTTGCAAAGTTTTCCTTTGCAAAGCAGATCGAGTTTGTTAGCAAAATGCTGAATTTGTTTATTTAATTTTGGCACATAATTCGCCTATTGACTGGCCTCCAGGGTGTTTTCCGGCCTATGGCCCAAAGATGCTGATATATGCTCCTGCATTCCTACATAGGACAAGTGGTTTGGAAATCGCATGGATGTCAAAACTAATCAGAGCATTCCTGACATTCATCCAGTAAGCCAGTGAAACGCGGCTACAGGGATTTATTCTGTATAATGCAGAAAGAGTTCCCCCCCTTACGCGTCTCAGACGGAGTGGCCTGTTTCGCAGTCGTGCAGAGACAGCTGATGGGCGCCATTGCTCCTCTCTCGCTGATGTCACTATTGATTTGTGAGTGGGCATCCCCGACTTTCCTTGACTCAGTGGTGGAGGGAGCTCATTTTAATGAAGGAGTGGAAAGACGAGATAGAATTATTGAGACCTGGGTGATTACTGGGGGGAATTCTGGGGTCCCTGGCCTCTTTTCAGACTACTTACTCAATCGACCTTCAGATCCACCCTAGGATGATGAGCACGACTTGACGCGTATCAAAACTACTAATAAGATTTAGAGGGAATGAAGTGATTGAACAAGAAATTGCAGGAAACACAGTCAAGAGACATGAATTGGACATACATTGGAATTACACACTAGAAATGAAATATGACAATAATATAAGAGAAACAATTTTAAATTATGCAATATAATATAGTTTCAGAACAGATAAATAAAAGATTCAGTTCAGAGTAAGACACCGTTCTCAGTTCATTGGATCATTGGGTTGATGCAATCATGTTACAACATTACATCCATTGTCTTTGCCTGAGAAAGAGATACACAGTAGTATTCAGTTCATTTCAGTTGAATGATATTTCAAAGAAACCACAAAATATAGTGTTGCATAAAAGAAAACTTTTTTTGTGGCAGATAAAGAACATTTGCAATTCAGTGCACTTTTAAAGCTTCTGGCTGTAAAGTTTTACATCACTCTGATATTGACAGCGGGCTAAGAGATGACATCTTGTAACTTTTGGTAAGGATTTCTGTCTTTGAAATAGCAGCAGAATGGATGGCAACAGAAAACGCAATTCTAGAGGGTTTTTATATTGCATCTGTGCTGTGGCTTCACCCATAGGAGTTTGACTGCCAAATGTTGGAAAGCCCCACCATTAGCAGGGTTGCCAACTCTCACGCATCTGGTGTGACACTCAAGCTTTCAGCATCAATCTCATGCACACGCAAGAAATGTCACGCCAAAATCCATTTTTCTCCTCTCTCAGTCTGTTCATTTTCTGTTGATCACTAGACCACAGTATATTAATGACAGGAGAGGAGTTTAAGGCCCACAGCTGCAACATCTGCCTACAACGTTCTCACGGCAGTATTCTCTGATTCGCTGAAAACCTTGAAAAACGCTGAAAACGTCAGTTGGTGTGACAAGTTCAGAGAGAGTTCAGAGCATAGGTTTGAAAACGGAGCCCACTGATGCACGTTTGAAAGTTTGGATGACAATCAAGGTATGCCGATAATAAAATGGTGTGCCCGTCTGTCACTAGTGTCGTAGCTTTGCCTTATCAGTCTGTTTGCCTAGAGTACAGACTTCAACTAGTTGCAAACGTTGTCTGACGTGCATTATGTGGGCTTGCTAATTGCTTATAATAAAAATAGGCTATGGTACAAATTACGTTTTGGCAAATCGGGCGAGTGGCATTTTAAAATTCCCCAAATTATCAAAGGTTGTACAGATTGTGTTGAGCCTGCCACACTCAAATTGGTTTTTAACTTTATCAATTCCACAGTTACCGAGGGCAAAAGTTGCTCCAGATTGTCATCGGCACAAATAATATTGGTGTCATCAGCAAAAAGGATGAATTTCATTTTCGTTGTTATTTTACATAACTCATTAATATACATATAGGTCCCAATATCGACCCCTGTGGTACTCCACACATTATATCCAGAAACCCTGATTTATATTGATCAATCGCAACAATCTGTCTCCTCTCACCTAGATAGCTTTTCAACCATTTGATTCTGAGCAGATTCTGAGCGAACCTCTTCAGTTATTGGCCTAAAGAAGACTGACCTAACAGGCAGGCATATGGCACCCTGTGATGGGAAGTTTGGATCATTTTACTGACTCGCTTGTTTGATCTCGTTCATTAAAATTAACAAATCTTTATTCGAGTTATTTTGTTCATTTAAAGGGCTGTAAATATTATACTTTTACTGCCAAATTCCCCAAACACATTTTCCTACGCAGTCTTTATCATATTCTGAATTAAGAAATCATTATAATAATTTACAGGAAACATAAATAATTACTTTCATTTGTCACGTGACAGACGCAATGAATGAGAATGGATTGAAACCTTCTTCAGATACAAACCTCTTGCAGAGGCAGTGAAGCAGGCCAAACTTCCACTGTAGCGTATATAATAGGCATAATTTGTGAAACTTGTGTGTTGTAGTTTTGTGAGGAGATGGAGTACCTAATATGTGTCCCTTTTGTTTTGAGATTTCTTATTGTTTATATTTTACATGTGTGTTATTTGTTGTCACGATTCCTGTCTTGTGTTTTCCTTGTATTGTGTGGACTTTAGTTATTTTCTGTTCTGTGCCAGGTTTTGTTTGTAGTTTTGTTCTGAGTTACTGTTTCTAAGTTTCTTTGGTTTCCGTGGATTTCCCTTTTGTTTGTCTATTATCTGTATTAAACCATTGTGCTTGCATTTGGATTCCTCCTTGCCTCCTCATCGTTACAATTTGTTATTTAATAACCTCTATCTTTATTTTTTTTATAGTGCAATCATTAAATTAATTGTACATTTTGAAAAAAAAATTTTCTATTCTATTTTGATTGTTGTTTGTTGCATAAATCAGGGTTTATACTAAGTAAACAAAGACTGACATTTTTAAAATTATCATTACACTGTAAAAAATATATTTTCAAGATTTTTTATCACAACATATTTTCTTTTGTCAAATCAACTTTATAATAATTTATTTAGTTGAGATAACTTATTATTTTGAGTTTCTGATGATTAAATTAATCTCCTTCATTGTATTAACTCACTTTTCCCAGTTCAATCAACTTAAAATTAAGGCAACCCAGGTTACTAACTTTTTTAAGTTAAACCAACAAAATGTTTTTACAGTGTAGTAATCACAACATTTTTTCTTTTGTCAAATCAACTTAAATAATTTATTTAGTTCAGATAACATGTAATTTTGAGTTTCTGATGATTAAATCATTCTCCTTCATTGTATTAACTCACTTTTTCCAGTTCAATGAACTTAAAATTTTAAGGCAACCAGGTTACTTACTTTTTTAAGTTAAACCATCAATTTTTTTTTACCAAAATGTAGCGCACTGAAATTTTACAATCTCACTCCAGCCAAAGTCCCAAAGTTGGCAACCCTGCCATTAGGCCTTCAACAGTTTCTAACCCAGAAAATTACACAGAGGACCACTAACATACAAGATCAAGAGTGAATGGAACAGTACACTAAAAAACAACTTTTATTTTTTTTGGAACACATGAGAATTTTAAAGAATCTTTAAACGGCATTAAAGGTAAAGTTTTACCTAGCGAGTACCATTTTTGTTCTTGAATGCAAATTAGATTATTAGCCAAGAGCTTTGGCAAAGAAAAAGGATATTTTTGTGCTGCACTTTTACTGCAAAGTAAAAGGATATGAAAGTATCTGTATGAGGCTGTCTTCAGATTTAGATCACTGCTCCCAGAAACTACAAGTGAATGTGTTTAAAGACCCTGCAGAGATGTTCTAGTGGGCTTTTGTCCATGAAATACTGCTTGCGAGGATTTTATGGTAATGTTCTGTGATCAGCGTTGAGGCTGAGAGCAGGGTTTAGAGATGATGGGGCAATAGGGAAAACTGTGGGTCAGCGAATGTGGAAAGTTGTATCAAAAATAAATTGATGGCATTATTATCACTATTGTTGGGGAATAAACATACATTAACATACAACATATTCACATTCAAAGTTGCGATGTGTGATTTCTACACCATAGTGGCACCAAAATGAATTGCAACAATAAAGATAGTTTTCAAATAGATTTCGGTCGAGCCAGAAGCTCACAGACCACAATATTATGGTAGCAAAAAGCATCTTTCTCCATTGGTGGCCATTGAAAAGCATATCAATATTTTATTATGTTATCATAGCTGTTTTAGCAGTGCCCATTTTGAAGGGCTTTCAACAGCTTTAAACAATCTTTCCATATAAGCCGTTATTGACGTCACAGCACTGGATAGACGAATGCTGCTTTCAAGTGCATAAAGCAAACCTGAGAAAACTATAGAAGAGTTATTCACTCATACACTCACCTTAAGGATTCTTAGGAACACCTGTTCAATTTCTCATTAATGCAATTATCTAATCAACCAATCATATGTCAGTTACTTCAATGCATTTAGGGGTGTGGTCCTGGTCAAGACAATCTCCTGAACTGCAAACTGAATGTCAGAATGGGAAAGAAAAGTGATTTAAGCAATTTTGAGCGTGGCATACCGGTCTGAGTATTTCACAATCTGCTCATTTACTGGGATTTTCACACACAACCATTTCTAGGGTTTACAAAGAATGGTGTGAAAAGGGAAAAACATCCAGTATGCGGCAGTCCTGTGGGCGAAAATGCCTTGTTGATGCTAGAGGTCAGAGGAGAATGGGCCGACTGATTCAAGCTGATAGAAGAGCAACTTTGACTGAAATAACCACTCGTTACAACCGAGGTATGCAGCAAAGCATTTGTGAAGCCACAACACGCACAACCTTGAGGCGGATGGGCTACAACAGCGGAAGACCCCACCGGGTACCACTCATCTACACTACAAATAGGAAAAAGAGGCTACAATTTGCAAGAGCTCCCCAAAATTGGACAGTTGAAGACTGGAAAATGTTGTCTGGTCTGATGAGTCTCGATTTCTGTTGAGACATTTAGATGGTAGAGTCAGAATTTTGTAAACAGAATGAGAACATGGATCCATCATGCCTTGTTACCACTGTGCAGGCTGGTGGTGGTGGTGTAATGGTGTGGGGGATGTTTTCTTGGCACAATTTAGGCCCCTTAGTGCCAATTGGGCATCGTTTAAATGCCACGGCTTACCTGAGCATTGTCCATCCCTTTATGGCCACCATGTACTTCCAGCAGGATAATACACCATGTCCCAAAGCTCAAATCATTTCAAACACATTGCTTTTACACATTATATTATGTGGCATTTACTATTATGTACATACATGTTGGTGCATTGTAATTACGATTTAAAGTATGCGCATTAAATTAACATTTATAGACTGTACACTGGTAACTTTAACCCCAATTGTAACCCAACCATTACCCCAAAACCTTAGCAGAAATGTAGAAATTATCCAAAACAACATGTGAGTCCATAGTAGTTAAGGCCACCTAACATGCAGTGTGAGCCTAATTTCTACACTCTTAAAAATAAAAGGTTCCTTATTCTTTAACGTCCATTAATAACGTTTTTTTTTTTTTCAGATTACTAAAATGTTCTACGCATTAAAGGTGATGATACACAGGGCAACTTTTTGAGCAATGTTGCCAATCGATGTTGATGTTGCTTGTAATGTGCTTGTAACACCCAATTACAACATTTCCGACTCCATTTGAAGAGATTGAAACTTGTGCTGCCATAAGCCAATCAATCAGTGCTGTTCTTATGTTATATGTGATAGCATTTACAGCTCGGGTAATGGGCCCAAAATTAATGAGCACCCATGAGCAAATATGGCAGAAATCTCATACTTTTAGGGCGTTCTGCACCCACTGAAGAAGTGCTATTGAGTTCATGAGAATGCTAAGGGATAGCATCCAGGTATTATATAAACTCAGTTGGATGACTCAACCCATCCGAGGTGTCTGCCGCTCGTGTACACACGTTTCCGTTGAGTTGGCTATGCAAACACTGACTCAACATATTGTGACAGTTCTCCCCAGCAACTGGCGAATTAAAAGAAGCGACCATCTAAAAGCTGCTCTAGTCGTGTATTATTGATGGACCACAGAAGGGAAGAGAGAAAGAGAGAGAAAAAAAGAGGAAGATAAGATGCACATACAGGCATTTCACTCTACACTTAACTTTGACTTTGGTTTATCAAGACTGGGTAGTAGAACATTTCACACTTGCAATTTAGAAGGGAGGTTAGCACTGTTTTTTATCTGCGGTTATAAAACCCTGCTCCAGAGTTTAGCAGTGATACGGTGTAGTTTTAAAATGTTTTGGCTAGATGTCTAGCAACAGACATTTTCTCAGATATTGAAAGTGCCTCATATGGCAAGCTTTGTACAGTCGTACAAGCCAAACAGCTAAGAAGGATTTACGCAGCACTGATGTGAAAGTGCAACACAAGTCAGTGTTTGAACCGACCACATACTTTTGGTGCAAAGTGAAACCTTTGCTTCTTGCTCTTTCATGAGAGTGTGTGTGTGAGAACAGAAAAATGAAAAAAAAAATGAAATGGAATTAAAATGAAAAAAAAAAAAAATCCAATGCAATTCATCCAAAATGCAATTTTCTAATCAACCAATCACTTAGCACTTGCTTTAATGCATTTAGGGGTGTGGTCCTGGTCAAGACAATCTCCTGAACTCCAAACTGAATGTCAGAATGGGAAAGAAAGGGGATTTAAGCAATTTTGAGCGTGACATGGTTGCCACATTTCACAATCTGCTCAGTTACTGGGATTTTCACGCACAACCATTTCTAGGGTTTACAAAGAATGGTGTGAAAAGGGAAAAACATCCAGTATGCGGCAGTCCTGTGGGCGAAAAAGCCTCGTTGATGCTAGAGGTCAGAAGAGAATGGGCCGACTGATTCAAGCTGATAGAAGAGCGACTTTGACTGAAATAACCACTCGTTACAACCGAGGTATGCAGCAAAGCATTTGTGAAGCCACAACACGCACAACCTTGAGGCGGATGGGCTACAACAGCAGAAGACCCCACCGGGTACCACTCATCTCCACTACAAATAGGAAAAAGAGGCGACAATTTGCAAGAGCTCACCAAAATTGGACAGTTGAAGACTGGAAAAATGTTGCCTGGTCTGATGAGTCTCGATTTCAGATGGTAGAGTCAGAATTTGGCGTAAACAGAATGAGAACATGGATCCATCATGCCTTGTTACCACTGTGCAGGCTGGTGGTGGTGGTGTAATGGTGTGGGGGATGTTTTCTTGGCACACTTTAGGCCCCTTAGTGCCAATTGGGCATCGTTTAAATGCCACGGCCCACCTGAGCATTGTTTCTGACCATCTCCATCCCTTTATGGCCACCATGTACCCATCCTCTGATGTCTACTTCCAATAGGATAATGCACCATGTCACAAAACTCGAATCATTTCAAATTGGTTTATTGAACATGACAATGAGTTCTCAGTACTAAAATGGCCCCACAGTCACCAGATCTCAACCCAATAGAGCATCTTTGGGATGTGGTGGACCGAGAGCTTCGTGCCCTGGATGTGCATCCCACAAATCTCCATCAACTGCAAGATGCTATCCTATCAATATGGGCCAACATTTCTAAAGAATGCTTTCAGCACCTTGTTGAATCAATGCCACGTAGAATTAAGGCAGTTAAATGGGGTCAAACACAGTATTAGTATGGTGCTACAAATAATCCTTTTCCTTTAGATGAATGTAGATTTGCACATTATTATTATTTTTTTTAAATCCAAGGAGCTGAATTGCAAATTAAGTTTTGTAGTTCATGTGAGGTCACTCATAAAGTGCAGTAAAACAGTTCAAATGATTTTAAATGACCTGATGAATGTACCGAAAATGAGAGCAGTCACTGTTGAATCAAATTAAACATCCTATAAGGGCTTTTATAAAATCCAATGGGTTTTGATAAGGAATTGTCTCTAAATCACTAACATTTTAATTTATCTGTCCCTTTCCCCTAAGGATAAATTTAGATTGGATTTATCACTTTAATATAAGGTGACTGATAATATTGTGAGATCAGTGTGCTAGATAAAATCATACTTGTGACTGACACAGAAAGCTATAAAAGTGTGTCTTTAATTGTTTTTCCCTAGTCACATGCGAGGACATTTGCACAGCAACCGCAGAATGACCTAGATTTTACCGATTAAGAGAACGTAAGTGGCCGCCTTTAGCATAGACACGTGTCTGCGGGAAAAAGCAAAGACCTGTCACGTCTGGTGCATGTCCCTGTCTTCATTGTCTCTTTGTCAAAAACAAAATGCATCTGTCACCCTCATTCGATTTAGGCAAATATTACATCTCATGGCTGTCAGTGTCTTGGCAAAACATTGTCAATTCAATTTTCGCCTCATGCATCCAAAGGGAAGTGGCAGCTGTGGTCTTTCTAGCTGAATTGTAAACTTCAAATTCATAACAAATGTGCAATAACAAATCAAGGAATTACTAGCTGCTCATGCTATAAGTGAGAAAATAGCTGAAATAATGACGCATAGCATAATGGTAAATTCAAGTACCATGTGTGAGTTATCGGTTGCCATTTAATCTTATTTAACTCGCTCGGTAATGCTGGTGTTGAAACATTTATCCTCACACCAGTTTGTTTTCCCACATGCAGCTTGTTACCTTGGCGCTCTTTGCCTCCATGACAGCCGCTATTAAGACCCTGAGTGATTTTTATGACTCCGCTCTGTGCTCGAAAAGAGCCGCTCTTTCTTACGGTTCAGCCCAGTGCAGGCAATGCAGCTTCAGGTAGAACCATTAATCAGGACCCTCAACGCATGACCCCTCCATCAAGATAGCTCTGCCAGGACCTAAAATAAATCAAGCTTGCACTTTAATGCGGGTTGTTACAATACTAAATGTGTTGCACAGCTCCTTCAAAGCAGTCTGCAAAATCATTACTTCCCCATTGCTGATACAGCTAGATCATTAAATGTTGAGGAAGCCAAATGTAAAACAAAGGCTCTGTTCCAAAACCAAGTGGCAATATTTGAAGACATCGTGTGTCCCCGGTGGAAAGCCTGTTCCCAAAAAAAGATATAATGCTGTCTTATAAAATATTTTTTTAAGCATTTTCACGGAAAAAGCAATCCCACACTCTTGGGGGGAACTGTAGAAAATATGTCACTGGGGAAATCTAATGTAGGTTTCTAATTGCTACACTAATAATATGTACATTTCAGGTACTGAAATGAATAAATAAGGTACATTGAAGGGTGGCTGATCTGTGTTCTGTTTATGATTAGGTGGGTTTTTGTTTTATATTTCAGTTCTGTGTCCCAGTTTTCTGTGTCCTAAGCTACGTCCACATTAATCCGGATACATTTGAAAACGGGGTTTTCGTTTAAAAACGCTCTCCATCCACACTAGCGTTTTCAGTGTGGATGGGAAACTTCTAAATTCACTTTACTGCGCATGCGTGAAACTTCACAAAAGCTCACTGAGATAATAATGTTATCGCACAATAACAGGATAATTTTATTTAGCAAAATATCTCACCGTCACTGATGCGTCCAGGTTGCAATCAGTCACCCTGTGTTTGGTCTAAAACGCAACTGCTCTCCTGTTTTGCCGCAGGACTGCAAATGTACGTACATTATCTGTCATCTTTGTAGTGCTATGAAGAATAGCACATATTAAGTAATATAGAAAGTAACATATTTTAGCAATAGTGTAAAAATGAATAACACATAACAGGCACAATACCGATAAACATGAATATCTATTGGTACTACATGGATCACATGACTAAACTTACGTCATCGTTTTGAAATACGCGAAAACGACGTTTTCAACGCGAAAACGACGTTTTCAAATTTATCCACTTTGGAGAGCGTTTTCCAAACGATACGTTTTTGTTGACTTAAAACTACGTCTCAGTGTGGACGGAAGGCCAAAACGGAGAGAAAAATATACGTTTTCAAGCGTGGACATGGCCCTAGTTAGTTGGTTTGATTAATTTGCACACCTGTTTTTCATTTGGTTAATCTGTCTATGCAAGGCCCATGTTTCTTTCCTACCATTGTCAGTCACGTTTTACATTTGGTTGTTCTGTTTCCTGTTATTCTGAGTATCTTGAGTTCTGCTAAATAGTTACGCTACTGAGATCAAGGTTTCATCAACTTTATTTGCAACCTGGCGGTCTAGCAGCAGGGTATCTGCGGTTTTCCAGGCCAGCTTGAACATCAAGACGAGAGCATGCTTGATGAGGAGATCATCTAGGGACCTTTATGGAGTATGAAGGGTGGGTACTCTTCCACAATGATTTCCACTTCACCATCTACAAGAGTGAGAAAAACTGTGTTCCAGCCACAGCCACCATCCCAGCGATGGACGAGCCTGAGCCCACCACGATACCAGCTCCAGCAAGGACAGAGACTGAGTCTGAAGGAACATCAGTTGTTTGAGCTGGCCATCCCAGTCCCTGAGGGAATTCTGGTGGCGTTTGAGGGGATGAATTGGAGCCCTAGTCCTTCTGTGGCGGAGAAAATTGATTTGGAGAGTGAATGTATCCTGCCTGTTGTCACTGAACCAGTTAATCGAGTTACTGATGTGGGGGGTGGTGATGGCGCAGTGGATGAGATACATCCCTTTGGTGTGAGAGATCCGGGTTCAAATCCACTGTGAGACACCAATGTGTCCCTGAGCAAGACACTTAACCCCTAGTTGCTCCAGAGGTGTGCGACCTCTGACAAATATAGCGATTGTAAGTCGCTTTGGATAAAAGCGTCAGCTAAATGAATAAATGTAAATGATGTCTGTGTTCCCACCCTGCCTTCCAGTCCCACCTCTTCTATGTGTTTCGAGTCAGCCTAGTGAGAAATGTCTTCCTGTTCCTTGTCGGCTAAGAGTGTTGTTCCTGAGAAATGTGTCTCTCCTGTGTCAACCTAGAAATGTATTTGTGAAATCTCTGTCTGCTCTGTCTCAGACATTCAGCTACTTCCACGCTGGCTCCATCTTACTGGTGTTTGTCAGTACATTCCTGGAGTGTCGACTCTGTAGCTCCCCCCAGAACTTTTGAGTCTGTAACTCTACCTCGGCCTGTCAATTCCACTGTGGCTCCTCGCCCCTTGGCTCCACCTGGGACCATTATCCCTATGGCTCCACCTTGCTTCTATGTCCCTTCAGCACTGCCTTGGTCAGTTGTCACTCTGCTTGCGCCATGGACTTCCAGGCCTTTAGCTGCTCTTTATCCCTCCAGACCTTGGCTCCATCTGGTGCCTCCTTCCCTTGAGCTTCACCTTGGTCCTTGGTCACTCTCCCTTCGCCTTTAGTCCTCCAGCACCCCAGCTTTACCTCGGTTGCTCACCGCTGTGGCTCAGCCATGCCCTCCAGGACCTTTGGTATTGGCCCGTTCCTTCAGTTATTCACCTCCGCCTGGCACTTCACCGCCATCAGCTCCATCTTAGTCGGGTGTTCTCCCTGGTTCAGCCGGTCAAGTCTCCACTTTGGCTCCATCCTGGCTTTCATCCTGGTTCTCTTGCTGGGGACTCCTACCTGGCTCCTCCCACCATCTTCTCTGCCATGGTTCCTACCACCTTCAGCTCATCCCTGGCTAATACGGTTCTCTGGTTTCTGTCCTGTACCCTTCTCCTTAGCCCCCTCTTCTGTTTTCTCCCTAGTCCAGAGCCCTCTCTTGCCCTCCTATATTGATTCGTCTTGTATTTCAGTTCCGTGTCCCAGTTTGCAGTCTTATAGTTAGTTTCTATGGTTTGATTAATTTGCACAACTGTTGGCTATTTGGTTCCTGGTATTCTGTTTATTTGCAAACGTTCTTTGCACCCTGACGGTGACTACCGCCCCAGTAACAGCTTTTGTACCTTTGTCCCATGCCTCTGATTGCATGTTTACTGGTGCAAGGGCAGGACAATCTGTCATTCACCTGAGATCGACCAATAGCAAACCACAACCATTCAATCGATTCCCCATGAAATAAATAATGCCCCACCCCACATTTTCCTATTCAAAGGGTCTTGAAAAAAATTAAGGTTTCCACAAAAATATTAAGCAGCAGCACAACTGTTTTCAGCATTAGTAATATTATGAAATGTTTCTTGAGCATCAAATCATCATATTAGAATGAGTTTTGATGAATTATGTGATAGATGCTGAAAATTCAGCTTGGAATTGCATTGCATTAAGTAATTAATATTTCCCAAGTTTGTTTCCCAAGTTTGCAGCCTTGTTGAGCATAATGTTAATGTTTTTTAAATGACCATCGCTTACCAACCCCGAGCTTTTGAACGCTAGTGGGTAAAATAGTGCTATGGTTGCTAAGTTGTTCTGAGTGGTTATTAGGTAGTGTGGATGTATGCTAAGATGTTGTGGATGGTGCTATAATGCTGTTAGAATAAAGCTATGGAGATGATAAGCTGTTTCAGGGTTTTGCTGAGCACTTTTATTTTAGACAGACTCTTAAAAGTCGCTGCTGTGTTTATGAGGCAACACATAGTTCATGAACACATTTGTCTTAGTGTTGTGGCCGTGAGCAGCTTTTCAAGTGATAAAAGGTGTCACTCGATAACAAGCCCAAGCTAAACCTAAACCATATGCTGCAAAAGAGCCGTGATACTAAAATAGAGTTTAACATGCAGCTAAAGCAGAAAGACAATGGAGAATTACTGTTGGTCACTGATTCTTCATTGTGCTGAACGTGCTCTGATTTTGTGATCTTGGAATCTTTTTTTAATGGGAAAAGCAGGACATCCTGTGTTTGGGATGGTGTGCTGAACCAGAGCTAATTCATTGAAAAAGACTAAACTGGTGTGTTAGTGTGTGCTGGTGTGGACGCCCAATTACGCTCAAACATATACAGCATGAATCATTTAGCTCTGTTAATTCAGGAGTTCCCTCAGGCGAGTGAGGAAAGAAACTACAATGCGGTGAATGTGACAGCTTCAATTAATTCTCTCATCCAAGGAATCCCAGCTTGTTTTGACAAGTAATTTAGTGTAGGAAAAGAAATAATTTTTTGCTCAATTCTTGTCTCTGATGATGTAGAGATGGAGCATTATACTAATTTAACATCAACACAAACCTCTTTATAGACTGTATATAGTCTCACTGCACCCAATATCCTCCCTGCAAACTTAGAGCAACATCTAGTGGTCAAACTTGCATGCTGCAACATAACAGCAGTGCTCATTGGCCAGTGAGACAGATACTCAGAATACCTGAAATCTAGAGGCACTTATTGACATTTGGTTTTCACTCATTCTCTTTGAACGAGTTTAATCACAGGCTTTCTGTCATGTGCCCAACATGGCTTGCGGTGTCAGGGTCACGTTTGCAGAGGCTATTCTTTCTATGGATCTGACAAAAGATGAGTATGAATTTTTGCGATAGTCTTGTCTTTCCTATTGGATCAAGTATTTATGTTCTCTTCTCTCGTTGATGAGGGGGTAGAACGAAATTTCAGGATTGGATGGACCAACGCAATATTTTCTCTTTCTTCTCTTTTCAATAAGAGAGAGCGCAACAAAATCATCCTCACTGCTTGACGAATCCATTTGGTATTTTTGCAGGGGGAGGGGGGGGGGGTTTCACAAAGGTTAAATAAATACGCATCGGACTCGGTGCGCAAGGTTTTTGTGCGTGACGAATTTTTAGGCTGACGAACACGAAAAAACGCATACGCAAATTTCTAACGTCGAAAAGTCTAATTTCGCTTACAAAAGAGTACTGTAAAGTAAAGTGATTGTACCAGACCTAAATATGATAATACTTATACACTCACCTAAAGGATTATTAGGAACACCTGTTCAATTTCTCATTAATGCAATTATCTAATCAACCAATCACAAGGCAGTTGCTTCAATGCATTTAGGTGTTGCAAATAACACCGGCCAAAAACATGGAATTAATTACCATGGTGCAGTTATGTTAGTTACTATTGCTAAACATAACTCAACCCATTATGTCCAGAGAGGTGGAGCTTGACTTGATTAAGCTCCACTCATTATTCTCCAGCCTGGTCGCATTGTTAATACGTAGGTATTTTACGTTTTTGCAAAGATAGAAAACGTACTTTTTCGTACGTTTGGATAGATGCTGAAACGTATAATATCGACGTACCTGCAACATTTAAACGTAACATTATTACGTTTTTACAGCTAAAAAACTTAAACTATTTACGTATATTCTATATCATACAGATATCTGTATAATTTCCCTTTTTACCATTTTATAGATAAATGTAAGATCCTGTAACCCTAATCCCAAACCTAAACATACCCATTTTATACATAAAATAAAAAAGAATAAAACGTTATAGACAGATGTGTTGGGAAAGGGCAGTTTTAATTAACAATAAAGCATTTGAGACACCAATCATTCTCCTACCCCATAACAATTCCTTAAAACTACGTAACAAACTAACTTACAATTATGAAGAAAAACATAACTAACAGACAAGTATAATCACAATAATTTATTTATTGCGAAAATGTCAAAACCGATACCAAAAGCCGTTCACAAGATGAAGCGTTGCAGTCGCAGTCTTCTCTGGCAGTATTGTAATAGTTTTGTATGAAGTACAGAGAAGAAATTAAATTACTAATCAATGAAAATGTTAATCCGGCTTCGGTTCGCGCTTCTCCATTTGAAATGAACTAAAAGCCAAGCGTCTCACAGTCCTTCGTGTCGCAATCTGTGACGAAGCTGGGAAGAGCCAATGAACGTTTGATATCACTGCCGTAAAACATGACGTATCGCTTCTCAAGGGCGCAATTTTTGAATTTGAATCATCACCAGTGCGGGGTTTGACATGTAGGGTTGCTGCAAACGCAAACCGATTCTGGATTCTAAAGATTTGGATTACATCAAACTAATAAAATTGATGTCTTTTGTGAATTTTATTGTGTTTTATAGGAGAAAACGCTTTATGTGTCTCAAGTTAAATAAACTATTACAAAACGGTTAAACGAGTAACGTTAAAGAATGTATTTTTAAGGTTTTGTATTGTATTGTTTAACACCATGCAGGCGAAACGAGCAAAATGTTAATATTTATGAGTATTATATCAATAAATGTGACTGAAAACTTAATTAATAAGACCGTGGAATGCAATAGAGTCAAAACATAATCTTGCGACGATATTAATATGCGAAGAGTTCAGATGCAAAAGCCACGACCAAGTCCTACGAATTCGACGAATGATTAAAAAGTGGCTAATTCGTAACAATTCATACGACCTCACTCGTTTGAATTAATACGATTTTGCTAAATCGTAAATATTTTACGAATTGGCTAATTCGTATGAATTCATACGAATGACCTACCCCTTACCCCGCCCCTAAACTTAACCATCACGTGGGTTTAGACAAATCGTACGAATTAGTACGAGTGAGGTCGTACGAATTAGTACGAATTAGACACTTTTTAATCATGCGTCGAATTTCGTACGAATTGGTCGTGAGATAGTGTTGCTAAATGCCATTTGAAATTTTCTTCTTGAATGATGATTTTTTATCAAACTTGTATATTTAAGTTCAGTAATTTCACTTAAATAACAATTAATAGGTAATTATCATTGCCATTTAAGTGAAATCACTGAACTTAAATATACAAGCTTGATAAAAATGATCATTCTAGAAGAAAATTTCAAATGGCACTTAGAGGCTTTTGCATCTGAACTCCTCATGCATAAATTGTGATACGTACAAATATGTACGTCGGTGGATTTGTTCATACGTAAATAAGTTACATTTTTGTGCTTTCAATACGTAAATATTTTACGTTTTAGAACTGTAAATACGTCTGTATTATACGTTTCTGCGCATATAAAACGAAATTATATATACGTATGATAGAACGACACTTTTCGTACAAATACAAACGTATTCTCATGAGATCACTTTGTATTCTCAGAGAGCAGGAGATAGACATCATTTGGCAAAAGAAAAATCATTGTATTATGATACATGGCGAAAAATGTGTTTTGCTATGGTTTGTGTTCAAAACCATATAATATCTACAAACAACCACACTACAACCATAGTTACAACCATACAACCACGGTACAACCATGCCAAGAAATTTGATATCATGGTACCATGTCCCAAAAAACCCAAAGAGTGCTACCATGGTACTTTTGTTGTTTGTGCTGGACAGATGCCACACCGTTCATCATCTTCTTGATCTCATATGTCGCTGTGATGTCTTCAGCTGAAAACAGGAGTCCTTTGAGACCGTAAACCGACTGGCAATGTTTTCAAGGGCCTGAACGAACGAAGCATTTCAAAAACACACATCCTGAGGAAGCAACACGTTTCCTGATTCACGTTAAACAAAGAAAGGAGGTTCCATGCGATAAGTGCGCGAGCACTCTGCCCCTTCTCTCCATCCTCGGCATCCTTCACATTCATGAACACTCACCTGTGAAGATGAGCGCGTGTCTTCTCTGGCTCGGCCTGAGCGCTCTGTGTAAGGACACTCCGGACTGATTCAGACCATCTCATCCTCTCTTTTTATTCATTTGTCTGACCTCTTTCTCACTTTTGCTCTCATCTGCAGGGCAAGCGGCCAACACACAGGCAGGTAAGTCCTCAGTTCAGTTTTATTTGCATGCGAGGGAACCGGTTTTTTTTTTTGGTCACGACGACTGTTGAGTTATTTTTGCCTCTCTCAGATTCACCTGACCGCTCGCAAAGGGTGCAGTGAAATATCTTGACAGTTCTGGGATTTTCAGGGACTTCTCGGATGTATTTTTAGCAGGGGCAGGTCTGTGGTTCACTTGGATGCTTTGATTCTTCCGAGATATTTTGTCACGGACTGTTTAGCCGCTCAGAGGAAGTTTCGCTTCGTATAATAGCAAGAAGTTTAGTCTGCGTTTAATTAGAGGCTCAAACAAGATCAGGGATGCAGATTCCAATCAACCCACCACCATTAACTCTGGGTTCGGATTCTCCTTGTTTTTCCAGATTTTAGCGTGTTTACTGGGCTGACGTGTACAGCGGAGATGAGAACTTGTGTTTTGTTGGTCGGGTTGAGAGTTATGCGGCTGAAATCACAGGCTCTGTTCACCTCAGGGAATGGTGTTTTGTGTTTGTTTATGTGCTTTCCTTCCTTCCTCTTCTTTCTGTTGGGAATGCCGCCTGAGGTCTTCTTTAAGACTTCAGGAAAAGAGCTGACGGTGTTCTGCTCAAAGTAAACATACTGGGAGGATGACTCTTTAGAAGTGAACATACGGGAGTGTACTGGTGCATTGATTTACCCTTCACTGAGAAGATAATCCCAGAGTTCACCCCTTGCGTAAAATAAGTGCACTTAATAGATTGCAGTGTTCTTCAAATCTTAAAAGAATACTTTAAAACCTGTACTTGCAAATAATATAAAATTATGGCACTTAAAGAGAGACACTTTCATGAGTTTTTTTTAGTAATGATGTCAAATTAAAAGTTTTACTTAAATCATTATGTTTCAATAATATTTTGTCATCCTTTAACCCTTATGCTGCATTAGGGACATTTTTGGTCTTTTGCAGTTTAATTTCTTTGACCATTTTGGCTGTTTTAATGCAAATGGTATGAAATTTGGCAAAATTGTGACTTTTTGGATACATGTAAAAAATGTGATCCCATTTTGCAAAATATGTATAACACACACTGTGTAGATCAAATAGTAACACTCAGCACCATAAAGACCAAAAATGGCCCATTGAAACCCATTAAAACGTTGTTTAAATCTGAGGCTGTCAGTAATACATGAAACATGATTTTTGCACAAACATCCTTTCATTTTGAAGCAAAAGCATTATATTTGCATTATATAGTGTATTCCACCAGATGACGTCACTACATATTTATTCCCTATGGGTGGAAATGCACCTTATTTTAGGCAATAGGCAATGTTTAATAGGTGGCCATTTTTGGTCTCTAACGCGCTAAGTGGGATTTTTTCAAAGTGGGACTGTGATAATCCAAATCTAAAGTTTTCTCTTTGCATTTAGTTTATTGAAAATAATTGAATTTTTGTGTTTTTTCCTCTTATACAAATCGATGGTTTCGCAAACAAAACTGGTAATTAAAGGGTTAAAATCCTGAAATTGAATACATTTTTGGTAGTTATGATGAGGACTGATGCTGGTTAAAAGATTTAACTTGGTAAAAGTGGAAAATAATAATAATATATAATATTTTAGGCAATGTTTAATATGTGGCCATTTTTGGTCCTTAATGCACTCAACGGTGTTAAAAATCTAATGCAGCACAAGGGTTAAAGAAGCGTACTAAAGCACATGTAAAGTACTTGATTATGATTTTAACTATAGTGTGTTATTCAATATTACATATATACTTGATATATTTTAAATATTTCACAATGCAACAATGTGTGATTACAAATTTATTTCAAAATATTACATACAAGTTTCAACATTAAATTATATTTTACTGATTACATATATTTTATGTGATCACCTAGACACTATAAACATGTGACAGTAAGTTTGCAGAATTCACAGCAGATTTAACTAAAATGATCTCAAACACAACACATGTTTTTGAGAGTGCAATACATTTGTATAAGGTTTTTTTCATGAAAAAACTTTTTATGCTTACTTTTAAATAGCCATATATTGCGAAACACTGCAGACAACAAATTGTCCATAATAAATGTGTAAAATAATTGTATAATAATATATAAAATAATTGAATATTTTACAATTTATCATGCACCTTTCAAAAACGCAATGATGTATTACAATTATTTACAATATTATCAAAATTGTATTAATATGATATTAATATTAATAATATCATTATTTATTTAAAAATGTAATTAAGATTATATTATTACATATACGATATTAGAATTATTTATTCAAAATTCAGTTCAGTCAACAACATATTCTGTCACTTTATTTTTTTTCAGCTATTTTGACTCCCAAAATTGGTTAGATTTTAAATTTAATGAACGTTTTTTTTTTTTTTTCTTTTTTTTAATGGTCTTATATTCGGTGCCAGACAGCAACATGTCGACCCAGATCCAGCCCACATCTGGGCCGTGTGGAATCCACGTGTACCAGATATGGGCCGGACCTGGGCCCAGTTGCTTCATTAATGATTTAATTTTTACGTTTTTGATTTATGAAATATGGATTGTCTTTGTGTACAAGTTTGGCTATACTTGTGAGGGCCAAATGTCCTCACTTATTCATTAAAACATCATGACAAGTGAGGGCATTTTACTTGTCCTCATTAATTAAAAAGGCTTATAAATTGGCCCAAATGTGTTTTTATTTAAATCTAGTGTTTTGTTTCTATGATGGGCGTAGGTTTAGTGGTAGATATTTTGACATAAAATCAATGGTATTTAGTATTTGCAATGTCCTCTCTAAAATAGTGAAACAAATGTGTGAATGTGTGTTTTATCTCTGGGTCTTTCTGAGCAGCATTCACCATTGACCAGGTGACGTTGACTGTGCTTCCTGGTAATAATGTGGCGAGTGGCACTAACCTATCCTTGCGTTGCGAGGCCAAGGTCAGTCAGAGCCTCCCGCAGCCGCTGACGTACAGCTTCAGCTTCCTGCAAGACGATCAGGTCATGTACTCGAAAAATACCAGCGTTTCAGTGGTGGAGCGCAGTTTATCTCCAGCCAGGGTGTTCAACTCGGGTCGCTACCAGTGCACTGTCCGCATCTACGACAAGATCAAGCCAAGCACCAGTCAGACACTCAGAGTCACAGGTCAGTAGCCTAACATTACTGATTGCTATCAAAGCATAATTCTACTAATTCTGTTTTAGCAGCTGTTGCTGTCTACTTACACTGGATATCAAAGTCTACTGAGTCTTTATAACCATGCAGGCCTTCAAGTCCCCACACTGAAGGTGAAGTCTGATATCATTTCTGAGGGTGAAGACATCAGTGCCACATGCAGTGCACCAGAGGAGACGGGCGGTCTGAACTTCTATTTCTACGAGGACAATCAGGAGGTCAAGCGAGTCTCTAGCAAGAGCAACTCTGTGACGACCACTCTTACCATGCAGAAGCTCATAGATGTCTACCTGCACTGTGTCTATATATATATGATGCATCCTGATGCGGGCTTCTCCAACAAAAGCAACACGGTGAAAGTGATTGTACAAGGTAACATTTGCTTGGTCAAAGAAACTTGGTCTAAAGACCCCATGAAATCAAAATTGTTGGCTACAATCAAAATTATTTTAGGGATAGTTCACCCAAAAATGAACATTCTGTAATTATTTACTCACCCTGATGTCATTCCAAACCCAGTCCATGTGACTACAGTGGTTCAACCTTAAAGTAAAGTCAAAATTAAGTATGTGTTCTGAGTTTGTCACACCACAAAAATGTGTTATTAGCCACCCAGCCAAATTTGAATGATAAAAAAAGCCGGCAAGTATATAAAATAATAGGGCTGGGTATTGAGACAAATTTCACAATTCGATTCGATTTCGATTCACAAGCTTTCAATTCGATTCGATTTCGATTACGATTCGATTCGATTCAATATCGATTATTTTGGATATCAGTTACAATAAATGCCAATTTTTCCTATCGTTTAAATTACACTTTTATTTATTTTTATAATAAGAAGATTATATGAAATATAAACATTTAAATGTCATAAAAACTTGCCAGATTTATTAAATATTGAAGAACTTTAAGATTATAATGCATATGTAATATAGTGTATATATTTAGCAAAATGCTCCTCTCTGGAGTTATTTTTTTCTATCTGACTAACGAGTTGATGTGGGTTTTCTGAGGTAAATATGACGATACATGACAAGACAATGATTACAAGCTGTTTAACCGACGTCTTTCCACGGTTGAAACGCTGATTGAGCGAATGAATGTGACATGATACGGATTTCGATAAGTTGTACTCTATCTTTTAACACACTTTCAGATGGTCATTCATGTTTATTTTTGCGCGGTAACTGGTATTATTAACCCGGATGAGAGATCAGCGCTGCTGCTTCTCCAGAGTGATCTCACGCCACAGCGCCAAAACGCTATTTATGTTTTTGAATTTCTAAAGGAAATGGACGTAATTTGGAAATTGAGACTTTGTTTCATATCAATAGTAACAAAGGACAAAGATTATTGCGATTTTTTTTTGGATGCGCGCGGCCGCGATACAATGTCCCATTCATTCAAATGAAACAGGATGACTAATCGATTCTTGAGACTTAAGAATCGATATCGGTTCGTAAAAATGAGAATCGATTAATATCGAGAAATCAATATTTATTACCCAGCCCTATAAAATAAGCTATCAAAATCTTGAAAAAATTAGCAGTTTTCTCTGCTCTCAAACGCTGGGCTGCGTGGAAACCACGCCCACTCGCGGGAAAGCTGTCGACGGTGATATTAGCCGATACTGCTTTCGGGACGGGAGGGTGAACGCTGAGGCGGGAGATAGTCGTTTCGGCCCCGTTTTACTAGTAACAGCGGATCATAAGTGAATGAGGAAAGTTTATAAAACGATCCCATGTAAAATGATCACTACAGAGGCGGGTGTTGGCGGTGATCCTCAGCTCTTCATCAAAGTTGGCTCTACACAAAATTTATCCACCTATTCTTGATGTGATCTTTATTTTATTTATCTCGAAATGTGATCTTTATTTTTTTGTGAAATAAAGACACAGATCTGTTTTGTACATGATCGCATCCAGGTAGTAGCCTACACAATTTCCGTGTCGAAGGCGTAGCTAGCTAGCAAACTGTTGGCTGTAGTAACTAATTGTACTGACTGTAACTCGCGATTGAGCGGCGAATGTGCTCTATTATTAGGGGAGAGATCAGCCTCAGTGGCCTCAGTGTGTCATCAAGTAGGGGAGTGTCCATGAGCTCAGGGGCTCCAGTGCGTCATCGAGCCCTGTTTTAACCCCGCCCAAAAAAATCGGTAATGGTGAAAAATTGTTTAACGGTCTAACTCCTCATTTCAGTACTTCACAGTTCACAGTCTTTGTAATGTGTTTTAGCAATGGATTAGTAACATGTATAATGTGTTTAGTAGAATTGCCTTTATAGGGACTTTAAGGCATTTTTCTCAATTCCCGATATGAGAGGTATGGGAAAGTTGCTCTCCCCAATATGGCGGCGCCGTTGACGTACGCTCCAGCAGGCCAACAGGGCGTCTATGTATTTATTATGTCTATGTCCGGAAGTACTGTACTTTGTTTACTATGCGAATAGCGTAGGAGTCTGACATTATTCAACATTGTTGAATAAAGTTGATATTTTTGTTTTTTGCACAAAAAGTATTCACATTGCTTCATAATATTAAAGGGTTAGTTCACCCAAAAATGAAAATTAAGTCATTAATTACTCACCCCCATGCTGTACCAACCCCGTAAGACCTTCGTTCATCTTCGGAACACAAATAAAGATATTTTTGATTGAATCTGAGAGCTGGATCAGTCCTACATAGACTGCCTAAGGGACTGGCTCTTGACGGCCCATAAAGTCATTAAAGAAAAGGTTTAAATGTTCCATGTGCCTACAGCGGCTCAATTATAACTTTATCAAGCGACGAGACTACTTTTTGTGCGAAAAAAAACATAAATAACGACTTTATTCCATTACTTCCTTATGGGCGCATGGGCGAGAACTGAGACGAGGACGTTCTCATTCGACCACTTCTTGTTACCAGCTGCTCACCGCTTAGGAGTTTTACCGCCCCCTACCGTATAAGATGATGTGCTGATATAGCTGGAAGCGCAAAACTTTCTGTTTACAAGCAGAGGAAGATGCGCGCTGTACATACGCTTTTCAATTACCGTATTTTCCGCACTATAAGGTGCACTTAAAAGCCTTTAATCTTCTCAAAAAACGACAGTGTTCCTTATAATCCGGAGCGCCTTATATATGGATCATCATTTTATACAGTAGGTGGCGGTAAAACTCCTAAGCGGTGAGCAGCCGGTAACAAGAAGTAGACGAATGTGAACGTCCTCGTCTCAGTTCTCGCGCATGCGCCCATAAGGAAGTAATGGAATAGTCGAATAAAGTCGTTATTTATATTTTTTCGCACAAAAAGTAGTCTCGTCGCTTGATAAACTTATAATTGAGCCGCTGTAGGCACATGGAATATTTAAACCTTTTCTTTAATGACTTTATGGGCCGTCAAGAGCCAGTCCCTTAGGCTGTCTATCTAGGACTGATCTAGCTCTCAGATTCAATAAAAAATATCTTTATTTGTGTTCCGAAGATGATCGAAGGTCTTACGGGGTTGGTACAGCATGGGGGTGAGTAATTAATGACTTAATTTTCATTTTTGGGTGAACTAACCCTTTAAGGTTGAACTACTGTAGTCACATGGACAATTTTAACAATGTCTTTACTACCTCATCAAAAAGGTATTTTTTTCATCAAAAATATATTATTTTGTGTTCTGAAGATGAACAAACTGGTCTTACTGGTTTGGAACGACATAAGGGTAATGACAGAAAGGTTTTTTTTTTATTGGTGTATCAACCTTTTAAGATTCATGCATTTTTTTTTAAAGAAATCAATACTTTCATTCACTAAGGATGCATTAAAATGATCAAAAGTTGATCAAATGTATGCCTTGGTGAGCACAAGAAGCTTCTTTAAGAAACGTTCAAAATCTTACAGAGCCTAAACTTTTGAATGGCAGTGTCATTGATATCAAAATTATTGAATTATCAGGAATTATCTCTCACTCATCACTCATCAACATTGAGATTGATCCTTTTTTTCTTTTTACAGATCTTGATGCGATCAGGCCAAAAATAAGCATCACCCCCGACACAAATGTTGTTGAGGGTGACAGGGTCCTGATCACTTGTCAGGTGCGAGATTCCTCAGATCTCGAGTTGTTCCTTACCAAAGGCAACACTCTACTGAATCAGTCTAAGTCAACGTTCACATACAGCCTCACAGTCAGAGCTGAGGATTCAGGGGACTATGTGTGTAAAGCAGAGAAAGGCAGCGTGCAAAAGAAAACCGTCTATGAGCTAAATGTCTCAGGTAACTAGCCACAAACACACATTTTGACTAATCATAGAATGCTTTCAGCTGTCCACTTTCATCTCCATAAGACTTTTTTTTTTTTACGGGTTTATTGCATTAAAACAAGTTTGCCTTTGTCGAAATCGCAGCGAAAATTGGAATATTACTTTGAAATGGAAATTGGAATGTTAAACATTTTACCATTAACAAAAAGATATGTATACACTCACCTAAAGGATTATTAGGAACACCTGTTCAATTTCTCATTAATGCGATTATCTAGAATGGGCCGTCTGATTCAAGCTTTGACTGAAATAACCACTCGTTACAACCGAGGTATGCAGCAAAGCATTTGTGAAGCCACAACACGCACAACCTTGAGGCGGATGGGCTACAACAGCAGAAGACCCCACCGGGTACCACTCATCTCCACTACAAATAGCAAAAAGAGGCTACAATTTGCAAAAGCTCACCAAAATTGGACAGTTGAAGACTGTTGCCTGTCTCGATTTCTGTTGAGACATTCAGATGGTAGAGTCAGAATTTGGCGTAAACAGAATGAGAACATGGATCCATCATGCCTTGTTCCCACTGTGCAGGCTGGTGGTGGTGGTGTAATGGTGTGGGGGATGTTTTCTTGGCACACTTTAGGCCCCTTAGTGCCAATTGGGCATCGTTTAAATGCCACGGTCTACCTGAGCATTGTTTTTGACCATGTCCATCCCTTTATGGCCACCATGTCCCCATCCTCTGATGGCTACTTCCAGCAGGATAATGCACCATGTCACACAGCTCGAATCATTTCAAATTGGTTTCTTGAACATGACAATGAGTTCTCAGTACTAAAATGGCCCCCACAGTCACCAGATCTCAACCCAATAGAGCATCTTTGGGATGTGGTGGAACGGGAGCTTCGTGCCCTGGATGTGCATCCCACAAATCTCCATCAAATGCAAGATGCTATCCTATCAATATGGGCCAACATTTCTAAAGAATGCGTTCAGCACCTTGATGAATCAATGCCACGTAGAATTAAGGCAGTTCTGAAGACGAAAGGGGGTCAAACACAGTATTAGTATGTGTTCCTAATAATCCTTTAGGTGAGTATATATATATATATAGAGAGAGAGTTTTTGGTCAGTTGGATTTTTTTGCTTAATGAATTAACTGTTTTGTGAAATATAATAACCCTCCACTGGATGATATAAACAAACCAATTCTGACTCCATGTTCACTCTTTAGAACTGTTCTCAAAGCCGATTTTGAGAATGACCCCAGACCAGGTTTTTGAAGGGGAACGCTTCACTCTGTCCTGCCGCAGTGATGTACGCTCCCCAAAGAAGATCAAAAAAGAGGATATAAAGTATACGTTGCTGAAAGGTCGGCACATTTTTTCAGGTGCCGACTACTTTGTCACTGCGAGCCTGGCCACCAATGGGAAATACTCCTGTGTTGCAGTGGCTAAAGGAGTTAACAAGACCAGCCAACAACTCCATTTAAAAGCTAAAGGTGAAAAGTTCATGCTTTGACCAAAGCATTAGAGGACATGCATATATTATCCACATTATTGATTGTAAGAACATAGCATTTCCCATTATTACTATGTTATAACATGTTATAACTTAGTAATAACAGTCATATAGTCACACATCTTTCAGAGAATCTAAAGAACTCTGTGGAATGGAAAGTTTCCATGAGGTTCTTCATGGACCCATCAATGCAAATCAAGAATCTTGATTTTTAAAAGTGAAGAGCTGACTGCTTGGGATATGAAGCAGATATATATAATTCAATTGATATGTTGCATTGCAAGAACTCACTTTCTTTAGTGAATAGGCAGGCATCCTAATGTTTTGGGGTTGTTGTTTTTTTTTAACATTTTTCCAGTGCCTGTTTCTGGCCCAGTCATCCGTGTTGTTGATAAGGTGATTGTTGGTCGGCCATTCAAGGTTTCATGTGAGTCTGAGAATGGAACGCTTCCAATAATATACACCTTACTGAAGGCCCGCATGTCAATGGCTGAGAAGAGAGTGGATGAGGCTGCTGACAAGGCACTCTTCAGCATTGACTCCATCAGTTCTCCAGAAGAGATCTACAGCTTCACATGTCAGGCTCAAAACCAGGGGCCATCGATCAGTAGAACCAGTCAACCCCTTACAGCAGAAGTCATAGGTAAGAGGACCAAACCCTGACATCTTCATGCTCAATGATTTGTGTGCCTAACGTTGTTGTTATTTTTTAATAATTTGGAAGTGGCATTTTTAGATGCCATAATCACTGATAGACATTTGTGTCCGGCACCATTTTTGATGACTGTTACATTCATTGTATTCCAGTTCTGCACAGACAAAAGCTTTTCAATAAAGCATCCAAAGTCAATTGGAAAAAACCAAGCCTCCATCTACATTTTCAGGTTCCCCCCAGCACAGGGGGGAACAAGCCCCACCCATTCAGAGGAACAATATGATTGGTCAATTTTCCTGTCATTTGACATTCGTCGTTTGAGCTTAAAACACTTTTACCAAGTTTATGGTTCGCTGTATCCCATTTTGTATTTTTTTACCAAGTTTAAAATCTAGAGACTCACCTTAAGTAATGAATTGATCAGTGTCAGAGAAACAAACAGTGAACATACTTTATGAATGCATGTGAAATCTGTCTATTGTCAAAAGAGAAGTTTATGAAGTTTTTAAAGGGGTAGTTCACATAAAAATGAAAACACACACACGCACACACATTCAAATATGGCCCAACGCACTGTACTAATCAGACGCCACGACAACAAGTGAAAGAACTAGAACTCAGGGGACAGTGAAAACAAACAGAACAGAAGACATGAATATGAGGACATTTTCCGTATTGATTTTTCGCTTTCGTTTTACCTTTTTTTTTAAATTAGACATTGCATTATCTTTAGGGTTACGGAAACTTGACAGAAAATGTACTGGTCATTTTTCTGCCGCTTTATTAGGCTATAAGTTTTTGGTAACGCTTCCTTTTACAGTACAGTACTTCAGTGTACTTACCTAGAAAGTACTGGCTAATATAAGGTACATGGAACAGGGGTAGGTTCAGGGTTAGTATTAGTTATTACCCAGTAATTGTGGTTACTAAAATAAGTACATAGTATTTACATGGGTAACTGGACTGTAAAAGGAAGCGTTACCAAGTTTTTCTACTTACAGTGAAAAAGTGGTCCATTAAACTAATTCTCTATTTGTTCTGAAGTCATAAAATAGTTTAACAGAACAGAAGTCGAAATCAGAAATCTCATTCCTGTTCACATTCAGATACTAATTTGACATTGACTCATTGACACATTGAATGGAATATAAAGTTGTGACAGAGCTGGCGATTTCTAGTTATTAGTGACCAAAAAGATGTTTTCAGAAAATTAATGGGCTATAGTATTATTGTCTCTTACTATTCTTGACTAGCTGGTACTTCTGTGTCTATCTATCAGTACCAGTGTCCAAGCCGGTCCTGGAGCCACAAGACATTACAGTCACGGAGGGCTCAGACCTCACCCTCACCTGCCGTGTACAGAAGGGCACTTACCCAATCATCTTTACCTGGTATCACAACAGGCTCCCTTTACCCAGCCAAAAAGTCAGATCCTTAGAAGGACAATATATCATCAAAACCATAGAACGAGACCAGCGAGGCGACTACTACTGTGAGGCGTCCAATTACAACACTGAAATTAAAAGGAGTTATCCAGCCAGGATTGGAGGTACATTTTTAAATACCACACCAACACACAATTTGATCACCCTGATAAGCCATAGTAGAACTTCTCTGTTTTGACATATCATTACACATACTCTACGCAGATGAAAGTTAAAGGGTTAGTTCACCCAAAAATGAAAATTCTGTCAGTATTTACTCACCCTCATATTGTTCCAACCCTGTAAAACCTTCGTTCATCTTCGGAACACAAATTAAGATATTTAAGATATTAAGATCGCTCCTGCATACTAGTCCATAGGCTTCTTGAGGGAATGACTCTTGCTGGCATCGAAAAGTCATCAAAGACATCGTTAAAATAGTCCAAGTGACTACAGTGGCTCAATTTTAACTTTATCAAACGACGAGAATACTTTTTGTGCGCAAAAACAAACAAAAATAACGACTTTATTTCAACTATTCACTTCCTTCTCCATGGGCCTGTAGTCAGTTAACGTAGTGTGATTGCGTAGAGCTACGTCACACGTAGGCTCACTATTGGCCGACGCTGGTCATGTGTGTGATGCGTGTGACGTACAATAACAGAAGCTTACGTTATTAAACTAGTAACCTGACTCGCGCAGAGGGAGAAATAAACGAATAGTTGAAATAAAGTCGTTATTTTTGTTGTTTTTTTTGCGCACAAAAGTGTTCTCGTCGTTTGATAAACTTAAGATTGAGCCCCTGTAGTCACTTGGACTATTTTAACGATGTCTTTAATGACTTTTCGATGCCAGCAAGAGTCATTCCCTCAAGAAGCCTATGGACTAGTATGCAGGAGCGATCTTAATATCTTAAATATCTTAATTTGTGTTCTGAAGATGAACGAAGGTCTTACGGGGTTGGAACAACATGAGGGTGAGTAAATACTGACAGGATTTAAATTTTTGGGTGAACTAACCCTTTAAAGAAAGCAGTCAGTTAATGCAGCAACATTTTTATGAATTCTATCAATGCAATGTGGCGAGAACATGAACAAACGTGAACTACGCTCTGGAAAGGAAACGTCACGAAATTGTAACTCGCGTTTCAGACAGCGCTCGAATGCCGAATTGAACTCTCTTTTACGTCTGCTTGTGCTTGAATGGACAAATTCACGCAAAATTATGTAAAAAACTATTTTTTTTATGTAGGTAAAACAACAATGGAGAAAAAAATCACTCTTTGATCTTGACTGAATAACATTTGTTAATTTAAAGGGATACTCCATTTTTTTTGGAAATAGGCTCATTTTACCACTCCCCCAGAGTTAAACAGTTGAGTTTTTACCGTTTTCGAATGCATTCAGCCGATTTTCTGATATCAGTAACCAGACAGTTTCTGGTCTCATTGACTTCCATAGTATATTTTTTTCCTACTATGGAAGTCAATGAGACCAGAAACTGTCTGGTTGCTGATATTCTTCTAAATATCAGAAAATCGGCTGAATACATTTGAAAACGGTAAAACTAAACTGTTTAACTCTGGGGGAGTGGTTAAATGAGCCTATTTCCAAAAAAAGTGAAGAATCCCTTTAAGGATTAATCTGTTTAGTTTATACAGTGTACTTTGTTCAATGTCTCTGAAAAGTTACTCAATGTTTAAATTTATATTAGTTCGGCTAGTTGTTTAACTGTGGTATCGAAATTGCAATAGAGAATTCTATATAATCAAATTTTGATATCATAACTTTCTGTTTTTGCAGAAACATGACATGTAAAAAATATATATGGCCGGTAAATTTTCTTAAGTCAGTGGTTATTTTATACTCATGTACAGTATGTTTCATTAAAGTGGCAATGTTTACAGAAGATGTTGGTAAAGATGTTCACAGGTTCTTTCTGATTTTGTGTGTGTTTTATAGTCAGTTTAGCGGTGTGGAAGAAAGCTCTTATTGGAGTGTTTTGTATCTTGCTTTTGGTGGCTATCGTCATAGTCCTGACAGTCTTATTGAAGAAAATGCCAAATCCACGCAGAAAAAAGCAAGAAAATGAGTTATCAGTGTAAGACGCCACTTGATTTCAATTTAACATCTACAGTTCGTACGTCTTATATCATAATTTAAATGTTTCTTCATTGTGTTTGAAAATGCTTTTTGCCTCAGGAAACCTTCAAGGCCCAAATCAGGTGACCCTATGAGAGTCAGCCTCACTCTCGACATCGAAGACAACACCATTCTCAATGGTAGAAAATATCCTTATTCTTGTCATATTAATATTAATAGTGCATTTGGCTATTTTTGCATTAAGCTGCTGTGTGTTTAAGGCAAGGCGCCATGTGAATAGGCTAAAAGCTAATAGATACTTTCCCTAGTTTATTAATCACAGTATATTTAGACAAACATTTTTTTTTAATTTATCACAGCATAAATCAGAAAGTACTGCCAACAGCCAGAAAAATATATATATATGTAGATATAAAATGTTATATAAATGTCTAGCTTTTCTCATTTTCATTAATTTGATGATTTAGTTGAAATCGAGTGGAAAAATAGAGAGAAAGTGTAATAAAAAATAAAACAATGTTTCTTTTTTAGTGTAAAAGAAGACTAGTTATGTGCCTGTTTATTATTTGAGTTGTGTAGTGTTCTAAATCGTACTTTTCTTCGTGGATGAACTTATGATTTTGTTATTACCGGTGTAATTCTTGTGGAGTTTGGCATCATATCTGGTATCTTTTCACGTTGGGTTAGGTTATGTTATTATAATGGCTGAACTGTATTTTGATTACTAAAATCATATTGAAAATTGCATTTTATCACTTTTTTTTTTTCCTGACACCGAATGTTGAGGTCATATCTTGTTTGTTTCTGCCTACAGGCACTCCCTGTGTGATGGGCAGGAATGTCTGGAGTGAAAATGTATCTGGCTCAGGTACAGACTTTAAACAGGATGAGGCCTATGTGATGTGATGTGATGTTAGTTCATCATGACAATGTCTGCTTGCTATCAAACTAGATTCTGACGATCATACCGACGTGGACTATGAGTTGGTTCACCCACAGGAAGTGGATCCCAGCAAAGGTGAGATTCAAGAATGATCATTGCAAAAAAAAAAAATATATATATCAATTCTATAAAGTACTATTAGTTTAGTAATTGTGTTGCTTGTTTGTACGTCAAGTTAAACTTATTCTTTAAGTTTACACCATCACCACCCCATTATTAAATTAGTTGGTATCACTTTACAATACGGGTGCACTAATAAGCATTAATTCATGCTTAACTAATGCGCAGATAATACTGAATTAATGTGTTACTAATGATTATTTAAGCTATTCATTAATGAATACCACATAAGGAACTAATTAAGAGTCTGTAAGGTTAATGTATTAGTTCATACATGAATTGTTATTAATTAAATATGTAATTGTGGATTAATTCCATAATAACTCATTTTTTTAACTAATGGTGTCAATTACTATGTTAATTACCAGAATGAGCCAAAGCCTTGTATTTTAACTTCCAGATATATGACAGGTACACTAATATGCATTAATACATGATTAATTACTTTATTGTTACTGCAAATTCAAGTACGAATTACTACAATAACTAAATGACTAGTTAATAATGATGTGCCCCATCAAGTAAAGTCATAGTAAAATGATACCTTTGCAAATCATTAGCTAATGATTAATTAAAGCAGATAACTAGAAGTTGAAGTGCATAGCTTTGACTAATTGTGGTAATTAACACATTCATTTACACTATTAGTTAATAAAATATGTTATTAAGGAATTAATACACAATGGCACTTTGAATTGATAGAAATTCATGTATTACTTAATCTATTAATCATATAGACTCTTTATTAGTTACTGATGCAGTAATCATTAATTAATGGTTTAGTTCTTCATGAGTTATACATTAACTCATGATTATCTGTGCATTAGTTAACCTGTTAACTGTCACCCCCCCTTTTTTGAATAGACATGAAAATGCACATTTCGAACTTAAATGGTTGTAATTCAAGAATGCTTTGGAATATAGACATATGTTTGGTCTTGTTTTAAAGAAGACATTTGGCAGATTTTTGTAGAAGTGAAATAAATTAAGAAAGTGAAACAGAAAAAAAGTTATAGAAGTTTGAGTTTATGGAAATGTACAATGTAAAAATATGAATTATTCATATTTTACATAAAATATATATTTTCAAAACCTGGGCTACTCTAAAATGTCAGAAAGATCAAAGCCAAAAATCTGAACAAGTTGTGTTTCAAATTTTAGGTTGATATCTCAAAAAATGAGCTTTCAGTAAGATTTTGTTTGAGCGCAGTACCAAACTTTTTCACTAGGGCACAATCAGACTCTATTACTGCCCATATAAGGGCACCTGCATTTCCATTCGTGTTTTGAGTGATATGAACCATTATTTTCACAATTTTCATACAATTTCTGAAGTAGAGATCCTATTCAGAAGTAGCATGGGAAGTTTGGCAGATTTTGATATGAATTCAACCTCTAAGAAACACATACAAAGAACACGCATGTAAGTCATAGCTAGCTGCCACGTCACAAATGGTGAATTTATTATTTTTTTCTTGATATTTCAAATTTTTCAGACCTTTTTTTTTCAAAATAATTGAATGGATTCTATCTTTTGAACTTTTGGCATGAAAACAAACTGAGGTATCTACCATTTTTTCATGATTTTTCATGTTTAATGGTATTTTAAAATAAAGGTCTGAACACGCCTTATGAGTATGAAAATATTCTTGTTTTATATTGATAAATTATGGCTCCTCTGTAATATATTTTGAAAATATGTCACCAAATATGGAAACTAGAGATTGTAAGCTTCCAAATGATATATAGTTTGTCAATATTATTTAAGGTATTTACTAAGATATTATTGTTTTAAAAATATAGTGGCAAACGTCCCACCTGTGGGACGGTGACAGCATGAATTAATGCATATTAGTGCGCCCGTATTGTAAAGTGTTACCAATTAGTTCATTTCACATGTAAAGCAGTTCTGCAGAAAACAGTGGTCATCATCATCCGGTTCAATTCAGTTTACATCCAGTAGTGTCAGTGCAGTTAAATCAGTAATGTTGTTGAATATTAAGTGTCCCCAACTAAGCAAGCCATGGGCGACAATGGCAACGAACCAAAACTCCATCAGGCGACCGAAATAGAGGTGGAAAAAATCTTAGGAGAAACCAGAAGGCCAGTTCTCCTCTGGCCAGTGAACGAACACGGTGTGCTTATGGTTCAGGATGCATCTCAAGGTAGCATCGGTAGCAACTCAGACCACCTCCTACAATTTTGGTCCTTGGTGTTGGAGTCAACATATTTTATTAATCCTGGAACAACATTCATGTCTGAAAATGTAATCCTAAACATATTCCTACCCCTAAACCCTACCCATAAGTAACCCCTAAAATCGGAGAAAAATAATAGGTGAATAACACTGATGTAGAAGCGCTTAACCCTCAAATCTTCCCCGATGTGTCCACGTGTGACAGCCTTCTTAGTGGACCCATCTCTATTTGAGATTGAGATTCAATCACTAAGACAAGTGGACACAACAAGACTGTGTGCATGGACATCAGTGGACTCTGTTGATGATGTAAATTACAGAGTTAAATGTGTAAAAGTGAAGGATAACTTTAGTTGTCCTCACTATGGTTAGTCTAAATATTTGCACATTATTGTGTTTTTCTTCCCCTACTGTCTAACACCAAAAATGTAGTTCTTGTGTCATGACTAATCTACACAGTAAATTTTAAATTAAATAAGTAAAGAAGAGAAATTTCCATTTTGATGCTGAACAAAAAAAAAAATTGTCCATATTTCTATTAGAAGTTCTTTTGAAGAAAAGCACAGAGCCTGAAGACAGTGGCCAGCATACAGAGGTCCAGATGTCCACACCAGGTGAGCTCTGATCTTTGAATCACACACATAACAGCCTGAAAACCCTATGGAGGCTTGTTTCCAGGATGGAATAAAGCAAAAATATATTTATCGTTTTATCCTTAGCAATTCTGACTTGAAAATTGAACATTTCTCGCAATTGTGAAACGCGAGGAAAAAAAAGTCAGAATTGTGAGTTGCAATTACCGGTAACACTTTACTAATAAGCATGCAATGCACAGATAATACTGAATTAATGTGTAACTAATGATTATCTAAGCTATTCATTAATGATTACCACATTAGGAACTAATTAAGAGTCCAAACATTAATTGTTATTAATTAAATATTTAATTGTAGATGAATTCCATTATAACTCATTTTTTTTAACTAAAAGTGTTAATTAATATATTAATTACCAGAGTGAGCCAAAGCCTTGTATTTCAACTTCCAGATAATATGACAGGTACACTAATATGCATTAATACATGATTAATTACTTCATTGTTACTGCAAATTGATGTGCAAATTACTACAATTACTAAATGACTAGTTAATAATGATGTGCCCCATCAAGTAAAGTCATAACATAATGATACCTTTGCAAATCATTAGCTAATGATTAATTAAAGCAGACAACTGGAAGTTGAAGTCCATAGCTTTGACTAATTGTGGTAATTAACACATTCATTTACACTATTAGTTAAGAAAATATGTTATTAGGGAATTAATACACAATGACACATTGAATTAATAGCAATTCATGTATTACTTAATCTATTAATCGTATTGACTCTTTATTAGTTGCTGATGATCATTAATTAATGGTTTAGTTCTTCATGAATTATACATGAACTCATGATTATCTGTGCATTAGTTAAGGATGAATTAATGCATATTAGTGCACCCGTATTGTAAAGTGTTACCCAATTACCTTATTTATATTTCATTATGTGGCAGAAACAAGCTTCCATACTCCCCTCCCCTTGAAGCATGACCATAACAGGCAGCAAAAACGGCGCATTGTTGCTTTGCGTACTAACATTGTTAATGAAAGTGTGGTTTCATCATGCATGAGACGCCAGGTGGCTATTTCCTGTGCCGGTGGGAAAGAGCTTCCTGTTTTCACAATGGGCCCTGGAGCCTCATGTTCCTCTGGCCAACCGACACAGAAACGCGGCTATTGTTTCATCAGTGCAAATAAACACTCCACAGCCCCCTTTTCCCCAGCGAGACCTCTTGATAATCATTGCGGTATGCGTGTAAAACAATGCTGAAACATAGCAGAGGTCACGCTGAAATGGATTTTGGCATGCCCACATATCGCCAAACAATAGCTACATCTGGGGGGAAACAGATTACTTGCACAGGCACATTAGCATGGCACTAACACGATAAGCCCAGGGCAGGCATCACACTCCTCTTCCTTGGGAGTTGGTTTAGGAAGTTGGGCTGCAGTTATTAAATATTCATCTATTTTGCCGCTGCGGCTCTTCTGTGACGGTGGTTCATTTGTTTTTTATAGGAGTTTCGGAACAAGCTGAGGGCGTAAGTGACGCACAATGTTGACACAGACACAGACACACAAGTCCACATGTAGGTATGTACAAATAGTTTTGCCACAGGGAGGCCCTCTTGTGGAAGAAATAGGTGCTACAGAAGAAATACCTCATATATCATTTGGTTTAACTCGTGAAGCATGACAAGAACATTTGCTGGTCACACAAAATCTAACGAGGAAAAATCATAAACTATATTTTGCACAATTTTTTTTTAAATTTCAAGATAGATAGATAGATAGATAGATAGATAGATAGATAGATAGATAGATAGATTAGATAAATAGATAGATCTATACTCTGCAATCTTTCAGTGAAGTTATTTGTGTCTTTCTCAGCAGGCGGCTCTGGAGTATGCACAACTCAACAACAGTGAACAAGAACCTGCATAGTGTCTCAACACATTACATCTAATTTATTCAGCTTCTTCACCACCAGAGGCTGATTTTCATTTATGATCTGTTGACAGTGAACATTTTAGTTTAACGGTATCGTTCATTTTACTTTGTGGCCTGGATTGTTTGTAATGTGAGTAAGATGTGTTGTGATGTTTATATACAGTATCAGAGATTAAAATCTGAGCAGTCAAGTCTTTATTATTATTATTTTTTTTCTTTCTTGGAGTATTTTTTTTTTCAAGAACTACGAGGAAAAGGAAAACCATCTGTGCTTCCAGAAGAAGGGGGAGCTGCTGAGTTACTGGAAAAAATAATTCTTTAACCCTTTCATGCATGAATTATGATATCCTCAGTCAGGATTTTTTTTTTCCTTTGTGTTTTTATTGCTCTTAGGGCATGACAAACAAGATTTGATTAGATTTTTTTTTTTTTTAAACAAAATTTTCAAAGAGATTTTCAGATGTCCACTTGAGTGGACCGCATGCATTTATAGTTTAAACTGAAGAGATACTGTATTAAACATAATACAATAATCAAACAGATAAATTATGTGTATTTAACAAACTAATCAATACAATTACATCAAATCATGTGAAAACTATAAAATATATGAAAAAATATATATAAACCCGAAATATTGCAAAGGCAATTGACCTGCATACAAGTTGCACTTTGTGTATCTTGGGTATCAGAACATAATGATGTGATTCCATCAGAAATGTCTACAGCCTGTCAATGTACAACTGTGGAAACACTCAGATGCTCCCTCCAGTGTGCCAGAGTATGTCAATTTACCCTTATTAGCTGATAATTCTGATTATGTTAGAGATGGACACATTTCTAGCATAGCCCCTCTTCTGAGAAAACCTAGTGATACATTTTTTTTAAATCTCATCTGAAATGAGCAGTGTTGGGCCAGGCATTACGCATTCAGATTACTTGGTTGATGTTACAAGTAAAGTAACATGCATTACATAATCAGATTTCATTTAATGTTTCGAGTAAAGTAATGTATTACAAGTAACATGCATTACCTAATCAGATTACTTTTTGATCTAACAATTAATTACAAGTAATGTGCATTACGTAATCAGATTACATTTTGTTGTTATGAATAAAGAAACGCATTACAAGTAACATGCATTACATAATCAGATTAATTTTTGATCTAACAAGTAACATGCATTATTTAATCAGATTACTTTTTGATCTAACAATGCATTACAAGTAACATGCATTACATACTCAGATTCATTTTGATCTAACAAGTAATGCATTACAAGTAACATGCATTGTGTAATCAGATTACTTTTTGATGTTACGAGTAAAGAAACATTATAGGTAAACAGATATTTTTTTTATGTAAGAAGTAACCCAGATAGCAGACTGACATTGAATCAACGTGGAAATATGACATCGAAACAACGTTGATCTGACATTGTTTTGCTCATCGAATTAACGTTGAACCGACGTCAGACGCGTCATTCTTTCAAAACTAACGGAAAATCAACTTGAAATCAACGCGTTGTTTCAACGTTATGAAAGCAAACCAATTTTCGATTTCATTTAGCTTTGAAGAATGCCGCGTCTGACGTTGGTTCAACGTTAATTCGATGAGCAAATCAACGTTGTTTCAATGTCATGAGAGACGTCGTTTCCACGTTGATTCAATGTCAGTTTGCTATCTGGGAATGCATTACGTAATTAGATTACTTTTTGATGAAATGAGTAAAGTAATGCATTACAAGTCACAAATTATGTAATTGCATAACTTTTTTAGACGTCAATGAAAATTACATTCTAATAATACGACTACATTTATTTACAGTCAAAAAAAGTTACTGCAGATGAAGTATTTTCAAAAACAATATTCACAGTATAAGTATAAATTGTAGCTAAAATATAGCCATTGATGCATGAGGTCCACTATAATGGACGGGTGATTTATCAGATTTTTCTCCCAATCTAAAATCAAAACTTTGAAAATTTTACTGTGATATGACTCATTAGATACTGCTTGATGCTGCAATATTTTTTTTACCAACAAGAGTGTCCTAGGATAGAAGGAATGGGTGGATATTCCGGAGCACCTTGGCATGTCTGACTGGCCATTGGCCATCTTGGTTTGGAGGGGGGAAAAATCAAAACTCAATGGCTTATAACTTTGTTGCAATGCATAGGATGATGCACCAGGGTCCACTGAAGAGATTGATGTGCAACTTTCCCATCAAAACCCTTGCAAATTCAAGAAAATGCTTTTTAAATAGCTGTCCACTGTTGTGACCACTATGCATAAAAAGGGTTAATAGTGGAGTAATTTAAAAGGGTCTTAAAATACCATTGCTAACTTTTTACATGGCAGTTTGAAATGACTCGACCCTTGTGGGAAGTTGTTGTAACTTAATTGCAAGACTGTCTAGTTATTTTCGAGAATTTCAGAGATTTTAATTCTAACCGTAAACCAGAAACTGCATTGATTGCTGAGACTGAGGCATACATGCTGGCAATGAAAAATAATACCACAGTTTACAGGACAGTTTTCGTCCTAAGCACGAAGTGCTGAAACCCTATTGTAATTGGAAGGGTTTTTATTATTTTTATTCTCCTGTAAAACGCATCGTGCAGCCCAAACCGTAAGTGCTGGAGACTTTAAACTCATATGGTAGTACAAAAATCGAGGAGAGGTTATCAAATTATGAGCCCGATTGGCCTATAGGTGGCGATATAGCAACCAAAAGTACTAAATTGCTCATTATTCCTAGACCAGCCAGGCTGTTATCATCCTTTAGCGTCACATGACAAAATGGCGCTACACACATTGCACCCTTTATCGTTAATATAACACGCGAACCCAAGTCGTCATAAATCCTTTAGCGTAATATGAGACTACCCCGCACCTAAACCTACCCATCACAGCGCGTGTTATATTAACGATAACGGGTGCCATGTGCGTAGTATAGCGCCGTTTTGTCATATAGCGTTCTATATGACGCTAAAGGATGAGAAAGCGTTGGACCAGCCTGTTCTCACGTAAATGCGTCTCTGTAACACGCATCATGTATTGTCGTGTAATGAAAATTAGATTTTACGTCTCTGTAACACGTATCGTGTAACACTTATCGTCTCTGTAACACGTATCGTGTATTGTCGTGTAATGAAAATGAGTTTTTACGTGCATATGAGATGCAGTTTTTTGTGTGCATTTCATTTGCGTGTAATACACACGCACCCCACACCACTAATTCTACCCAAACGTATAATACACACGCACCCCACCCCACATGTATACCTACCCTAACCAACTAATGCGTATCATATGCACGTAAAAACTCACTTTAGCGTATAAATTACACGACAATACACATGCGTGCTTTAAAGACTAATTTAGTGTGATCGGGTTGCCAAGACCGTTTGCCTTAGAATCAAGGTTTACACCACTGTGATCCTCTGCTCAAGACGATCAAGATGTATTTCTCCAATTTCGATTTTGACCAAAAAAAATAGAAATGTTATGTCGAATTTTATCCAAAACCTACTTTTGTGAACTAGTCTCTGGTTTTTCACCCAAACGGAACCTTTTTCTTTTACAAAAAAAAATAAAAAAATTTGGGAAATAGGCTATCCCCCAGAGTTAAACAGATGGGTTTTACCGTCCATTCAGCCGATTTTCTGATATTTAGAAGAATATCAGTAACCAGACAGTTTCTGGTCCCATTGACTTCCATATTATATACTATATACCCTTTAAAGCTACACTGTGTAATATTTTCTCCCATCTAGTGGTGAAATTGTATTTGACTACCAACTGAATATTACTTTCTAGCCCCTCCAATTCCAATCGGGTTTTAACTCCTACGGTGGCCATATTATTCCAAGATTTGTCTCTCCCCAGGTATGTCCCTCTTTGGCTAATGTATTTTCAAGATGGAGGCGCAACATGGCTGCCATCATTCGAGCGACTTGCTTGTATGCAGTGTTGTAGTCGAGACCAGCTCACTCGAGTCCGAGTCGAGACCAAGACCATAGAGGGTCGAGTCCGAGTCGAGACCGAGACCAAAGACAGTCGAGTCCAAGTCGAGACCGAGACCTGAGAGGTTAGATAACCTAAGGTTGGGTCTCAAACCAGACTTAAAGATATCTTCAAGAATATGTAAAATATTTGGTGGTAACAATAAAAAATTTATGATTTTTACTTACAATTGTTACAATCAGTAAGTGCTCTTTCACATTACTACACACGAATTCTGTGTGGCTCTTATATGCAAACTGGATTAGGGATGATAAGGTTTCGATACATAGTTGAGCTAGAGGCTCCACATCACATCTGACCTGGGTCCTGCTGCATTTGCGTGGCGCGAACATTATAGTCTCAAGTCATGCGCAGTTGCGCACAAGAAAGTCAGCAATCATTGGACGTTTCAATCAAACAACAATTTAAAGAAATATTAACATACAGTAATAATCATGACATATTTTGAAAGGGACTCGAGTGGACTCTGGAGTCCCGACTCCCAATATGTTCGAGTACGAGTCAATTCTGAGTCAAAATGCACACGAGTCCATGACAAGACCGAGTCCATTAAAATATGGTCTTGAGACCGAGTTCGAGTCTCGAGTGCACAACACTGCTTGTATCTATTCTGAATGGCAGATTCTACGCTCACGAGAATACTTGATTAGTTGGTTTAAGTGTTTTTTGTTGTATTCAAGTTGTACCCATAAGCTGTCTCTGTAAATATATATAGTTTTAAAGATTTTAATATATTCTAAAATTTGAGCATATTTTACAAACTAACTCTTTGGACAGAAGTAAGGTTCTTTTACAGGCCATCTCTGAATGTCACATAAAACAGTCCACTGCCTGATACTTTTGGTGTCCTTGGATGGTGCCAGGCTACTTAAAGGCTTCAATGTGACACTCATGGGCTTATCAGCATGACTTCCCATTAATCATATTACATCATGGGCAGTCACTGCAATGGTCCCCCTGTGTGGAAATAAGGGAGTCCCATAATGAGGTGCCACTTTAGCAGCTAGCAATAGGGGTGTCACAGTAACTCCAGTGGTTTTGTGTAGGAAACCACACTTTGCATAAGTCGTATCAGTGAGGTGTGTACACTGAGCTTTTCACCTCTCTCAGACATGTGCTTATTATAGGGAGGGGGAACATCATGTACCTCTGTTTTACTACCGTAAAGTGTCCCTCTCTTGCACTCATTCGGTCATAACATGAGCCCTGACTCGATGTTGCGCAGAATTCCAGTCCTGCCTTTAGCTGCAATGCTAAAATTGGCACGCTGACCCCTGTGAAATGTATTCTGGGAATATGTTGTCTTTCACTTTGCCTTATGGGGCCAGTCCAGAACGCTACATTGTGAATATCTTCGACTTGTGACAAGAAGCTCCTCTTTCCTGGATACACACCCTTCAGCACCGTAATGCTACACTATATGAAGAGTTCAGATGCAAAAGCCTCTAAATGCCATTTGAAATTTTCTTCTAAAATGACCATTTTTATCAAGCTTATATTCAGTAATTTCACTTAAATGACAATTAATAGGTAATCTTCATTGCCATTGAAGTGAAATTACTGAACTTAAATATACAAGCTTGATAAAAATTGTCATTTTAGAAGAAAATTTCAAATGGCACTTAGAGGCTTTTGCATCTGAACTCTTCATATATCTTCAGCAGCTAAAATATACTTTATTATTAGATATCATTAATCGTAATGGTTGTGTAATTTGGTTAGGGTAACAGTAAGGAGATATATTTATACTACAGTTCACAGGTTACCAAATCTTTTTCTTAGATGACCCTATTTAAATGTGGTCTGTAGCTAGGAAATCTGTGTCTGCTAATTGATATTTCTCTCCTTTTGTACACATGTATGAAATTTGTCATGTGTATGAATGGAAGTTTTGTTGGACTACACATTTAAGGATAGCCCACACTAATCTAATCAGATTTAAAAAATTTGAGAGGCGACAAACATGGCATTAAAAAATTATACATAGATTTACAGTATAGTTATCAGATGTGACCAAGACAGTACAGATTACAGATTCATTCACAATCAACCAGAGTACGGACCGTGAAAACGAGAAATCTTGCAAAACCTCTCGCGGTTAAACGTAACTTTAGAGTAAACAAACATGGCGGACGACGGGCAAGAAGAAATGGCGATAATAGTGTTTGGACTGTTTTTGACAGATTGGGGGGAAAAAGAAAAAGATGGATGAAGCTAGTGATGCTTCCGTCACTTTCTGTTTGAGTATCGTTTTGTTCAATGTGACAATATACAGAATGTGTGATCGTTTGTTTCCGGGTTTCCCGCACACAACAGGATTTCTGATCATAAATATTCACCATTCAATGTTGGATATTTACAATTTGATATTGGTGTGGTCCTGACATTCTTTCAAGCATATTCAATCACTCGTAACTCGTCACTCGCTTGGCTGTTTTTTAAAAGTGAATTTCTTTCTGTTCTAAATAGGCATGCTCCCTTTAAAAGGTTTCGGACAAAAAATAGATACAGTCCGTGGTTTACCACAGAACTTACTTCACTAAATCAATACAAAAACAAGTTGTGGCGTACCGCGCTAGCTTCAAACAAGCCGCGTGATATGCAACTTTTTAAAGAAGTTAGAAACAAATATACTCAGGTAATTAGGGAAACAAAGGCTCACTTCTTTAAACGGAAGTTTTCTGCCTGCCACACAAACTCCAAAAAGTTTTGGGATACTGTCAAAACTCTGGAGAATAAAGTTATCTCTTCCCAACTTCCCACAGCCTTAAAACTAGATAATACCATCATCACGGATAAGGTTAAGATTTTAGAGAACTTTAATAAGCATTTTGCTGAAGCAGGCCACGCTTTTCATTTAAATTCTCGTCCTCAAGCTAACTGCCCTGCAGCCACAACTCCTCTGTGCCCGACTGCCTTCACGCAATTCTCCACACCTTTTTCTTTTAGCCCTATCCAGACGGCTGATGTATTGATAGAATTGCAAAAGCTAGACCCTCATAAATCAGCTGGGCTGGATAAATTGGATCCTTTTTTTCTAAAATTATCTGCAAATATTATTGCTGCTCCCATCTCCAGTATTTTCAACCTTTCTCTTTTATCTTCTGAAATTCCAAGAGACTGGAAATCTGCTGCAGTCATTCCCCTGTTCAAAGGGGGAGACACCCTTGATCCTAACTGCTATAGACCAATTTCTATTCTACCTTGTCTTTCCAAAGTTTTTGAGAAATTGGTCAACTATCAAATTGTCAGTCATCTGGAATCCCACCGCATTCTTTCTGCCATGCAGTCTGGTTTTCGGGCTGGTCATGGCTGCACCACGGCTACTTTAAAGGTTTTGAACGACATCATAGCCGCCATTGATAAAAAGCAATACTGTGCAGCCGTTTATATCGACCTATCTAAGGCCTTTGACTCGGTTAACCACTGTGTTCTCATTAGCCGACTCAACTGCCTGGGCTTTTCCCATGACTGCCTTTCCTGGTTTTCTAATTATCTCTCCGACAGGGAACAACGTGTTAAATCGGAGGGTCTGTTGTCGGGACCCATGCCTGTCTCAATGGGGGTGCCACAGGGCTCGATTCTCGGGCCGACTCTATTTTCTCTTTACATCAATGATGTGGCCCCTGCTGCTGGTGACTCTCAAATACATCTTTATGCAGACGATACCGTCTTGTATACATCAGGGCCTTCGTTAGATACTGTACTCAAAAATCTACAGGAGAGTTTTAATTCTATTCAATATGCCTTCCAAAACCTTCAGTTGTTGCTAAACCCTGGTAAAACGAAGTGTATGCTTTTTAATCGTTCTCTGCCAGTACCTGCTTGTTTACCTAACATCATTACGCTGGATGGGTCTGAGTTAGAATTTGTGGATACATATAAATACTTAGGTGTTTTGTTAGACAGTTCTCTCTCCTTCCAGCCGCACATTACCAAACTAAGTTCTAAAATTAAATGTAGAATTGGTTTTCTATTCCGCAACAGGGCTTCTTTCACTTATGGTGCCAAACTTGCTTTGGCAAAAATGACTATAATTCCGATGTTTGACTTTGGCGATGTCATCTACAGAACTGCATCAGACTCCTTGTTGAAAAAACTGGACGTTGTCTATCACAGCGTCATACGCTTTGTTACAAATGCCCCTTATAACACCCACCACTGCAAGCTCTATGCATTAGTTGGCTGGAAGTCATTGACTACTCGGCGTTTAACTCATTGGTACCAACTTATTTATAAGTCTCTGCTTGGCAAAGTCCCGTCGTACTTAAGTTGTTTAGTTTCAATTGCTGTACCATCTCGTAGTCTTCGGTCTAATAGGTATATTGCCTTAGTCACCCCGAAAGTCCGCACAGCATTTGGCCAAAAATCCTTCCAGTTTGCAGCAGCTAAGGACTGGAATGAATTACAAAAAAACCTAAAACTTGAAGCACTTATATCAAGTGTTGCCTTTAAACAACTTCTCTCGGAACACATGACTGATATATGTACCTGTTAATTGTTTTTAGCCTTTTCTTCTCTTGTCTGCACGATACAATGGACCTCTTTCAGCTGCACTATTGTCAGAGTTGTTTTTATTTATTTATACCTTTTTATCATAAAACATTTGACATTTGAGTGTTTTAATTTTGGTTACCTAATAGAGTTATATGTATTTTTTTTTTTTTTTTTTTTTTTTTTTGAACCCGTATTGTCTTATTGTGTTTTTTTTTTTTTTTTTTCTCTCTCTGTCTTTTGTGCTCTGTGTATTTTTTATTGTGTAACTTATTGTTGTCTTGCACTTTAATCACCTTATCTTGGCCAGGTCGCCGTTGTAAATGAGAATTTGTTCTCAATCGGCCTACCTGGTAAAATAAAGGTTAAATAAAAAAAAAAAAAAGTAACACACGTCACACTACAGGAATATCTGATAAGGTCACATCCCAGATAGCAAACTGACATTGAATCAACGTGGAAATATGACATCGAAACAACGTTGATCTGACATTGTTTTGCTCATCGAATTAACGTTGAACCAACGTCAGACGCGTCATTCTTTCAAAACTAACGGAAAATCAACTTGAAATCAACGTTGTTTCAACGTTATGAAAGCAAACCAATTTTCGATTTTCATTTAGCTTTGAAGAATGCCGCGTCTGACGTTGGTTCAACGTTAATTCGATGAGCAAAATCAACGTTGTTTCAATGTCATGAGAGACGTCGTTTCCACGTTGATTCAATGTCAGTTTGCTGTCTGGGAAGTAGAGCCATGAAGATAATAGCGACTTTACCAGAGGCGGAAAGAGTACACAGCTGTATTACTATTTTTTTTTTTTTTTATTAATAAATTTTATTACTAATTTTTTTTCAAATACACGTAAAAGTACCACAGTCAGATGTCTACTTAAGTAAAAGTACCGAAGTACTTGTTTTTAAAAGTACTTGGGTATCAAGAGTACAAGAGTACATTTTCTAAATATTGCATTACTACTGCCACAGTGCTAACATTTATGGACCGAAACATCCTATATGGAGTTATAAAAAATGTTAATTTTAATAACTTGGAGAATGTAAAAGGAATTCAAAGTAAAATCAAGTCATTTTTATCTTTTTACCATGTTGCTTTATTTAACATTTAAAAAATTCTGAAAATTCCGAAAATTTAAATAGTCTGGCGAGGCAGGCCATTCCCGGGATGGACCTGCTGCGTCTTCATCCATTGTTTCATCCATGGTTTCGTCTCTTATCTAAATCTGACCAAGGAGTTTGGCGGAAAGCTGAAGGTGATTGCTGATAGGCTGTCCCAATCAGTGGCGCCTGCACAATCCAATCACGTTTGAGAGGGAAACAACAAATTGAGGCTTTCCGAGATTTTTCTTTTTTCCATTTAAAATTTTTTTTCCGAAGATTTGGAAGTTATGGATAGAAATGTAGTGGAGTAAAGAGTACAACATTACCCTCTCAAATGTACTTGAGTAAAGTCATGAGTACTCCCCAAAAATGATACTCGAGTAAAGTACAGAACCCTCAAAACTGTACTTAAGTAAATGTACTCCGATACTGTCCAGCTCTGGACTTTACCTAGGATTGTCGGAAGCGGAGAATTGGGCCCAAAATTGGAACCATTATCTGTAGTGGGGAACTTAAGATTAACACCATCAGATACCGCCAAAATATCCTGTTAGCAATACATATGGCATTTATGTCTCTACCTGTCTGTCTTCTTTAGACGAGCTTCCACGTTCCTCGAAAAGCTCCCGATCAGATGACCTGATGAGGGAACAGGAAGGTGCCTGGAATAGACTATCATCCATCTGAAAATGATATCTGTATTATGCAATAAAGTCATGTGGGTTTAGTTAACTCATCACTAAACTTCACCCAGCCTGAAGATCAAATTAATTTTCCAAATGGATGAAATAAATAGTCTCAGCTGATGTTAGAGCTTAATGTAGATTTTCTTAATGCAGAATTCCTGATTACCTACATTATTCATCACATGTATTCTGAATGAAATGTATGTGCATATAAAGAGTGGAAGTATCAATGTCATTGTGACAAGCTGGATTCGAACCAGTTCCTCCCACGTGGGACATGGGCTCTCTAACAAGGATGCTGAAGTTCACACGACCAGCTTTTACTGGCATACGTCCGTTACATAAACATATTAGCCTCATGTCTATTCCTTTTGCAATATCTCTGCATGACTCAAATTTTAAGACATTCTCATGTAACTAAATATTCAATACTAGGGTACCACAAGTAAAAAGCTATATTGATGGACCACTCATCCGATGTGTTCCTCAATGTCTGTGAGCAGTGTTGTAGTACTCGAGACTTGGACTCGGTCTCGAGACCATATTTTAATGGTCTTGGTCTTGTCATGGACTCGTGTCCATTTGGACTCGGAATTGACTCGTACTCGAACATTTTTTTTTTAGGACTCGGAATTATTCCAGAGTCCACTCGAGTTCAATTAAAAATATTTTTCATGATTATTAATGTATGTGAATAAAATATTTCTTTAAATTGATTGACACGCCCAGTGATTTTCTAGTGCGCAACTGCGCATGACAAATTGTAATAAAATTACTTTTAAAGGAACACTCCGACTTTTTGGGACTTTAGCCTATTCACCTTACCCCCCAGAGTTAGATAAGTCCATACATACCTTTTTCATCTCCGTGCGTGCTATAAGTCTGTTTGACGCACCCACCGCTAGCCTAGCTTAGCACAAAGACTGGATGTGAATGGTTGCAGCTTTCATACTAATCCAAATGAGTGACAAAATAACGCAAACGTTTTCCTATTTACATGTTGTGATTTGTATAGTCACATAATGTGCAAATAACAAAGTCAAATGAGACACAGACATCTTTTAACCGTATAAAACCTGGGAACTATTCTCTGAAGGCGAAGCACTGCTACGTTGACGGAGTAATAACCGCATCACCTGAGACAAGCCGTGGTGAGGAGCGGAGAGTTCACTCAGTGTTTGGGTAACAGAGTCAGCAATTTATAAATAGTAAAAGCGTAGTTTAGAGTCGTGGGTTTTCGCTCTATTGTAAATAGCTGCGACAGTAAACAGGGGAGGTAACCATGTTTCACAGAATTCCAACTAAAAACGCTGACTGGATGAAGAAATGGCTAACTTACTCTGGATGTTGATCCAAACACACCTAAATAGATTATCAAGAGACATTATGTTTGCTCGATACATTTCAATGGACGACTATTTTGAAAAAATGGAATTTGCCACACGGACCATAATGTGCTGAAGGATACGGCCATCCCATCGATAGCACAGACAGGACAAGTGGACCTGCGGCTGAGGTAAGTGTTCCGTTATGTTTTTAGATGACCTACTGTAACAGTGCCATTAGCCAGATCTAATGTAACGTTAGTGACACTATTATATGATTAGGGTATAAATATGTTTTTATCTTGATGCGGTGCGGACGCGCTTGGAAAAAAAAAAACGAGCGCGTTCACCGCGTTGAACTTGCACCCTGCGCGCGGCGCGCCTAGTAGCCTAAATTTGAAATAACCATGGAAATAACGAACTTGAGCGTGCAAAAGGGTACGATAGGCTGTGAGTTCATTGTGCAAAAACAATTTGTGCTTTTACTTTCCCCTTATTCTATCCTATAGTAATGCAATACTGTATATTATATAGGCTACTGTTGAATATATTTGGTTCAGCTAATAAATTACATTTAAAATATATTGATTCCTGTAATAATAATTATTTATTCATGTGATATTTATAAATCTGGGTGCGTTTTTGGTTGGAAATCAATGGTACTGTATATCCTGGTCTCCCCTGTTTATTGTCACAGCTCATACAATAAAGCAAACACCCATGATAAACTATGCTTTTCTATCTAACGTTAGTAATTGCTGACTCTTTACTCCAACACTGAGTGAACTCTCTGCCCAAGTAGCAGTGCTTCGCCTTCAGAAAATAGTATTTATACGGTTAAAAGATGTCTGTGTCTCATATGGCCTTGATATTTGCACACTCTGTGACTATACAAACCACAACATGTAAATAGGAAAACGTTTGCGTTATTTTGTCACTCATTTGGATTAGTATGAAAGCTGCAACCATTCACATCCAGTCTTTGTGCTAAGCTAGGCTAGCGGTGGGTGCGTCAAACAGACTTATAGCACGCACGGAGATGAAAAGGGTATGTATGGACTTATCTAACTCTGGGGGGTAAGGTGAATAGGCTAAAGTCCCAAAAAGTCGGAGTGTTCCTTTAACACCACCTACTATGTGGCCGTTTTACCCTAAACTGATCATATTTTTTAAACTCTAAGTAAATTCAGTAAAAAAAAAAAGGGATTTCTCTAAGTAAATAAAAGTAAATTAGGTAATCAACCCTCACTGGTCTCGGTCTCGACTCGGACTCGACCGTCTCTGGTCTCGGACTCGACTCGGACTCGACTCTCTATGGACTCGGTCTTGACTCGGACTCGACTCTCTCTGGTCTCGGTGTCGACTCGGACTCGAGTGAGGTGGTCTCGACTACAACACTGTCTGTGAGGGTTACAACACTGCTCTTGGCACTGTGTTTTAAAAGCCCCTTTATCCCCTGCTGCAAAGTGTAAAGCACTAACATGTATATATTGCAACACGGCACCTGTTTTGCTGAGTGTTACTCTGATGTATATTTCCTGGGGATAAACTAGCTTACCTTGTACTGTGTCCTCTACACTTCCCGTTTCCTTGCTAAGTACGCACTCATTGGCTGCTGATGGTGTACGGGTAAAACTCATTGTGTAAGCAACACAGTGACCGTTCGAAGCACCCACGTCTTTTTTGGTGTTGGGAACTCAATCCCCACACAAACAATCATACCATCAATGCTCTCTCGACCCACCCAATGAAGTCAGCCACACACATGCCCCTGCAAAGCTTCAAAACAGCTGCTCAGAGCTTCAGGCTATTCGCAAGCTAGCATTCTTCATACCTACTCAATGTCAGTGTGCCCCGGCTCACATTCGCATGAAACAAACGGTGGGCGCTCAGGAGACTGGTGAGAATCAAAGAGTCCAATCATTTAACACGTCATAAAAAGCTTTGAAGGGAGCATTGTGTGAAGCTCTCTGAGGTGGACAGACTGTGTTTGTGGTTTGTTTTGATTGGATCTAAGGAAAATAATCAGGGATTTTCGTTCATTCATGAGCTAAGAGTGCCCAGCTACAACCTATAATGTGTTTTCTTCTGTCACCTGCGTCGTTCAACAGTTCAACGTTCCCCAATGCCAGTTTTACAATGAACATTTCCAAACGTCATCGCAATATGATGTGGCAATTGCAACAACAGCATCAACAACAGCAACTAACCTGCAGTTATAAGAATAATTTCTTGTTATTATGGCCTGTGAACTTACATACATCATGCAAAATAAGATAGGACGATGTTTCAGGAATAATTGACTCTGGGCCGTTGAATTAAATTGAATTTTCCAATAATTTAGCAGCCACAGTCAATTATTCCTATCATTTTGAGGCAAAAAAACAAACAAAAAAAAAAAACATGGAAATAATTGTTATCCTAATGTTTACTATATTTGTGTGCTTGGTCAATGTCATTGTTTGGTTTTGGTTCTTTTGGTGTTGTAGTGTTGTAAAGACCTTAAATCATTTGGCGAAGTGATGTGGAACTGTTATGCGGTCAAGACTTGCCTAGCTAGAACTACTTTAACCGTGCATTTCCCTGAAAATAATTGCACACCATAGCACATTTGTCAACCAATCCGATTCAAGCATTCGGCAGCCCTGCAGTATAATTATAAACAAATAAACTCATCTACTCACTAGTCGCTTTCACCTTTCACAGCCTTGTTGTGTTTATAATCACGCACTTAGGGTACGTTTACACGGAAACGATTCTGAAGAGAAAACGCAAAAGTGGCGTTGCGTCATCTTTTTTTTATTCTGCGTTTAGACGAGCGTTTTGTGTGGGAAATCCGCGTGCAAACGGAGACGCAAAAGTGTGTGAAATTCAATGTAGTATGCACTTCAGGCGGCTAGGAGTGCAACAACTACAACAACACCAAGTCCACGCGCCTGCGTACAACTTTCACCGTCAAGCAGACTTTTGCGTTTTTACCGTTTACACGGGAACGCGGCGGTGGAGCGTTTTTAAGATTTCCACTCTGGAGGGTGGTTTCACTTTTTTGCATTTTCAAAAACGCTGTTGCCGTGTAAACGAAAGGCACATCCGATAAAATATTTTTACGTTTTCACCCGCGAGCGTTCTTGTGTAAACAGGGCCTTAGAAACTACTCACACTTTCAGTGAAAATGTTTTAAGAATTCTTGGAAGCTCAGTGATGGTGATGTTGAAGTCATGCGACTGTGGTGTAGTTCACTTCTATCACATGTTATGTTCACATGTTTAGCTTTTTACAACTGACAATTTTGTATTTAGGCTTCACAATTCATACAAGTTGTGAAGATTTATTGTAATGATGCAGAGCAGCAACTTAATAGACTTAAATTTTGACAAAAGACTATGGAACAGGACTCAGAAACAGAACAAACAACATTACAAAATCAAAAAATCACAAACACTGATACAAGACACAGGGTTTACATAAAGAGAATGACAAGCTAAGCAAGATAACAAGGGGGCGTGGCTAATCAGAAACGCCCGGGGAGCCTAATAACTACAAGGGACTACAAAACATGGTACAGGACAGGAAATGACAAAAGTCCACACAAGACAAGGGGAACATAAGACAGGAATCAAACTTTTGTTGGTCATATAGCTTATTTTCTGCAATAATAGGAAAGTGAGTTTGAAAAATACTGGGTTTTTGTCGAGGAAATCATTGTGATGCTTAATTTACGAGATGGCCTACAACAATTCAACATCACTGCAGCGCTTTGTATCCTGGGGTCGGGTGACAAGACGAACCTGCAACTGAATCAAACATTATGAAATAAAGGAAATTGGAAGTAGTCCTCAGATGCCATGTTTGCTATTTACAGCAATATTCAGATATTTATTTGATCTCACTGATTAATTAGCAGAAGTTATTACTCCACCCACTGCATGACGTAATTAACCTCTATTGTTGAATCAATGTGGTTTAACTGACGAACGTGTGACAACGTTTCTACATTTTCATGAAATTGTTGTGGCTAGTCATGCTGATGTTCCATTATAATGTCTATAACTAGCTAGCTAATCACAACAGTTTCGAGAAACTGTAGTAACTCTGTCCACAAACAAAATCTTACAGTTTAAAGCATTGGTCTTTTCAGCAGGGGTAAATGCTTTTGCTTCCAAGCTCAGAGTAAGGAGGGTTAGACTTGTTTGGGTGACCTATTTTTGCTACACTCCATTAATCTGCCATCTGACCGAAACTGTGCTCCATTACTAACAGTCCCTAGAGAACCTGCACTAATTCTATAGACTGAATTTAGTTCCAGGAGATCATACTACTCTAAATGTTTGGTGAGTTACGTGTTGGATATTTTGTGTATGACATGTAGTGGCCTAAATTGTGCTAGTCCTAAAATTACCTTATAATCAACATGTATTTCCATTTTATAGACAGTTAAAGTTATAGCGATAATTAAGCTATTCTTATAGACAGTTGTAGCTTAATTATTTATATAATTTGCACCTTTATTCCACTTATATATATATATATATATATATATATATATATATTCCCTTTCATGCAGTGTGTACTATTGCTGTTTTTGAATGTAAAAGTCCTGTAAAGTTATAAAGCTAACTGCACGATATAAATAAAGTCATTTTCTACCAAAATAAAGACTCTTTATTTAAATTTTTCTCAATCGACTCTGAACCGTCATAACAAGTCGTTTGTATTACAGTTCTACATCACTAGAAAAGACATTTGCATTATGCCCATCTATTTTGTATGCTGTCTGCCCTCGAACAACTTGTCCCGCCTTCAAACACGATATTTTACTGATGACTGCTTCTCAAATCAACGCTGGATTCACAAAATGCTTGGTCTTGAAAGATTGGTCTGTACTCAGTTTATTTGGACTAACTTGCTCCTCAGAATCATAACCTGTAAGTCTGAATAATTAATGATTTTCTACTTGGTTTTCAAAGTTTTGTGTTTTATATTGTGTACATTTCCAGCTAACTGGCTAACTCATGTTATTGCTGTCTTAATGAAATCCTTCTGCTAGGCAGCTGTGGGCCACTATTACTTAAAACTATGTGTGGTTTTTACTATTTTGATTAAAGATAAAGGATGGAGGAAGATTTGTTTTGCAAACTTTAATGTTACGTCAATCATTCACGTTAGTGCTCGGATAATGTATGCATCCCATAAACACAATCATGCAAAGAAAAAACCTTCCCGTAACTACCTAAGCCATGGGTTTAATAGAAATAATTGTTCATTTATATAAATCGAAATAATAAACATGTGTCTATAATTATAAGTGTAAATGTTATCTTATATTTAAGATTTAGGGTGAATTCAGGTTGAGTCCCAATCAACCAGAAATCACCCCCTGTATAATATATATGAAATGTTAAATCTAAATGTACAGCTATATTTCACTCATTAGGGAACGATTGGTGGTTCGGTGCCTTGCTCAAGGGAACCTCAGCCGCTTTCTGTCGGTATTGATAATCGAACCCACAACCTTCGGGGTACAATACTTTCTAACCATTCAGACTGATCTCATGAAGTAGCGTGTGTATGACACGCCAATTCGTATTTCCATTTTTGGCGTGCTATCAAGACGCATAATCGCCTTTCAGCGTGTTTATGAACGCCGTTGACTTAACGTTATATAAATATATGAGTTACCTCAACCCCGTCCCTAAACCTAACCGTCACTGGGGTTAATGGCATTTATAACTGTTCCCTTGAAAGAAAAAGATATGACTTACCTCAACCCCATCCCTAAACTTAACCGTCACTGGGGTTAATGGCATTTATGACTGGAGATTTGACTGCGTGTACAGACACGCGGAATGACGCAGACGTTAATGTGTAGACATACACGCATACAAGCGGATACACGCAGATAGTTAAAAATGCGTAGAGATAACACGCCACCTGACTCAAAAGTGGTGTGTATGTTTACGCAAAAGTCATGATGTCATGTTGAACCATTAGGCCATGTGCAACCAAAATATGTTGTCCCAAATGTATTAATACTTTAAAAATGATCTTTTATTTTTTGACATGCAACTGGAAACTCAATGGAAAACATGTGGTTGTGGCTTAAAGCAGGGCAACTCTGCAGTCTATGGAATAAGATCCGTGAATCTATTCTGTGCAACCAGAGCCAGGTGTGGAAAAGTCTTGTTTTGCTGAGTGCAAAGCTTAGTTTAAGCCTGGAAACTTCTCACAGAAAACAGGCCACAGTGGGCCGTGCCAGGGCATTAAAATCTGTCAGCTCTCCAATCTGTTGAAGGCGTTATAGTCTTCCATTCAGCACACCAGAAGAGAAAACTATATTTATATATGGTGAAATAAAAATGAAGCTACATGATGCAAATCGTGACAGAAATTGTGATGAATTGTGTAGGAGGTGTCCAAGTTTTTGTCCAAGGCCGATATTTTTTCATTATTTGGTTGCCTTCACTGTGATTAACGTCTAGCACATGGTAACATCAAAAGCAGCTGCTAAAACAAAGTAATGCATGAAAATACCCGTCATGTGGCATATGGTGAATGCTGGCTTTCTGAGCAGACGAAGCACTGCATTGTGCTAAAGACCACATGCTAGCTTTGTGTGTCCTGTGTCTTTACAGCGGTCATCGCTAGCAGCAGGTGATTAGCCGCTCCTTTTAGACGGTGGATTACTGAACCCTGATATAGATATGGGGTATACTTTTTATATTCTGTCTGGAGGGGTCATGATCTAAACCCCTCTTGCATCCTCGGTAGTGTTGGTCCGAAGATCCACACATTTGCTGCAAAATCTTCTAATACAGGAAGCACATGAATGACCGATTTAAAGCGTTCTTCATTTTCACAAGGGTCGGTACCCTTTGGAGTATCCTTAAAGGAATAGTTCACCCAAAACCTATACAATACTTTACTCATCTTCAAGCCATATATACTGGGTGTATATGACTTTCTTTTTTCAGCTGAACACAATTGGAGTTATATTAATTAATATCCTGGCTCCTCTCAGCTTTGTAATGGCATTCCCATTACATAGACAGTAACATAGTGTCGGCCCAGATCAGGGCCACATCTGGTACATGTGGATTCAACCTGTACTAGATGTGGGAAGGATCTGGGCCGGCACTTTATTGCTGTCTGGGATGTGTTCGACTGAAAAAAGAAAGTCATTTACACTTAGGATGTCTTAGGATGAGTAAATTAATTTTTGGGTGAACTATTCCTGTATACTTTCCACACTTCAGGTAAGACGTATCAAAATTGAACATGAACGTGGACGAGAGCCAGTTTGACAGATTATATGCAGAACAAATGCCTGTAGTCTTAGCTGTGCTTAAACAGGACTGTGTTTGTTTGTCACCCAATGGTCAGCAGCAGTACACCTAATACTGGCTACCTGACAGCCGTAACATCGGCCCATCTATGGTAAAGCACTGCGCATGTAGCAAATCTAACGCATGACAGCAGGACTGACACTGCAGCCAAAGAGGCAGAGAGGTCAAATACTAGACCTCTCATAAATGGACAGCTTTTCAAAGTGAAAGCTCTACATACATTCTCCACAGTAAACTAAATTATGAGTGAGTGTGGCAGATGCTACAGTAAATGAGGTTAACAGTTATATTTATTGGTGAACTAGCAACCTTTCGAATTACTAGGCCTTAGCGTTAACCCAGTGCACCACACCATCTCATAGTGTTGCATGGGTGTCATTAAACAAATTGAGTAAGTGTGGAAAGTTTATGTAGTTAAAGGTGCAATGTGTAACAAAGTTGAGTATCTATTAACAGAAATGCAATATGACATCCATAACTATGTTTTCAGTGGTGTATAAAGAACTTACTTAATTAACCGTAATGTTTTTATTACCTTAGAATGAGACATTAATAGCTCCATAACCGCGGGAATCCCCTTCTATGAAGGTCGCCATGTTGTGACGTCATATTCCTACCGTAGCCGAACGCGAACACACAGTGCTACAGAACGCGTTTCATCACTACCTTGAAAGAGAAGTAGCGGAAAGCTGGAAGCTAGCCTTACACTCCGTGAGTAGTGACTTTTCCCTTGTGAGTGGTGTAAAATATGTAGTTGGGATTGTTTCATGTAACTTAGTTCTCCCTCGCTGTGTTATGGGTTTGTTATGTTGGGGATAGATGTGCTGTTACGTTCGTGAGACAGCTGATGATTAGTATTCATGTCATTGACCGTAAAACAGTACGTTACAGGAATCACTAACCCGTCCATAGAGACTTTTAGATCACTAAAGTCGATCGCGAAGATTTTTCAAAATCAGAGAAAAAAAGCCTATTGTGTGTAGTAAATAGTATCTATGGGATGCGGAGATGACATGATTGTAACAGCGCGCGCAGTTCCGACCTTTGGACTCATGCGGACGAGTCCCAGCTCAGCCACAGTAACAGCTCATATTAGCCAGCTAAACTATTACTACCCTGTTAGAAAAAATATATAGCTGCTCCCTCGCTGTATTATGGGTTTGCTACAGTATGTGGGGAGAAATGTGCTGCTGGTTACGTTTGTGAGACAATCAGCTGATTAATATTATTTTATTAAATTATATATTAAAACCCTTGATCCTCACCTGACTATGGCTTTGTAAACAGTATTCATGATGTGGTTTATAATGGACTGTGGTACAGAAACAGTGACAATGTTACACACTCTTGGCTTACTCTGGCTATTCTCTGCTGTCTCAGCCGACGAGATGTTTGTCCCGTTTTAGCAACCGTAGCTTCTTCGAAAGGGAGGGGTGAGCAGTGGGCTGAGCCCTTAGTGCAAACCTGGTGCAAACTCGCAACCGAACCACTAGATGTCGCTAAAAATCACACATTGCTCCTTTAAGGCAATCTTTTGTATCAGTACAAGTGACTTTACTGTTTTTACTGTTCATTTTTGCTAATTTAAATGCATCCTTGCTGAATAAAAGTATTATTGAAGAAAAACAAAAAAACAATCTTACTGATTCTAAACTTTTGAATGGTATAGTTTACTCCAATCTTACAGTTTTTCTCATTGAATATTCTGTGAAGGGAAATACAGTGGATTCCGACAATATGTAACCTGAGTACAGAAAGTACAGTACAGAAAACCCCTCAGATTGTGTCTATGTAAGGAATTATGTGTGCTTTAGTCCAGTGACAGTGACAGTCTGGCCCAAATCATTACTGATATATATATATATATATATATATATATATATATATATATATATTAGTGTTGTCAAACGATTAAAATATTTAATCGCGATTAATCGCATTAATGTCATAGTTAACTCGCGATTAATCACGATTAATCGCACATTTTTATCTATTCTAAATGTCTCTTGATTTCTTTTTGTCCCGTTATTTTTTCTCATTTTAATGCTCTTATCAACATGGAAAAGTGGATCGGCTTGCTTTGTGCAAATATTTTTTATTGAATGCAACATTGGCATATACAGTGTTCAAATTCACACTACAATTCTCACTTGGAGCAAATAATCTCTCACACAATGTAACACTGTCCATCAATAAAAGGGTGAAAGAAATACTGACGAGGTCCTGATATTGACGAGGGGGCGGAGAATTCGCATCAGCTGTGTGTGTGTGTGTGTGTGTGGTTGGCCATCATCAAGCGGTATTTCAAACTTGACGTGCTGCGATGATGATAGCTCAGTTCACAACGACAAAACACACAGATCACTTTGGTCTTGTCAATGGGACCATTTGGCAACTTTTTAAAATGAAACTTTCCATTCAGAATCTTATTGGCATCCATTTCGGCGTCTCGCGCTCGTCGTCCACTCAAAATGTAACGTTAACCAACTATTTGGCCGGCTCGCAGATCCAAAAGAGTGTGTGCGGCGTGCCTGTTGTTTTTTGTCCAGTCTAGCTAGATCCGCTTGCACTTTGGTTGACGAAGCAACAAAATGTCCCGCGAGCCATTGAAATGAATGTGTTTCATAGCGCAGTGCGCGCATGCCGTGTCCTGTTGCAAAAGCATGTGAAAGAAAGTTTGCTAGGCCAAAAAGACCGTTAATCGCGCGGTAAAAAAATGTACGCCGTTAAAATGGGTTTGTGTTAACGCCGTTAATAACGCGTTTAACTGACAGCCCTAATATATATGTATATATATATATTAGGGCTGTCAGTTAAATTTTGTTCTCTCTCTCATACATTTGAGACATTTTGTTATCTCTGTTCTCGCGGGACATTTTGTTCTCTTCTGTTCTCGCGGGACATTTTGTTCTCTCTCTCATATATATATGAGAGAGAGAGAGAGAGAGAGAGAGAGAGAGTGAGTTTCAGGACTAGAGTGATACACTCTACACGTTTAGGTTAGGAGTTATCTCTTCTCTGTTCTGAAGTGTGTGTCACGTACACTCTAGAGTGCGGGTAGGGCTGCTTGTACTATGTATAACATGCTTTATTTGAGATGTTGACCCGTATAACAGGAAAGGTCGCATCATGTTGGCACATATCCAAGGGTGATGCAATGCACCACGAAACAATCCCCTCTAGCCAACCATGTTCATTTTCTCCTCAACTGTGGGTCAATCTAGTCAAGTCAAGTCACATTTATTTATATAGCGCTTTTGTCAATACAGATTGTATCAAAGCGGCTTCACAGTGATAACATGAAAGTAGTACAACACAGATCAAAAATATTGTCAATATTAAATAATAAATAAATAACCCCGACTAAGCAAGCCAAAAGAAAGGCAAAAGCAAGGCGACAGTGGCAAGGAACCAAAACTCCATCAGATTGGATGGAGAAAAAAAAACCTTGGGAGAACCCAGGCTCAGTCGGGGGCCAGTTCTCCGATGGCTAACATTCAATCTCTGCAATCTCTGTTGCACTGTCATAAATTATAGTGTGCAATATGATAGTTCAACAGCTGGCTGTGAAAATTGAATTATCTCCACCTCAATAATATCTCTGTCTAGACTTCAGCTCTGAGCTAATTCAAACTAGGGCTGTGCAAATAAAATCAAATCATTCTGGTGAATTGCTGCCTGAGACAAAATTTCTTATTATCATATTTTTTGAGCAAAACTGCTATACAGTTTCTCAGGATTATTATTTTTTTTGATGAATGGAAAGTTCAAAAGAACAGGAATTATTTAAAGTAAAAATCTATCCAAAATATAACAAATGACGGAACCAAAAGAGTTTGATCCCACAGATTCACAGATATTGAATCCAAATACGTATATTGCAAAGTTCCAATGTGAATGATGAGACATATTGCGATGTGTATCATCAAATTAATTCGGTGTTGACATCAAGACACCCCAGTGCCTGATATTTTAATGCGTGCTGGTCGTGTCCTGTTCAGGTCATAATACCTGATACCCATGTAGTGTTGAATATGTGAGAGCAGAAGAGAGAGAGCAGATGATGTCCTTGCTATTTCTCTTGGCTGCTCTACACCTCTTGTGAAATGCTGCAGCCTTAAACCGAGGCCTTTGAAATCCAAAAGGAAGCAGCCCAGGCACTCCTGGAGGTCTTAGTGATCATAAGAAGACAGCTGCAGTGCTGTGGGTCAGACCCAAGGATCAGAGGATGAGAAAAAGACACAAATGACTGCTCATACACAGAACAGCTATGTGCGAGCCGTCACGTACATCAGTCTGACCTTTTCAAGATATCACTAATTAGGTTTGACAGGATTTCATGAAAATGTTTTTAAATATCATCTCAATGTAATGACGGTAAATTGGACTGGATGTGGGGAATTTTTAATTCGTTGAAAAAAAAATTGAGTGATGTGTCACTAGGGGTTGAACAGAGTTTCCGATCACGTTCCGGGGACGTATCCCCCTTGGTCCTTTCACGATCACATCTCTGGGACGGGGGGGCAAATCCCCCTCGGGTCCTTTTGTGATCGTATTTCGTGGGAGGAAGGCAAACCCCCCTTGTTCCTTTTCCGATCACGTTCCGGGGACGTATCCCCCTTGGTCCTTTCACGATCACATCTCGGGGACGGGGGCGAATCCCCCTCAGGTCCTTTTGTGATCGTATTTCATCACGTATTCCCCTTGGTCCTTTCACAATCACATCTCGGGGACGGGGCAAATCCCCCTCAGGTCCTTTTGTGATCATATTTCGTGGGAGGGGGGCAAAACCCCCTTGGTCCTTTTCCGATCGCGTTCCGGGGACGTATCCCCCTTGGTCCTTTCACGATCACATCTTAGGGGCGGGGGCGAATCCCCCTGGGATCCTTTTGTGATTGTATTTTGTGGGAGGGGGGTAAACCCCTCTTGGTCCTTTTCCGATCACATTCCAGGGGACGTATCCACCTTGGTCCTTTCACAATCACATCTTAGGGATGGGGGCGAATCCCCCTCGGGTCCTTTTGTGATCGTGTTTCGTGGGAGGGGGGTAAACCCTCCTTGGTCCTTTTCCGATCACGTTCCTGGGACATACACCCCTTGGTCCTTTCACAATCACATCTTGGGGACGGGGGCGAATCCCCCTCAGGTCCTTTTGTGATCATATTTCGTGACATACCTGTATCCCCCTTGGTCCTTTCACTATCACATTTTGGGGACGGGGCGAAGCCCCCTCAGGTCCTTTTGTGATCGTATTTCGTGGGAGGGGGGAAAACCCCCCTTGGTCCTTTTCCGATCCCGTTCCAGGGACGTATCCCCCTTGGTCCTTTCACGATCACATCTCGGGGGCGGGGCGAATCCCCCTCGGGTCCTTTTCTGATCGTACTTCGTGGGAGGGGGCAAACCCCCCTTGGTCCTTTTCCGATCACGTTCCGGGGACGTATCCCCCTTGGTCCTTTCACGATCACATCTTGGGGATGGGGGCGAATCCCCCTCGGGTCCTTTTGTGATCGTATTTCGTGGAAGGGGGGCAAACCCCCTTGGTCCTTTTCCGATCACGTTCCGGGGACGTATCCCCCTTGGTCCTTTCACGATCACATCTTAGGGAAGGGGGTGAATCCCCCTTGGGTCCTTTTGTGATCGTGTTTCGTGGGAGGGGGGTAAACCCCCCTAGGTCCTTTTACGATCACGTTCCGGGGACGTATCCCCCTTGGTCCTTTCACGATCACATCTTAGGGAAGGGGGTGAATCCCCCTTCAGTCCTTTTGTGATCGTGTTTCGTGGGAGGGGGGTAAACCCCCCTAGGTCCTTTTCCGATCACATTCCGGGGACGTATCCCCCTTGGTCCTTTCACGGTCACATCTCGGCGATGGGGGCGAATCCCCCTCGGGTCCTTTTGTGATCGTATTTTGTGGGAGGGGGGGTAAACCCCCCATGGTCCTTTTCCAATCACGTTCCGGGGACGTATCCCCCTTGGTCCTTTCACGATCACATCTTGGGGATGGGGGCGAATCCCCCTCGGGTCCTTTTGTGATCGTATTTCGTGGGAGGGCGGCAAACCCCCTTTGGTCCTTTTATGATCACGTTCCGGGGCGTATCCCCTTGGTCCTTTCACAATCACATCTTGGGGACGGGGGCGAATCCCCCTCAGGTCCTTTTGTGATCATATTTCGTGACGTATCCCCCTTGGTCCTTTCACTATCTCATTTTGGGGACGGGGCGAAGCCCCCTCAGGTCCTTTTGTGATCGTATTTCGTGGGAGGGGGGAAAACCCCCCTTGGTCCTTTTCCGATCCCGTTCCGGGGACATATCCCCCTTGGTCCTTTCACGATCACAGCTCGGGGGTGGGGACGAATCCCCCTCGGGTCCTTTTGTGATCGTATTTTGTGGGAGGGGGGTAAACCCCCCTTGGTCCTTTTCCGATCACATTCCAGGGGACGTATCCCCCTTGGTCCTTTCACAATCAAATCTTAGGGATGGGGGCGAATCCCCCTCGGGTCCTTTTGTGATCGTGTTTCGTGGGAGGGGGGTAAACCCTCCTTGGTCCTTTTCCGATCACGTTCCTGGGACATACCCCCCTTGGTCCTTTCACAATCCCATCTTGGGGACGGGGGCGAATCCCCTCAGGTCCTTTTGTGATCATATTTCGTGACATATCCCCCTTGGTCCTTTCCCTATCACATTTTGGGGATGGGGCGAAGCCCCCTCAGGTCCTTTTGTGATCGTATTTCGTGGGAGGGGGGAAAACCCCCCTTGGTCTTTTCCGATCCTGTTCCAGGGACGTATCCCCCTTGGTCCTTTCACGATCACATCTCGGGGGCGGGGGCGAATCCCCCTCGGGTCCTTTTCTGATCGTATTTCGTGGGACGGGGGCAAACCCCCCTTGGTCCTTTTCCGATCACGTTCCGGGGACGTATTCCCCTTGGTCCTTTCACAATCACATCTTGGAGATTGGGGCGAATCCCTCTGGGGTCCTTTTGTGATCATATTTCGTGGGAGGGGGGCAAACCCCCCTTGGTCCTTTTCCGATCACGTTCCGGGGACGTATCCCCCTTGGTCCTTTCACGATCACATCTTAGGGAAGGGGTTGAATCCCCCTTGGGTCCTTTTGTGATCGTGTTTCGTGGGAGGGGGGTAAACCCGCCTAGGTCCTTTTCCGATCACGTTCCGGGGACGTATCCCCCTTGGTCCTTTCACGATCACATCTTGGGGATGGGGCGAATCCCCCTCGGGTCCTTTTGTGATCGTATTTCGTGGGATGGTGGCAAACACCCTTTGGTCCTTTTATGATCACGTTCCGGGGCGTATCCCCTTGGTCCTTTCACAATCACATCTCGGGGACGGGGCGAATCCTCCTTGGTTCTTTTGCGATCGCATTCTGGGAGTGGGTGTCGTATCCCCCTCAGTTCGTTTGCGATCATGTTCCAGGGGCCATACATATTCCTGTGCACTGATTTGTTTGTGAAACTAAACAGTCAATCAGAGTGATCTGTCTTATCGACAGCCCAGATACAGATTCAACATTCTGAACCAGAGCGCCCTTAGAAACAGTTCACCCAAATATGAGAATTCTGTCGTCATTTACTACCTCATGTCATTCCGAACCATAGGATTTTCAAGAGAACAAAGGGAGATTTTAGGCAGAATGTCTGCTCTGATTAGTGGAAGCATGCATTGACATGAGGCTCCAGAAAAACATCACAAACACCAAATTTGGTGCATTTTTAGCAGTGCAAGTCTTTTGAAGCCAATCAGTCGCTTTTTGCGGAAATGTTCTCAGTTGTATCTTACTAAATTTTCAGTTTTCCATGAACAAACTTGTCAAGACATTTCATGCCAAGTGGAAGCCAAACTCCAATGGTTGGCATAGCCTAGTTCTAACAGCCATGACACTAATTTAGTGAATAGCGATTTAAATTTCTGTTCCAGGGCTATTATAGTTAACTGAAACTCAAATTATAATATGGACTGAAATAAAATTAAATGTTAAAAAATATATATTCTCATAACAACATATCTCAACAATAAATGTTGACAAAGCAAGTGGAAAATGGTGTTTTTAAAATTAATTATTTATTATAATATTTTTCATAAAATAATTCAACCATATTATTAAAAGATAAATTTCTCAAATAGGATGGCTAAATACATCTCTAAGCTGTATATGTCCCATATCAAGACATACAGAAACAGAACTAAAAATTGAAAAGAACAACTTTTTGTGTTGTTGTCCCTGCAGCATATGACCTACTTGGTTCAATAGGGAGGGTGATGTTAAATTTAGCAGGCCTGAATTACAGCCCTGAGACCAAACACATGACAGCATCAAGGCACATATACAGCCCATGTTTTGATGCTTGTCTGATCATTATGTCTCAATAAAGTATTTAGTTGTCATGTGCTTTTCTGGTAAATCATATCATGCTTTGTGTTGTTCCTCTGTGTGAAAAACATTAAGCAATGATAACATTAATGTAACAAAAAGGTTGCAGCCCTATACAACTGTGACCTTAAAATAGGTATGACTGCCTTGTAAATCTATTATATGCATACTGGAATATCCATTCAAAACACATGAGTATAGCCTCTAGCTAGAACCTTGATTTCTTTTAATGAGAGTTTTTTTTACCAGCCACTATTTTGCTTGTAATTATTTTTCAGAGAATGTTAATGCATTTGTAACATTTCAATTGTTTTTCTGTTTGTCAAAATTAAGATCTCACACTACCTAAATAAATAAATAGTATTAAGTAATTAAAAATTTCAAAAAGAACATAAAAAAATATATTCAATGTATTAAATATATGAATCTTAAAAAGTAACAGAAGAGTTGGTGGTAACGCATTACAAGTAACCTTTTAAATTTACAACAAAATACCTGAATTACGTTTTCAAACAATTAACACAAGTTACTTTTTTTCCATTTATTGACTGACTCCTCTCCTTTCCCCATGAGTAAGTGCAGAGGCGTTGTGTGTGAACATCTTGGTTATTATAGCTCCTAATGTGAGCATGTATTTACTAATCTCACTCGCACAAAACACAATCACTATTCCTCAAAATGAATTAAAACAGTGAAATGGAAACTCATAATATTATGCAATTACTGAATATGTTAAATTACACAAATAATCTGTATGTATTTAATCTCACTTTATTAACCAATGTTTTTTACAGCTGACCTTCGATGATCCAAATTAACCATATCAACATGAAAAAAAGACCTTTGGATAAACATCACATCTGTGTTTCCTTTTTTTTATTGCTAAAGTTGATGTTTTATGTAACTATGTAACTATGCAACCCAATCTCACGGCAATTCGTACAAATTTTACAAGGTGGCTAATTCGTAAAAATTCTTACGAGTTAGTTAGTACGATTTTTGCTAAATCGTGCATATTTTACGAGTTGGCCAATTCGTATGAATTCGTACGAATGACCTACCCCTGACCCCGCCCCTAAACCTACCCATCACGTGGGTTTAGATAAATCGTACGAGTGAGGTCGTATGAATTAGTACCAATTAGCCACTTATTAATCACTCGTACAGATTTGTACGAATTTGACATAAGATAGCATTGAACTATGTTACCCTAACAGTAAATTGTTTGCGATTTTTTTTAAAATTTCCCTAAATTTAAGAAGACACTATTAGTGGCTACAACATCAAAACAACAAAATGGCTAAAAACATATATTTAACATGTTATGACTATTTGTCAACAAGATTAATAGTATGTTCAGATTACATTTACATTACATACATTCATACTTCATATATAGAACATATTTTTTTAGTGGCTGCGAATGTATTCCACAGAACTCACAGAGCCCAGCCAATGTCTACACCATACACAACATACGTGGCGCGTCCATAGCCAATAAAACCATTCGCACCCCTCAAAGGCGCGAGATTTTTTTGTCTGATGGGCTTGTCGACATTTCAATTAATGCATTTATCAATCATTTAAATGATATCTTGTAACAGCACAGTTTTTCCATGTAGACACATCAATCCAAAATAACTTGGTTTATGCCTTGTCTGTTGTGGCAATTCTCAGGAAACAGTGCACTGTGTTCTCTGAGCTGGGTATCCAAAATCCTACTGAGGAACACGATTTAAATCTTACAGAAAGATCACACATCTCTTGCTGGTCATTGTCCTGTCGTAAAACATTCATTCCATCTAGCTGTTGCCCATGTGTTCAATCACGCCATTGAGGATGAGCTCATTTATGTGGTAAACACACATTGTCCAAGTTTTTCGAAAGAGACCCCACAGGCTGCTCATTGGTGCTGTCATTGATGTTTATTAGGGGGTGGCGTTGAAGCTTGATGTGAAAGTACAGTGGCAACCTGGGTGGAGTTACACCACAGTCACTCGATACAGGGGATGACATCCCCAAAATAACCCTACAAAGGGTATAAAGGGATCTGCTTCAACCTTCACTGTCAGAAGAGCAGACTGTGTACATCGTGGAATAAGGTTAATGAAACTAGTAGTGATGATGAATTGACAAAAATTGTCCAAAAAAGCAAATCCACCCAAAAACGGAACAGATTCCTTTGGAAAAAAAAAAAAAGTGACCTTTATTTCAGACTTGAAGCGGATTGTGGTTGTTTTAAAAACAGAAGACGGTGTGAACCCAAAGTGTTGACGTTCAAGATCCCCCTCCCCCCAAAAAAGGATTTTACTCTAACGTGGATCTTGATTTGAGGCATTTTGAGTTCTTTGACCTCCTCTTGAGCCTAGAGCCGAGGGGGGAGGCAGAGCCGTGGCGTCTGCGGGAATGAAGTACAGCTACCAGTATCCGGTGTCACAGTACACACGCTCCAACACACACTATACACCCACCCATTACACACCTTCACATTACTCCAGCAGCTCGTACTCGCCCAGCTACTACAGTGCCCCGAAGTTGAGCCCTACTACACTCCACACGCCATCATACTACGCTCCACCAGCTTACACACCTGCGTACAAGCCCACCTCCACTTACACCGCCGCGTACAGCAAACCATCACGGCAGAGCAGTTCGGCCCGGACAAGTGTACAGCTTACTCCTACCGTAACCCTCAAACCCGCCCGGGCCGTGCGCTTCACAAATGATCTTGTATTCCAGGACTTAGTCCGGCACAGTGAGCTGGAACAGATCGGACGGTTTATGAGGGCGAGGAAAGTGCGTCTGGACACCATCTTCCATTCTGGTGAGTGAACCTCACCGAATCTACAACATATTTTAAGATTTTATTTTGCTGAGATCAAGTGAAAAGTGTGAAGGCATCGGCTTTATGGCGTGTTTGTAACATAGATCCAAGTATAACCAATGGTAAGAAGTTGGGGCAATAGGGGTTAAGGTTTAACTTCGACAGTTACGGTGTGCTCAAGTCAGGTCAGAAAGAACATATTTATGAGAACATCAGCACAACTCATCATTTTTAGTTATGAGAATGAATGATTTTCTTAAGAGTTTCGGAGTTGTGATTTGTACTGTAGGAGTCAATGAATCTTGTTGAAATTATCTTGCTCTGAAGTTATTTGAGGCTATGATTATGACTTATAAACTCATAAATATAAACTTTTCAAGAAGACTTGAATGGAGACATCTGTTTGTAGATACTGTAATGACAAAAAGTATGTTGCTCCTTTGTCTATTCAAAAGTAGCTGAGTATCACAAAAATACATTTATCCATTTGTAAAACTGCTTGTCACTGGGACAGTAACCTTAAAAGGATGAATTTGTACCCTTAAACATTGAATATCAGTACCTTAGGGTAATACTATGACGTTTTTATGGGTAAATAAGCTACATTTGTTTCTGAGAGCGAATGTCATTGTAGATGGTTCATCAGTGATGGATTTTGTTGGCTTATATTTTTCTCTTTTTACTTCAGGGACTTCTTTGTATATGCGTTTATGGTTATTTCTCAGATTATTGGTCAAAAACAATTCACCAGAACTGATAGCCTATTAAACAATGGTGGAAAAAAAATCGTTGACTGTACGCATCAGCAGAGCAAATGGCATTAAAGGGATAGTTCACCCTAAAATCAAAAATAAATATATACAGGACGCATGGACTCATTCTGTGATACTTTTGTGTCTTTATTTTAAAAAAGTGTGACGCTGGTTGCTATTCAGCATTATAACAACACCAGGATGAGTAAATGATGACTTAATTCTCATTTTCGGGTGAACTATCCCTTTAAGATGAAAGGGAACATTAACAAATTGCTATCACCTTCTTGGGAAAAAAATATGTTTGCCAACTAATGGAAGATGGAGGGTTTTGGGAATATTTTGCCATCCCGTTTGGTGCCGCTTGTGGTGCAGAAATAGCACAATTAACTTAATACATGGTCTGTTTAGGGAGAATTAGTTAAAGCTTATGGCTTCTGTTTGAGTCTGGGATATTTTCTTCTATCTGTTTTGAGAAACTGAGCAGCCCACAAGAGCTGATTTGTATTTTTCTTCATCTTTTTAGGAATGGCAGCACTCCATGAAGCCGTTCTCTCAGGAAACCTGGAGTGTGTGAAGCTCCTGATAAAGTACGGAGCTGACGTTCATCAGAGGGATGAAAACGGATGGACACCACTGCATATGGCGTGCAGCGACGGTTACCCTGAGATTGCACGGTGCGAGCAAGTTCACACAGGCAATACCAAAAAAACATCTGAAAACAAATGAATATTGCATTAGGTTACCTTGTGCTTGCAAAAAAAAAAATGTATTTCAATGATAAAATCACTCATACATCAACACATTCATTAACTCATGCACTAAACACAAACAATGAACAATGAATCATGACATTAATGGACAATTTAACTCTAATAACTATACCGGACAGTACCACCGGAAGTATACTGAAGTGTTCTTGTTTTCCTGAGGGGGTTTATTATCAGATTTTGCTCAATTATTTGTATTAAAATGTAAAATATCTATTTTTTTCTCTAGGTACCTTCTCTCTCTGGGTGCCAGTGTGGAAGCAGAGAATGAAAATGGGGAGAAACCAGCAGATCTCATCGACCCAGACTGTAAAGATCTGCTCAAACTCTTCGAGACAGGCTGTGTTTGAGGGATGAGCCACAAAATAACTGAGGAAAAAAAATGCTAGAATTTATGATCACTGTCCTGAGCTTCTCATTTTGTGTGGTTGAACGTTCTCCTGGAAATTCTTCTTTCTTTTTCTTTTTTTTCTTTTTTTTTTTTTTGGCTTTTATCTGTAGATGTGACTTTAGTACAAGACTACAGAGGAGCAACAAACAGTTGTTAGCTTTGAAAGTCAAAACACTACCATAAGCAGCAGAGTGAAACGTGATATTGAACAAGAAGAAAATGTGTGATTTTATCCATTGGGAATAGACCGGATTATGAAAAGTCAGCGTTACATACCAGATTGTCAGAAGGTTTGAGTGGAGAGAATGAGGATGAGAGATTTCTAATGGCAGATATCTCATTTAGTTGAGGCTAAGCATAAGCAAGTTATTATATTTTAATAAAATATTATAAGGACATTTTTTTTTCTGGAAAACACAATAATGCCAGGACTGTATATGTAAAGATGCGTGTGTATGTGAACTTCACAGGAGCTCCATACATTTACACAAACCAGCATCTCTCAGCGTTTACAGACAGACCTTTTCTGAATGCCATCTGCAGGTTGTTCATTTGCATTGCTGTGTTAAACATAATATCCCAGGGGCCCTCATGCTCATGATTGTTAATAGTTTCAGAAAAGATATATTTTATGTGACAAGGGATTCAATCCTGTTGATGCAAAGAGTACTTCACTCCCCAGATGGACCGCTGTGCTGTCTGTCTGCTGGGCAGCAGGAGCACACACTGTAAACCTGCAAAAACACTGACGGTTCGTGGACTAATGTTAAACCTGAGGACACTGCTGACATTATGAATATCTCTTGTCAAAGTCTTATATTTATCTTATTTTTTTTACAATGTTTTCATAAATAAAGCTGCTTTTATACAAATATTGAGTTGTTTTTTACATATTATACTATATATATATATATATATTAGTGCTGTCAAACGATTAAAATGTTTAATCGCGATTAATCGCATTAATGTCATAGTTAACTCGCGATTAATCGCACATTTTAATCTATTCTAAATGTTACTTGATTTCTTTTTGTCCCATTATTTTTTTCCTCATTTTAATGCTCTTATCAAACATGGAAAAGTGGATCGGCTTGCTTTGTGCAAATGTTTTTTTATTATTATTATTATTGAAAGCAACATTGGCATATACTGTGTTCAATTTCACACTAACATTCTAATTTGGAGCAAATAATCTCTCACACAATGTAACACTGTCCATCAATAAAAGGGTGAAAGAAATACTGACGAGGTCCCGATATTGAAGAAGAGGCGGAGAATTTGCTTCAGCTGTGTGTGTGTGTGCAGGAAGATGAAGAGAGTTGAATTAAGTTCCAAACTTAGTTTAATAACAAGTAATCCAAAAAGCTGGCATTAACACAACAGATACAAAACGGAGAGCAAAGGCACAACTTAAAGGAGAACTCCGGCGAATAATGAACCTTTGGTCTAATAAAACATCGGTACATAGTCAACCGTTCTCTGAAATTTGTTTTCATGATAGTCGAATGTAAAGAGTTTTATCTCTAAAAACTGTTTAGCGTATAATGCTAGTCATGGGAGCATTGACTAAGTAAAAAGAAATCGCTAGTTTATACCACTAACAAGGCTCAAAATAGCCCCACACTAACGCAGTAACATAATGAGGCTCCATACATGCAAAACGAAGCATTGAGAACTTTGTTAGTGTACAGACCGTTTAATAAGAAGATACTTATGAAGACAGTTCACTTCGCGTATACAGACAGGAGCCATCTTAAAAAATAGTCTCGATAAGTCGAACCACGAACGTCGTGCTGAGTGATCTGAACTCTATGAAGTTCAACGAACTTCTGAACTGTATGAATGGCGTTCGGGGATCGACTTATCGAGACTATTTTTTAAGATGGCTCCTGTCTGTATACGCGAAGTGAACTGTCTTCATAAAGTATCTTCTTATTAAACGGTCTGTACACTTACAAAGTTCTCAATGCTTCGTTTTGCATGTATGGAGCCTCATTATGTTACTGTGTGAGTGTGGGGCTATTTTGAGCCTTGTTAGTGGTATAAACTAGCGATTTCTTTTTACTTACTCAATGCCTTTACAAACTCAATTTTTAGAGATAAAACTCTTTACATTCGATTATCATGAAAACAAAACTCAGAGAATGGTTGACTAGGTACCGACGTTTTATTAGACCAAAGGTTCATTGTTCGCCGGAGTTCTCCTTTAAGTAGCGAACACAAACAAGGTAATCTACTAAACACAGCTGAACTGAACTAACTAATAACCATAGAAACAGGTGAGTGGAGGGAAACCTAGAGCAAATGGAAATAAACATATTTGGAGGTATTTAGAATCGCGTGTAAAGACAGTTTGTCCCACTATAAAGTCTCAGTATCAGTCTCTGATCTATTCCTCAGATGAGCTTTCCCCAAGCCCTGAATTCCTCCAGTGCTGTTGACGTCAACGCCAGAGTCTACGCCTGCGGCAGCTTTCGCGTTGGCTAGGTGACTCCATGTGCTTGGTTCCCCACTGGTGACCCCCACATGTGTATCTCCTTTCCGAGCATGTCTTTCCCTTGGCAAGCCACCTTGCCACTGGAATGTTGAAACATTCCACACTGTGGGCTGGACACCCCAGTGTTTCTCCATATGCAGCTCTTCTGGGTCATATGTGTATTCTGTAAGTCCCCCCTCCCCCCTTTGGGCAGGCACTGATTGCGTATTTCCACTGAGATATGCTTCCCAGTGTTCTTTGGTATTCCTGTGTTAATTAGGAGTCCTTCATCCGTGCTAGTCTTACGACAGGGAGCTCAAACTTACACAGGGTGGGAACCCCATATCGTCGCCAAATAACTACCTAAGCAGATAACATATCTGCATATTGCCAGCGTACTTCCTTATATTCCCACGAGGTGGCAGAGTCATGCTATGCAAAACCCACATTGGCTTTGCCATTGGCTTGTTTTGTAATACTCAAAGTTGATAGGCTTTCTAAGCGAAACCCCATCTTTAGTCGTCATTCGAAGTAACGTCTTTGTACATCTTACATATGTAACCGAGACATTACATCAAGTCATAAATAGTGTGTCTGCTTATTAATCTGTCATCCCTGAACATGCAATATGAGATGCAAGAAATGAAATCCCAAACTCCAGAAGAACCAACACCTGCTCTGAGTTCAACTTTGAGAATGTCTTTTGTTTGCAGTTATGGGGAAGTGAATGAATTCTCTGTCAGGTATGCACAGGCAAGTTGTTTTATTCTGAAATGCTCTGATAACATTCAGCATTGCTTGGAAGCTTGTCTCTTCCTTGTAGCTGCAAATTGAGAGAGTGTTCAGGTGACAGATGAAGTCAGTCAGAAAGGCCAGCTGTGTGATCCAGCATAGGTCTTCCAGCTCTGGCTCCCGTTTTCCTTTGCTGTCTATTAAAGTGCAAATCTCAGGGAGGAGGCTCAGAAACCATTCAAGATTTTCCACGGGACAACCATCTCACTTCACTGTGCATCAGTAAATCACCATACTCTGTGTCACATTCCTCAATGAACTGTCGGAACTGCCTGTGGTTCAGCGCTCTGGAGACAATGAATTTTACCCCACGAACAACTGTTTGCATCACGTTTTGGAATGCATTATTTTTCAGTTTTGAAACCAGTGACTCCTGATGTGTCATGCAGTGGAAACGGACAAAGTTGGGTATTTCTAAGATAATTGCAACCCTTCGATTGCTTTACAATTGCGTCGTTGTTGTCAAACTCTGCAAATAATATTTCTGCTGAAGCCAAAAAAGCAATCTTTCACAATTTTCTGAATCTGAGAAGGGTTTTTTTTCCCCTGTGCCAATATCCACGCGATCTCAGTAGATGCCTCAGTTAAACGTTCAGCTGTAGAAGTTGTCCTGTGTATGAGCCTTTGTTGACCAGAAAGAGAGGAAGAAAGCTGCTCTATTTTTCTTTTCCTTATTACACTTCCAGGTGGGTAACTTTCATTAAATTGTGGGTGTGTCGTTTGGAAACTTCGCTTGAAACCAGAGCAGGTTTGTTTGCATAGTAAACACAAAGGGTTCGATCCGTGGAGGACAAAAAAAAATTCCTCAATCCACATTTCTTGAAATTTTTGGTAACACTTTATAATAACCGCACACTCTTAATCATTAGTTTAGCATTAGTAAACAAGTAATTCATCACTATAAAGCATTAACAGGCATTAATAAGCAGTTTATAAATACAGCTATAAATGCTTATAAAAACGGATTCTTGATGTCTGTGTAAGTGAGCATGATATCATAGATGTTTTTAAAATTTGATCGTCACAACAATGGATTTTACACCTTAGATTTACAGTTCAATTATAATGTATAATACAAGTAATACATCAATGATTAGGTTCTGTAAAAGATCAGTGAATCAAGTCACAAAACTTCTTGGTTCACCGTTCTACGGAGGACGTAGTCAACGGTCGACTGATTGGGGATCGCGTCAGAGAGCCAATGTTCTTCGATTACTGTTGAACAAGCCAAATGGAATTGGCGTGGGAAGCATAGCACAACTGTCGCGATCAGACTAGAACCAGCTCGCTGAGCAACGATGGCTCAAAGCGAGGGGAACTGCAAAAAAATCGAGGCACGGATGCCAATGCAGTCAGAGGTCTCTGTTAAAGCATGCCCTTTATACAAGGCCTCTCAGACAGTGTTACTAGACCTCGTTCTAGGAACAGATTGGCCCGAAGAAACAAAAGTTTTGATCACAGACTGAGGGTTTGGCAGCAGGCCGGGTGATCTGTTGTCACACAGGGCATGCCGCTCCGCCACGGTCACCTCAGGACTCGATCATGAAGCTAGTGCTGAAGCGGTCTTCATATAGAGGAAGCCAAGCAGCTGCGTCAACCATATGCCGCGGGAGCCTCTGAAAGTTCTTTCAGTGGGACCCTTTCTCACTTCTAAATAGCACCAACCAAACACACTCTTTCTTGAAGAGACTTCTCCAAACTGAAAAGGAAATACTAAACCCAAGGGCGAGATACTCTCTTCCAGGTGACCTGAAGACCCAACTGGCTATGGAGCACTCGAAGGGTAGGACCTTGTTCTGATACTTCGCACCTTCGAATGCAAGAACACAGAATGATCTGTGGAGCGGAGGCATCGAGATCTGAAGTACTGTCCTTCAGGTCGAACGCTGCCGGCCATCTAGGGGACGGAGCATTTGGAAATACATATGCATTAGCAACTGAATGCAGGCTTTCGAAAAAGGGCCCGTTTCAGTTGACACAGGTCCAAGATGGCCATAACCCACCACTCTAAGGTACAATGAAAAACGAGTTTATAGAAACCGGTTTTCATATCGACTGGAGGAAAGGCTACATCGCATCCTTTGCCAGTAGGACTGCGATGAGCGCACACAAGACAGGAGCAATGCTCAACATATAGGTGTGATGAATATCACTAACTTTAGGAGCATCTTAGCTCAACAACTAGGTATGATTAATATCACTGAGCAAGGGCGGAAGCCAGCGATGCAGTGTCTGAGTGTGATGCATGACACTTACCTGTCTCCACAAGACGGCCAGGGATGCGTGAGAAGGCAGATGACCGGGTCCTCAAACCGCACCCAGATGCCATGCTGGCGAACAAGAGGGGGTTGAGGGGTGCAAGGGTTTACAGGGTCGCACACCGCCAGACTTTCCACTTGGGACCAAGGAACAGAGGAATTTGCTCTTTCTTTAAAGTGTGGGTACCACTTGCTCCACTCTTTTTGGGAGCAAGCGGTGAAACAGAACACAAACACCAACAAACTCTACCCAGCCCTCACCCGGGGGGAGGGAGTGGATCAGTGAGCAACTCCAAGACCAACTCCCCAACATCCTCCTCCATCCTGGGCGGCCCTCTCCGGAATGCTCTCGCTGTCGCTTGCCAACTGGCTTGGCAGTGCCTAGAGCGGACTGAGCGTCCCTACTGTGGCTGGCTTGATGCTGGAGGCTGCTGCAGAGGCCCAGCAGGAGCAGCGGCCGGGGAATGCCCTCGGCGATGAGCAGACGGAGGAACTGCCACTGTCTGCGCTTGGGCAGCAGAGAACTGTTGGACGCAGATCTCCGCCGCATCACCGACCAGCCCAACCTGGGAAATTGGGGAGAACAGGAACTGAACCTTGTCCTCATCTGCCATATCAACCAGGCAGAGCCAAATTTGGCGCTCCTGGACCACTAAGGTAGACATCACCAGACCAATAACGCGCTCCACGACACTCGTACCCCGGAGGGCAAGGACGGATGCAATGAGGTGCTCACCTATGAGCGCACAGTCTGGGTTACTCTCGTGCATGTCCATGGGTGCCCTGGCCTGACAGACCTGTAGCAGCGCTAAGGCTTCGTAAACTCTGGCCATCGAAACGGACAAGAATTTACAGGTCTTGGGGGGGCCGAGAATCCCCCCAAAAGGCAGCGGCCACCAGACATAGGTGCACCTGTGTCATGACAGACTGCTCCAATGGAGGGACACCTTGCAGCCCTTCACCGTTCCTCCATCAAGGGTAGTGAGGGGGAAAAGCTGTTCAGGCAGTTTCTGGCAGAGAAAGGTTCCTTCACCACCTGATTAGCTCTCCATGCATTTCAAAAAAGAAAAGCACCGGGGTGGCGAGCTGAGAACCAGCGAGGCCCGCCCAAGATACCAATTCTCCAACCGAGACTGAACGGGACACGGTGGAGTTTCCACACTCGAGCCCGGCAGCCTCGGCGGCCCATTATAGCATAGCTGACATTTCTGGATCTGGATCGGGCAATTTTATACTCCCAGAGGGAGGTAACACAGTGTGATGTGTGTGATGTGTATGCAGTGTGTGATGCGAAACACGCACGCCAATTCTATTTGGCTCGTTAAATAGTGCTCGAAGAACATTGGCTCTCTGACACAATCCCCATTCAGTCGACCATCGACCACGTCCGGCGTTAAGACTGAAAGGGAATGATGATATTCATCATCAAAACACAACCATCGACACATAATCATATTTTCTTTTGAGCCATAACAAATGTGCTTTATAGACACTCAATTACAGCAGACAGAGAAAAAAGGTGTTAAAAAGTCAAGGATCAAGAGCCCAACTAAAGCAATCACTGACCACCATCAGGGACCACCATCTGGAGACTCTGCTTTTAGCTATTACACCAGCCAGAGCTGGAATCACCTTCCAGAAGAGATTAGATGTGCTCCAACAGTAGTCACATTCAAATCCAGATTCAAAACACATCTGTTTAGCTGTGTATTTAATGAATAAGCACTGTGTCACTGTTAATCCGACTGTTTGCACTGTATTTTATTTTATTTTTTATTCTAAACTGTTTTAATTATTCTTATTTTAATTCCTTCTATGTAACGCACTTTGAATTACCATTGTGTATGAAATGTGCTATATAAATAAACTTGCCTTGCCTATATGGCGGTTTTAATGTAGAACAGCAAGTTACTGTCAAAATCTGGCCATTTTTTTTTGCAATGCAGGCAGTCATCTCTTAGTTATGCAATAACTCTAAATAAGTACTTGACTACAAATCAGCTTGACAAATTATGAGTTTAAGAGTTTACAACATGTGCTACTACAGTATTTACTGTACATAGAATATTGAAAGTTCTATCTAAATTACTGCTATTGTGTATGTTTGAGCTTTCTTTTAAGTCTATTAATTGTAGAAATAAAAATAAAAAACTACACATAATTTGTATCTTTGTTTCTTTGTACCATAGGCGAAAAGGAATCAGTATGGCACTCTTATTGTATATGTTTATTAATAATTATAATAATACGTAATAATAAGATTTTAGTTAATGATTTGTTAGTGCATCATTGTGTCATGACTTTACTTGAGGGGGCACATCATTATTAATTTACTGTTAAATACAATTTCAGCCCATGATTTAATATAAACTTACTTTCAAATACACATGTATTCCAACTAGTAGTCAGCCCAGTTAAGTGATGTTGTGTGGCTTTTCAAAAAGTCAGAGAATGTAGGTACAGTATCATCACGGCCAGTGTCTGGATGCAGAGTGAACTGATCCCAGCAATCTTGGGGGAAGTGAATTAATTATCTGTCAGGTATGTACAGGGAAGTTATTTTGTACTTAAATGCTCTGATAGTATTCAGCATTTCTTGGAAGCTTGTCTCTTCCTTGAAGCTGCAAATGGAGACTGTTCAGATGACGTCAGTCAGAAAGGCCAGCTGTGTGATCTAGCATGGGTCTTCCAGCTCTTGGTTTTCCTGTTTGGCTATATTTTTGTGAACTCATTCCTCAGGAACTGTTGTCACTGTATTATTGGTTTGATGGAAAAGAGAATCTCACAAAACAGATTAGATAACAGATTTAAGATAAATTATTAGTATATTTAGTATTTTCCATGTTTGATAAGGAGGATCAGTGAAATCAATGACAAACTAATCCTGTGCCTTTAAGTAGTGTTTATGAAGCTGCTGATGTCAATAGTTTAAATTATGACTAATACATTTTTTGAATGTATTTCAAAGTCAAAATATGTTTTAGCCTTAGGGAGCCTGATTTATTTAGTTTACCCCTAAACGTTAATTAATGCATTTACTATCAAACATGTACTAACATGTTTAAAGCTGCTGTTATTCATGCATGAATAATTATGACTCATGTTGTAGTTAAGGATCACTCTTCATTGGTTCATGATTAGTTCATATCTTCATCAATCATGAGTTCATGTAGAAGTAACAATTCATTTAGGTATTAGTACATGATTATTCATGCTATGTTATTGTAAAGTGACCCATTTTTGTGTAGAGTTGTGTGAACGTGTGTGAACTTACCAACCATTATAAAAAAAGGTTTTACCTCTCATTTTATTTAGATGATAATGTTAAAGATATTTATTGCTGGGTTAAGGTTTTTTTTTTCTAAACACAACAACAGTCCTTTATTAAAAAGTTTTAATGACGTAATTTCATGGAAACCCTGCCCTGGCATGACTTTTTTTTTTTTTTTTTATCTAAAAAATGTTTTGTGTCTGTTTAGCTGGTGTTGCATAATTTGAGGACATGTTTGACGGGACAAACACGTTTAAAATGTATCTGCAAGTGTGTGTGCAGTCCATTGTTACTAAACATAAAGGTTTACAAACTTGTGAAATGAACCACTTGCAATAAAGAAGAAGATTTCCAGAACTACTGATGTACAGAGATACAAACAGTACTTTCGTAATTTGTTGTACTCTGTGATCTACAGTAATGATGAGCAATGATGAGCAAAAAGTTTTCTTCAGATATAATTGAATTATATTCAACAATGCCCAAGACTGTTTCCCCAAAAAAAATATAATTCTGTCATCATTTACTCACCTTCATGTCACTCCAAACCTCTAGATGTTTACAATAAACTCAGAAATTTTATGAATATAATTAATTAAAAATAATAATATTTGAACTTTAAAACTATAAATAACTTTTTGTCATTTCAAGTTTGGAATTATGAATATCCGTTTGTTATTTGGCATTTTGTCTTCATAGAACCTGTGTTGTGGTAAATGATTGTTTTTGAGTTTTCTTATAAACATTTTCTAAGATGGACTATGAGGAAGTTATTTTATTGCTATCAATAATTTTATTAATCCACACATGTGAAGAAAAACAATCTGACAAAAAATTAGGATTGGGACCCACTAGTACATCAACATGTCCTATCTCATTTCTCTTTCATCAATTCCACCTGTACTTCATCATCATCATCATCATTTCTTCTCAGCCTTTCTCCATGATCCTTGTTTTTTTTTTGTGTTTCTTTGGGTTTTCACAGATGAACACATCTTTATATATGCAAATTAGTAAATGGCATTTCATGTATTGTGTGCATGACTAAGCCAGCAGATATCCGAAAAACAAACCTGGAAAACCTGAACATTCTTCAGGTTACAACTGTAACCCTACTTCCCTGAGTAGGGAATGAGACGCTGCGTCGACAACGCTTTGGGAACGGCCCTGCGTGATTACGTCTGAAGCAAATGTGTCAACTAATCCAATGGCGAGAATGAGGCGGGTGGACTTCAAGACCACCAAAGCAAGTCAATCTCAGGAATGTAGGAAGTATGGTAAAGTGATGCAGCGTCTCGTTCTCTACTGAGGGAACTAGAGTTGCAGTCATAACCTGAGACGTTCCCTTTCGAGGAAACTCGCGCTGCGGCAATGATGCTTTGGAAAAGAGAACGGGAACCACGTCTGAGTCCAGTCCCGGTTGGCTGGATGCGTGAGAGAGAACCAAAGTGGACAGTGTGTCGTATCCTGAGACACAAACAGATCCACCTGTGCCTGGCCATAAACTCCCCAAATGTGCTCCAACACCTCGGGGTGAAGCCTCCATTCCCCAAGCCTCAGGCTGCCTCAACAGGTAGTTTGCGACTTTATTGAGATGTCCCGGAATTAAAAGTTATCTCGGTTGTTTAGTTTTCTTAACTTTATATCGCGACTCTGTGAACCCAAAGCCAGTATTTCACTGGGAATCACTTACTATGAAACTTGGCACATTCCGTTCGTATTGTGAGTTTGGTTGCCTGTTAATATCTAGTATTTACATACAGAATGTATTGGTACATCATTATTAAAAAAAGTCTGTGTTCTCACTAAATTGCTCCCAAACGTAAGATTGTTGTTTCATAATAGTAGAATAAGTACCTTTTAGTTCTATTAAGGGTTCTCTCAGTGTAGTAAGGGTTAATCATTTCAACCCTCTGGGGTCTGAGGTGTTTTCTGGGCCCTTACAAACTGGTGATTTCATTCATAAGGTTTTTATATATTTTTATTTTTTGTACAGTCATAGGTTAAGAGGTTGACCTTCATGCTTAGTTCAACCTATAAAAAAAGTTGTTGTTTTTTGCGTATTCATCACATGACACAAATTCATATGAAAACATAGCCTCATGTAATAGTTTTACTTATAAAAAACTAAAAGCACCTCATGAACCTTCTTCGATCTACTCAACATTAAAAAATTTTTAGTTTGCACAGGTGACAATTACGCATTACAGAGTCGCTAACATGTCTCTTATTACACTTTCAGACATACCGGTTGCTCAATAAGACACTTGAATGAACAATGAAGAAGTTTAGAAACGAAGAGAGGTGAAGGCGTTAGACTGTAATGAGAGTGTATGTGGGTGTGTTGGAAACAGGTTAGCAGGAGTATTTAAGAGCAGGACTGCAGGTGTCCGTGTTGTCAGAGATGAAGATGAAGATGATCCACATACTAAGTTTAGCATTTGTCGTCTCTCTTCTAATGAACGGTAAGACCTTTTATTGGATACTTTTAGGTTAACTAATGCGTTTTTACTAAAATAACTATTGCTTACTTTTATGTAACTACGTTTTATTTTGCATGTACACTTTTTGATTACACTTTATTTTAAGTTGTATATTGTTACAGTGTAATTATATATTTATGTACTAAGTGACATTGAGCAACTACATGTACTTATTATTTTGGGTTATGGTTTTATTAGGATTGATTGTGGGTTAGTTGCATGTAATTATGCATAATTTACTGTTATTACTAAGCAGAGGTGAAAAGAGTAATAAAATATTCCACTCGAGTAAAAGTACGACTACGTCAAAGAAATTCTACTTAAAGGAGCTGTATGTAAGAAATGTATTTCAAATAATCATAAAATGACCCTGATATGTCACTAGACATTAAGAATTCATGTTCTTTTCAAACACTTATATCACTGACAGCAGTAGTCCGGCCAGGATATTGTCATTTAAAAAGTGAATTTGCAGCCCTCAACTGATGTTGATGTTGTCATGTTGTGTTTTGGTCTGATGCTCCACCCTCCACCGATCTACCAATCATGAAGTCAGTAGTGTTGCAGCATCTGGGTTGCCAGCTCTGCTCTAGTAACTACAGCTGCAGATACAAACATGTCGGATAAAAAAATGTTGGATCCTAAAACCTATCTGACAACCTCTACAGTAATTTGAAAGTGATTGCAGTACCAGTTTTGGCCACAATCTTACACACAGCTCCTTTAAATACAAGTAAAACTGGTCTAAAAATAGACTCAAGTAAAAAGTAGCTCATATACAATTTACTCAGAATCAAAATTACTGAGTTACTTTTTTAACAGCGTGGATGGGGTGGGGGACTCCCCTGTGGAGGGTTGTAAAGGTATGAGATTTTCATGGTATGATTTACAGTTTACGGTATTAATTAATTATCAAATAAATAAAGGGTATTATTAAATCATCAGTTAAAGGGATAGTTCACTTTGAAATAAATGTTTGATATGTTTTATCTTACCTCAAGGGCATCCAAGATGTAGGTGTCTTTGTTTCCACAGTATTTTCAATTTTGACATTTTTCGGTCAAACCATTGTTGTCTCCACGTCCACACAGAGAAGTCCAAATTAAACATGATTTAATGACTCGTAAATGTAAGTACACATTGATGTCCTAAGACATGAAACGAGCGGTTTGTGTGAGAAAACGAACAGTATTTATATCGTTTTTACCTCATGTAATCACAGCCATGTCCAACTGATCTGAATAAGTTATCCAATGTCCAACTGAACCGAACTGAACCAAGTCCAACGTTCCGCCCGAAGTGATCTCTTGCGCGTCTACGTCACTCATTGTTTACACAGAGATTTCGGAAGTTTTACCGTTCACTAAACATATTTAGATATATCGAAATCGTCTTCCATTGCGATTTCCTGTATATATGTTTAGATCTTCACAGTGAAAACTAAAACTTCCGAAATCTCTGTGTAAACAATGAGTGACGTAGACGCGCAAGAGATCACTTCCAGCGGAACATTGGACATGGTTCAGTTGGACATTGGATAACTGATTCAGATCAGTCGGACGTGGCTGTGGTTACACGAGGTAAAAACGAAATAAATACTGTTCGTTTTCTGACACAAACCGCTCGTTTCGTGTCTTAGGCCATCAATGTGTACTTACATTTACGAGTCATTAAATCATGTCACTAAGTCCCCTAAACCTGCATTATATGACTGATAGACAACAACGGTTTGACCGAAAAATGTAAAAATTGAAAATACTGTGGAAACAAAGACACCTACATCTTGGATGCCCTTGAGGTAAGCTAAAACATATCAACAATTAATTTCAAAGTGAACTATCCATTTAAACAGACTCTGAACAGTCTCTGACTAGGGCTGTGTATTGACAAGGGGCTCACGATACGATACATATCTTGATATATGTGTCACGACACAATAACACAGCCCTATTCGATAGGCATGACGTGAAGAGATTCAACTTTTACTATGGGTTTTTGCGGACGAGGAGGACTTGGACTTGGACAGACACGCAGAACAAGCTGATTTACATAGCAGTCTTTTTGCGCTTTCATGTTAACAGTTGCGATTTGATTTAATACACCTCTCTACTTTCGATTTATTCATCCATTAAACAGTTGGCGTGTTTTACATGGTATCTGTGTTATGTAGGACAAATTCAATATTATTCACTGGATTCCTGGATTCCCTCTGCATCACGGAATTCATTCTGCTTTAAGTTATAAACAGGACATACCTTTATCTGCACGGAGGGATGGTGTTCTCTGTTTCCTCCTTTTACATACACGTTTCGTCCACGTTTTTTTATTAATTGGATAACTATCCTCAAGGACAACCACATGTTTTTTTTTTTTTCTACATCCAAATATTCCCATACTGGCAATGGTTCGGTTAATAAAATAATTCCACGGCGTTTCGCCTTCAGCTGGGTCTGCATCACCTTTGCACGTTTGTTCTCCCACCCTTTAATCAACGCACTAGTTTCAGGAGAGTGATTTATTTCCCGCTAATATTATTTTTTTACTCAGTAACGGGTGTGATTTAAAATGTAGCGAAGTAAGACTTCAAACAAAACGTACTTCAGTAAAAGTAAACTAACAGATTTTAAAAACTTAAGTATAAATACACAGAAAAAAAGTACTCAATACTTAACATGAGTAAATGTAATTTGTCACTTTTCACCTCTGTATGGTAGGTAACATATGTAACAAGAACAGTGTAAAATAAAGTGTTACCAACTTTTTTCTCCACTGAAATTATCGGTAACTAAACTTTGTTTCTTTTTCCTAGGGTGTGACGCACAACTGGATGGTAACTATTTTTTCCAACTATTTAAGTTGCCAAATTCCTATAAAAATGACCAATTGTTTGTCTAAAATGTGTTTTCCTTACCTTGTCCATTGTCAGTGTGTGGCAAAGCACGTTTCAACTCAAGGATAGTGGGGGGAGTGGATGCACTGGCTGGGGCTTGGCCATGGCAGGTCAGCCTTCATAGGAACGGGAGCCATTTTTGTGGTGGATCACTCATCAACAATCAATGGGTTCTGACTGCAGCTCACTGCTTTAACAGGTCATTATAATAAACCAGCCCTTGCAATTATTTAAAAAACTCATTCAACTGATGAGGAAAATGCTTAACACTTCCTTTTCTACCATATTCCAGTGTTTCAACCTCTGGCCTAATTGTGTACCTGGGCCGACAAACACAGGAAGGAACAAATGTAAATGAGGTGTCTAGAGGTGTCTCTAGTATCATAAAACACCCAAACTATGTTAGCAGCACTTTCGATAATGACATCACTCTTCTGCGACTGGCTTCGCCGGTGAATTTTACTGACTTTATCAGTCCGGTCTGTCTGGCTTCCTCAAACAGTATGTTCTTCAAGCAAACCTCCAGCTGGGTCACAGGATGGGGAACGATAAATTCAAGCAGTACGTATTTCATTTAACTAACCTCGAGCAGAGTCACAGGATACTTTACCATTGCAATAGTTGACGTTTATTTGACCATTGTATGCGTTCTCAGCTCCACTGCCTTCACCTCAAACTCTACAGGAAGTGGATGTGCCTATTGTTGGAAACAGGCAGTGTAAGTGTCTTTATAGTTCCTCAACAATCACAGACAACATGATATGTGCTGGACGAATAGAAGGGGGCAAAGACTCCTGTCAGGTAACAACTCCCACACTTCTGTTTGTTTTACTTCATAGTTTTAATGGGCTGGTAATATTCTGCAATATAGTTATAGTTTAGAATAAGTAGAATGATGGGTCTCTACTAAAACTCTTACTTTATCCAAATAAACTGATAATGTAACGGTTGAACTTTGTCTAATGCAAGGGAATTCAACCTAGCGAATCACTTTAAATACACTATTGGAGTAATTGCAATGTTCAGACTATCGAGATATTGTGTGTGTATAGTCATGTTGTAGTTTTCATGTGACAAGTCTTCCAACCATAACAGTGTAATTTTCAATGACGAGTCTTGATCTTCCTTAAAAAGAGAAGCACTAAAATCTTCGAGACATTTCCTAACATGAGACTTGACGCTTTAAACATGCAATAACATTGATGTCATTTTCCCATTATACCTTCATATTATATATTACAGCTGTGAACTACAACTGGAATAGATGTGTGGACCAGAATACTTGGCATGTAAATAACCTGTTGTTCATCCTACAGGGTGACTCTGGTGGTCCTATGGTCAGCAAACAGGGTTCGCTCTGGATCCAGTCTGGAGTTGTGAGCTTTGGCGAGGGTTGTGCTAAACCCAACTTTCCTGGTGTGTATGCCAGAGTTTCTAAGTACCAGAACTGGATCAATGAGCATATCACCACCAACCAGCCAGGCTTCATTACGTTCACCTCCAATGGTACTGATGGTGACCTGAGCATCAGCTGTACTGATGTGCCTGCCATTACCACAACTACTGCCCCTACAAATACAACTGTCCCAAGTGAGGTTCCTTCAACTTATAAGATCCTGAAAAAATCATGCATACATTGTTCACTTAGCAACTTGTCCAAGGACTTTTGTGGATAAAAAGTGTACTTGATTTCAAATTGTTTTTTACTTAAATTCAGGTAAACACACAGCAAAAACTCCAGTATTAAATTAACTCTCCTGGGAGTTTATATGACTCCACACTCCAGAGTGTTAAATTAACACTGAAACAGTGTTAAAGTTAATGAGATAATTAAGTAATTAATGTAGCGATGATTGACCAACATTAAAGACACCTGATGTTAACAAGTAGAATCACTGAAGGTGGAAAATCACAATTTTAAGTCACCATTATGGAGATCAGTGATTACTTTAGTTGGGCAGTTAACCCTTACATTTTATATTTTAGATATTGTTTTGCTGTTGTACCTGAGTTATGACTGTCAGATGAACAAAGAGAAAAGATGATCTGATGGTGTTGGTTATGTTTTAACAAAATCATTAGTTGTCCTGAATCACTGAACTAATGTAGAGCGTAATCTCTGACTTAAATGTATATTGATGATTACAGCATCACAGTGATTTTACAGCGTACGATCCAAAAATTTTGATTCAATTCAAATTCTGTCTTAAAAGTTGTTCTGATAATATATATATATATATATTAGGCACTCACAGAAATCAAGAATCATTGTATGAATCTCAACAATGGTGACAACCATTAGGAAAAGGAAATTACTAAAATATTTCAGATCATAATTTATTCATACTACAATGCATGATGGAAGCCATAAATGAGTTTTGATTGGTGGAGCCCATAATGCATTTCAATATGCTTTTTTATTGTCACCATTGTTGAGATTCACAGGCTGATTATTGATGTCAGTGTGTCTAAATAAATAATTTTTCAAACTCTTTTGATCAGAACTAATTTTACAAAATATTTTGGATTAAATTGAAAGTGCTGAAAAATGCTTGCTATAGAACTATAGTGTTGCTGTAATCAATAAGGTAAACCTAATGTTCTAAATGAGTTTAGTGATTCTGGTCAAGCGATGATTACATCAAACCATAATCAACACCACCTGATCACCTTTTCTCTTAATTTATCTAACAGTTGACACTCTTTTACAGCAGCCAAACTAAATCTAATGTTAATAGTTTAAGGGTCAAGAGGCCTACTGGAGCAAACAATGATCACCATAATGGTGACTTCGAAAAGGAGATTTTCTTCTTCAGTGATTCTGCTTGTTAACATCAGGTGTCTGCAATGATGGTCAATTATCATTCAATTAATCACTTAATTAGCTCGTTAATGTTAACACTCTTGATTGTTAATTTAACTCTCATATTTTAACACTTTAACACTCTTGAGTCTGGAGCCAAATAAACTCCTAGGAGAGTTAATTTAACACTGGAGTTTTTGCTATGCACAAATTTATATTGCTAGTAAAGGAAATTCATGTAGTCATTTTCAAGCAAGGTGAAAGAGGCACAGGGCTCCAGACCCAATGCGGAAAAAAAGAAAGAAAGCTACAATAATTTAAAATGCATTCAAAATTAGCAACATTTTCATCAGATATCATAATTTCATTAGAGTTCCTAAATGCAACAATGAACAAATGACTTATAAATCGGTAATTTTATTGAGCCATTCAAAAGTATTAATGAAAAAAGTATTATGCTTGTCTCTTCAGACTTAGTATAATAATATGCACTATGTACTCTAATGTATAATAAGAGAATGATTCATCTTTTCTGTTTCATTTAAATACTGGTGTCTGGGGACTAGAGGTCGACAGTTGTGAAGCATTTTTACTTTCCTCAAGTGCATTTTTTCAAGTGCCTGTACTTTATAAGTGTGTTTTTCTTTGGAAAACGTTTACTTCACATCATTCCAAAACATAATGTTGCACTTTTTACTGCACTTCATTTTGTAAATAAAAGTCTATTGTCTACATTTTATTGTATTTTTATTTTTTTTACCTCTGATACTTAAGTACATTAGAAATGTTGTACTTTCTTACTTTTACTCAAGTAAAACATTGAATTGCTTTTACTTGAGAAAAAATAAGAAAGTACTAGATTTCCAATGTAATTAAGTATTAAATGAAATTCAATATGAAACATTGTGCAGTAAAAAGTATGACATTATGCTTTGCAATGTTGTGAAGTAAAAGTTTTACTTAGAAAAACACTCTAATAAATTACAGACACTTTAAGAAATGTACTTAAGCAGAGTCAAAATACTTCACTACTGTCTGCTTCTGCTGTGCACAATTTAAGTTGCAAAATTCTTATGAAAATGACCAATTGTTTACCTAAAATGTGTTTTCCTTACCTTGTTCATTGTCAGTGTGTGGCAAAGCACGTTTCAACTCAAGGATAGTGGGGGGAGTGGATGCACTGGCTGGGGCTTGGCCATGGCAGGTCAGTCTTCATAGAAGCGGGAGCCATTTTTGTGGTGGATCACTCATCAACAATCAATGGGTTCTGACAGCAGCTCACTGCTTTAACAGGTCATTATAATAAACCAGCCCTTGCAATTATTTAAAAAAAAACTTATTCAACTGATGTGGAGAATGCTTAACCCTTCCTTTTCTACCATATTCCAGTGTTTCAACCTCTGGCCTAATTGTGTACCTGGGACGACAGACACAGGAAGGAACAAATGCAAATGAGGTGTCTAGAGGTGTCTCTAGTATCATAAAACACCCAAACTATGTTAGCAGCGCTTTCGATAATGACATCACTCTTCTGCGACTGGCTTCGCCGGTGAGTTTTACTGACTTTATCAGTCCGGTCTGTCTGGCTTCTTCAAACAGTGTGTTCTTCAAGCAAACCTCCAGCTGGGTCACAGGATGGGGAACGATAAATTCAGGCAGTACGTATTTCATTTAACTAACCTCGAGCAGAGTCACAGGGGACCTTACTATTGCAATATATGACATTTATTTGACCATTTTATGTGTTTCTCAGCTCCCTTGCCTTCACCGCAAACTCTACAGGAAGTGGATGTGCCTATTGTTGGAAACAGGCAGTGTAAGTGTCTTTATAGTGCCTCAACAATCACAGACAACATGATATGTTCTGGACGAATAGAAGGGGGCAAAGACTCCTGCCAGGTAACAACTCCCACACTTCTGTTTGTTACTTCATATAGTTTTAATGGGCTGTTAATACTCTCCAAAGTTTATATAGTTAAGAATAAGTAGAATGAGGGGTTTCGACTAAAACTTTTACTTTAGACAAATAAACTGAGCCATAGGGTTTAACTTTGTCCAATGCAAGGGAATTCAACCTAGTCAATCACTTTCAAAACACTATTGGATTAATTGCAATCTTCGGACCATTGAGATATTGTGTGCGTGTGTGCATGTGTGTGTGTGTGTAGTCATGTTGTAGTTTTCTTGTGACAAGTCTTCCAACCATAACAGTGTAAATTTCAATGAAGAATGTTGATCGTCCATAAAAAAGAGAAGCACTAAAATCTTCAGGACATTTCCTAGCATAAGAATAACTTGACGCTTTAAACATGCAATTACAAGGATGTCATTTTCTTATTATACCTTCATATTATATATTACAGCTGTGAACTACAACTGGAATAGATGTGTGGACCAGGATACTTGGTATGTCACTAACCTGTTCTTCATCCTACAGGGTGACTCTGGTGGTCCTATGGTCAGCAAACAGGGTTCGCTCTGGATCCAGTCTGGAGTTGTGAGCTTTGGCAAGGGTTGTGCTGAACCCAACTTTCCTGGTGTGTATGCCAGAGTTTCTAACTACCAGAACTGGATCAATGAGCATATCACCACCAACCAGCCAGGCTTCATTACATTCACCTCCAATGGTACTGATGGTGACCTGAGCATCAGCTGTACTGATGTGCCTGCCATTACCACAACTACTGCCCCAACAACTACAACTGTCCCAAGTGAGGTTCCTTCAACTTATAAGATCCTGAAAAATCGGTAACGCTTCCTTTTACAGTCCAGTTACCCATGTAAATACTCTGTACTTATTTTAGTAACCACAATTACTGGGTAATAACTAGTACTAACCCTGAACCTACCCCTGTTCCATGTACTTACCTTATATTAGCCAGTACTTTCTAGGTAAGTACACTGTAAGTATACTGTAAGTACTGTACTGTAAAAGGAAGCGTTACCAAAAAATCATGCATCCATTGTTCACTTAGCAACTTGTCCAAGGACTTTTGTGGATTAAAAGTGTACTTGATTTCAAAGTGTTTTTTACTTTTTACTGTAAACACATATTTATATTGCTAGTGAAGGAAATTCATGTAGTCATTTTCAAGGTGAAAGAAGCACAGGGCTCCAGACCCAATGCGACAAAAAAAGAGAAAGATACAATAATTTAAAATGCATTCAAAATTAGCAACACTTTTATCAGATATCATCCTTTCATTAGAGTTCCTAAATGCAACAATGAACAAACAAATGACTTATGAATCGGTTATTTTTTTTAATGAGCCAGACAAAACTATTAATGAAAATGCATTATGCTTGTGACTTAGTAAAATAATATACACTATATACTAAATATGTATAATATACACTCACAGTGTGCTGAAATATGACTGAAAATTCAAGATACTAACCTTTACCTCCTTACTGAAATATCAGTTGGCCAGAGAGTGATTCCTCTCATGTACTCAAGTACATTTTTCGGTAACACTTTAGAATACGGTTCCTTCGTTAATGAATGACTACACAAGAACTGATGAGTAACACAATATTAACAATCTAGTAACTATTATTAACTAACAAGAAACTCTAATTAACGAACTAGTAAGTAATAGCGCACAGACGAAAGTGGTAGTTCACTATTAAGTAATCAATAACTACTATTTTTTTAATACTTCCCAGAGAACTACTGAAAAAGTTTATTAACAATCTAGTAACTACTATTAACTAAAAGAAATTCGTATTAACGAATTAGTAAGTAATAGCTCACAGATGAAAGTGCTACTAGATACTTCTGTGGGAGTTACTAATTATTTGGATTCGTATTATAAAGTGAAGATCATTGGAACTAACTAGTAATTACTCAAGTGTTACTAAAGACATTTTCTAAAAGTTACTAAAGTTCACCAAAAATCTCAAACGGTTGCACAAATCATGACTAGATCATGTAGTAACACTTGAGTAAGTACTAGTTAGTTCCAATGATCTTCACTTTATAATACGGATCCAAATAATTAGTAATTCCCACAGAAGTATCTAGTAACACTTTCATCTGTGAGCTATTACTTACTAATTATTTGGATCCGTAATATAAAGTGAAGATCATTGGAACTAACTAGTAATTACTCAAGTGTTACTACATGATCGAGTCATGATTTGTGCAACCGTTTGAGATTTTTGGTGAACCGGAGACGGAGTTTGCAATCTCAAACAACGGATAGCTAATAATTTTGACTATTCAAACAACGGCCTGAAAGCCTGTTCTTCCAGTGCTCTACATCGCTTTAATTGTCTATGCTAATAACCCATTACTGTTAGTCTAAGCATAATCAAAGATCAAAGAAATCAAAGAAACATTTGACTGATAAATCCCGGTGTTCATTGTCTTTCTCTCTGTTCCTGTAGCTGTAGTGTGTGGACGTGCCAATCTGAACACCCGTGTAGAAGCGAACAGCTCCCTTGTGTCTCCAGGCATATGGCCATGGATGGCCAGTCTGCAGTTTAACGGCAGTCACGTTTGTGGAGGAACGCTAATTGCTGAACGGTTTGTCTTGAGCTCTGCCAGTTGTTTTACCAGGTAATGGCACTTAAATCTGAAAAAAAAGGACATTTGATTAGAGAAATCAAAATGATTTGATTTAATGGTATATTTTTTGGTCCAGCTCCAACAATGCTTCCGATTGGTCCGTGATCCTGGGCCGTCTAAATCAGAACGGCTCCAACCCCAATGAGGTCTCTATAAAAGTGGTGAATCTCACCATCAGCAATGTCACAGGCGACAACGTTGCAGTCTTGCAGCTGGCCGTCGCACCAAACCTAACGGATTTCATTCAGCCTATATGTGTGGACGTGGAAGAGAATACCTTCAGCGCTGATACTCAATGCTGGGTGGCAGGATGGAGCTCAGGAGCAGGAGGAGGTGTGTTTTGAGTAAATTCTATGGGGATAAAATGTCCCCACAAAGACGTTTATTGTCGCTATGATGTATAAAAGTATAGAATCATTATGTATATGGAAAGTCCCCATGATACATGGAACCCCACATGTGGGTGTCCTGGTAAATCCTACTTTATGGGGATATACAAAATGGATATTTTTGGTCCCCATGAGGAAAACAGTTTTTAAATCATAATAAGTAATACGTTTTCTGTAATGGGTAGGTTTAGAGTTTGGGTCTGTGTATGTGAATGCTTTGAAACATTACACTAATTGGTAAAATTAGATTATTAGAATGTTTATCCTTTTTTCCAATTTCCAAAGATGTTTTCCTTCTTTTATAGTGAATCAAACTCTTCAGGAATCCAAGACCTCTATTGTGGATTGTGGAAACTCACAAAGCGACAGTATTTGCACAAGTTCTTTGAACTTACAGCAGGCAAGTCAATTCTGTTGGTCTATCTATATATTGGTCTATAAAACTATATATATATATATATATATAAAAATTATAAAACAAAGATTGTTGTTTATTGTTAGATCATGATGCCTATTTCATCATCTTAAGATATAGATATAAGATATAATAGATAAAACAGTTTTAAATAAAGTATAACAGTTACATGAATTATTCCGAGAACATGGTAAAGTAAAAATTATTACAATTTAAAATAGTTGTTTTGTATCTAAATATGTGGTAAAATGTAATTTATTCCTGGATGTAAAAGCTGAATTTTCAGCATCATTACTCCAGATCCTTCAGAAAACATTATGACATGATTTATTTTCAATTATTTGTATTATGATGATAACAGTTTTGCTAAATATGTTTTTCATAAGTATTTGATAAAAAGAAAGTTCAAAAGAACAACTTGTATTTTAAATTTAAAAAAAAATCTATTATAAATGTCTTGACTGTTATTGATCAATTTAAAGGAATAGTTCACTTTAAAAAAAAACTTTTGCTGATAATTGACTCACCCCCATGTCATCCAAGATGTCCATCTCTTTCTTTCTTCAGTCGAAAAGAAATTTAATAAAAAATTTAAAAGAAATTTAATTTAGAAATTTAAATTCTGGAATCGTTTAAAGCCCTTTGAACAGTTTGCACTGAAACTGTCTTTTGGACCTTGAACCGTTTGGTTCCCTTTAAAGTCCATTATATGGAGAAAATCCTGGAATGTTTTCATCAAAAACCTTAATTTCTTTTCGACTGAAGAAAGAAAGACATGGACATTGGATGACATGGGGGTGAGTAAATAATCAGCAAAAGTTTTTTTTTAAAGTGAACTTCTCCTTTAAAGCACCTTTACTGAATAGAATGTATTTATGTTAAATTTTACTGACAAAACTTTTTGAACGGTAGTTTTTAACTAAACATTTGAATATACCATTTGTTTCTCCTGAAAATGGGTAGTATCTGTCTGCAAAGATATGAAGTGACAAATATCATTTTATGTAAATTTTGTAAAATTCATTAAAGATTTCCCTCTCTCACACACACCACAGGGTGATGAAGGGGGTCCGCTGATGTGTAAGCAGGGTCTATCATGGATCCATGCTGCCGTTTTGACAAGTAGCAGATCCCGCTCTTCTCTCCGTCAAGATGTCCAGGTTTTAAGTAAAACCTCCAGCTTTGCATCATTCCTGAGAACTGTGGTGGGCCCTTTCCCTCCAAAAGTCACAAGTGCAACTACAACCAGCACCAACAATCCCCAAGTTGCACCTGATGGGTCACAAGCATTTTCTTCCATCTCGTTTACCGTCCTGTTCTTCTCACTTACAGTTTTCCAAATCTTTCTTCGAGGCATCAATTAAGTCATTTGAGTATAAAGGGCTACTTTCATGACATTTATAAAGCGCTTTTCTCGGCTGTCAAAGCACTTTACATATAAGGGGAATCTCCTCAACCACCACCAATGTGCAGCATCTGGATGTTGCAACGGCAGCCATATTGTGCCAGAACGCCCACCACACACCAGCTTACTGGTGGAGAGGAGACCGTAGATGAAACTAATCAGTATATGGGGATGATTAGGCCAATTGGCAAATTGTTTTTTTCTTTGTGACCACTGAGAGTCAGGACCTCGGTTTAACGTTTCATCCGAAGGACATGAAAAGCTTTTGTGAAGCATATAATTCATTTTTACTTCTGGCAAATGTGAACTCTTAAGATATCTATTATCTCACACCATGAAGTTGTGGCCTGTTGTTCTTACACTACTATTACATTGCATGGTTTTCTCTGGCAGTACCTTAAAACAAGTGTATGGGTAATTTGTGTAAGCAGGCATATAGTTTAAACATTGTATAGTTTCATTGTAACAGATACAAAATGAAGTTGTTCTTCACCAAGGCACTTTATAAAAAAAGTGTCCCAAATCGAGTGGTTCAGTTCCAATACTCACTGTAACGTAGCTTAACCAACAAATACCTCAAGCTGTACCACACTTGGGACATTACTGTAAGTAAAATAAATTAAGTACTTAAAAAAAAAATCTATTTTATTTAAATATGAATGTGTATTTTTTTCGGTTGTACAAATGATTAAATTAAAATAACAAATTAAGCTGAAAAAAACAATGTTTTGTGCATTTATTTGAAGCATTTCGCCAAGAGGCAGAGGCGTTGGAATGTGGGCCTGTGCAGTTTAACAGATACTGACAAAAGATCAAGAAAGAAGATACTTCCCAGATAGCAAACAGTCACTGAAACTATGCTAAATCAACATTCCGTTGTCAACATTAAGTCATTGAATCAACATTAAACTCTGATGTTGATTCTACATCATTTAAAGATCAGGCGCTGTTTGACAGTGCACGCGCGCCTCGGGCAGAATAGAATGCAAATGAAATGTCTAACTGGCAAAGCTTTAAAGTCCCCGTGAAATCAAAATTGAACCTATTTACTTTGTTAGTGCACATTACTAGTCTTGTGGTGAACAATTAATCCGTGCAAGTAAATATATATTAAAAAAATGTTTTACCTTAGTAATCTTTAATCAAAATCTGAAAAGTTACTTCCGGTCTGGAATGGTTTCTTTTTCTGATGACGTAGGTTTCACAGCTTGGGTGGGGAAACGCTTAACCACTCCCCTCAAACCGTTAGTTTGCTATGAGCGAGAAATGGAGAGGAGGAGCGCTAACCCTGCCCTCTGTTTCACTTGGAAATACGTCACAGCACTGGAGAAAAATCGTTTGCAACTTCCGGTTCACGGGGACTTTAAAGCACGAGCAAATAATACACTTTTGTGATTGCGAATGGGTGCAGTGTCCTGTGAGTGTAATTCTACTATGGAAGGCCAATAGGGCCAAAAACATGTGAATTTTAACATGTCAAGAACAAGTATTTAACGTTTGAACTGGTCAGTGTCATTGGCTTCTGAAGACTTGGGTCTAACCATTTCTGTGAGCTTAGGGGAGTGTACCGTTCATAGACTAGGCTACCACCATTTTGCATGCTATAGATCAGCTTATTCTGCCTATTTATTTTGTCCTTTTTTGTGTAACCTATGGAAATAATATATTTAAAAATAATATACTTATTTGGCACCCTCGTCCCGATCTTTGGAGACGCCACGTGTGGCTCCTGGATGGGACGAGGCAGGTTTGAGTACCCTGCCACCTGCGGTGGTGGCTACCATCACCTCGCCGAGAAGACCCCAGGTGATGCTCGATCAGTGTCGTGCTTTCCTTCCTGCAAGAAGGGTTGGATCGTAGGCTGTCTCCCTCCACCCTGAAGGTGTACCTGGCCGCTATTGCCGCATATCACGAAGCAGTTGAAGGTAAGTCGCTGGGAAAGCACGACCTGATCGTCAGGTTCCTGAGAGGAGCGAGGAGACTGAATCGTCCTCGTCCTCCTCTCGTACCCTCTTGGGACCTTTCAGTGGTCTTAAATGCCCTGCAGAGGCCTCCCTTTGAGCCTCTGCAATCAGTTGAGATTAAATTCCTGTCAATGAAGATAGCCCTCCTGGTTGCACTGGCCTCCATCAAGAGGGTAGGGGACCTGCACGCATTCTCCATTGACGAAGCGTGCCTGGAATTCGGGCCGGGTTACTCTCACGTGATCCTGAGACCCCAGCCTGGATATGTGCCCAAGGTTCCTACCACTCCCTTCCGGGACCAGGTGGTGAACCTGGAAGCGCTGCCCCTGGAGGAGGCAGACCCAGCCTTGGCACTGCTCTGTCCAGTACGGGCCCTCCGTGCTTACATAGACAGAACGCAGTGTTTCAGGATCTCAGACCAGCTCTTTGTCTGTTATGGTGGGAGCCGGAAGGGAAGGGCTCTCTCAAAGCAGCGGCTGTCTCACTGGATAGTGGAAGCCATTGCTTTGGCTTACCAACAGCAAGGTCGACCGTGCCCCCTTGGTGTGACAGCCCACTCCACCCGGAGTGTGGCTTGCTCTTGGGATCTAGCGCATGTAGCCTCGCTGGCAGACATCTGTAGAGCTGCAGGCTGGGCGACACCAAACACATTCGCCAGATTCTACACCTCCGAGTGGAGCCTGTGTCCTCTCTTGTACTCGCACATCCGGCCAGCACTGGACCCACTCAGGTGTCTTTGCTTGCTCGCCATTCCACTCCACGGACTGGATAAGTGCGATTATTCCTCAGCTGAGCCTTCTATCGAAGCCCTGAGTTCCTCCAGCACTGTTGATGCTGGCGCCAGTGTCTGTTGCCTGTGCGTCGGCTAGGTGCCTCCGTGTGCATGATTCCTTCTGTAACCCCCACATGTGTATTTTCCACTGTAAGCCTCTCTGAGCATGTGTCTTCCCTCGGCAAGCCACCTTGCCTTGCCACCCCTGGAGATAAAATTCTAGCCACCCTACGGGTTGGTTACTCCAGTGTTCTTCCATATGGAGTCCCCTTGGGCCATATGTGTTTTCTTAAGTCCTCCCTACGGTAGGCATACTGCGGCTTATTTCCTCTGAGATATGCTCCCCAGTACCTTGGTATTCCTGTGCTAAGTAGGACTCCTCGTCACGACTAATTTTACGACAAGGGATCAGACTTTAGCAGGGCACTGGAAGACAGCTGTGAAGGTGGGGTGATTACACGGGGGACCCCCATTCTCCGTCATCTGACGTAACTCGGAGTAACTACGAAAGGGAACGTCTCGGTTGTATGTAACCCTCATTCCCTGAGTAGGGAACGGAGACATTACGTCTCCCTGCCACTTCCGCTGTACCTCTTGGTAGACGCCTGAGTTCAGTCTCAGCTCCTCAGCGAAGACATAGCTGCGTTTGCGTCAGCATCCTCCTTTTATACCCATGTGGTGAGGCGGTGATATGCTATGCAAATTCCGCAGACCCATGGCATTTCTTTGCCATTGGCTCGTTTTTTAACACTTGAAGAGGATTGGCTTTCTAGGCGAAACCCCATTCTCCGTCATCCGACGTAACGTCTCCGTTCCCTACTCAGGGAACGAGGGTTACATACGTAACCGAGACTATATTAGTGAACTAATGTAGTGAATAGTGAATGAGGGTATAGTGTTTCAATGTGAACACAGCCTCTGAATGTCGACTTTGAGCGCTTTTAATTCGCATTATATTCCTGTAGGCTTCTTTCTCGAAAATGCAAAGATAACCCAGAATGCATTGTTTTCTGTGGTATATTACTGTTATAATGGAAAATGGTATGATAGTGTCACTTTTTTACAGCAAGGGTTAACAGTGCTTGTCATTATGTTTTGAGACGTGCTTGACTCCATTAGAGCACATAAACACAGCAGTAAAGTGACTCATTTGACCAGGAATGAGGAAGCTGCTTTACATACACTCCTGTTTTACACACGTCACTCAAACACACAAGCAGGAAACCATTTCAACTCCTCAGTTCAGAGAAACAGAAACTGAAGTATTGAGTTGAGTTGTTGTGTGTTTGTGTCCCTGTATCCAGTAAAATGGCTGAAGCTAGAATTTCAGTGGATCAGAATGAGTTCACGTGTCCAGTGTGTCTGGATCTCCTGAAGGATCCAGTGACTATCCACTGTGGACACAGTTACTGTAAGATCTGTATAACAAACTGCTGGGATCAGGAGGATGAGAAGAGCGTCTACAGCTGCCCTCAGTGCAGACAGACCTTCAGTCCAAGACCTGCTTTAGGGAAAAACACCATTCTGGCTGAACTGGTGGAGAAACTGAAGAAGACTAAACTTCCTGCTGACTGTTACGCTGGAGCTGGAGACGTGGAGTGTGACGTCTGTACTGGAAGAAAACACAAAGCCGTCAAGTCCTGTCTGGTGTGTCAGGAGTCTTACTGTCAAACTCATTTTGACCGTCATGAGGAATATCACTCTCGTAAACCACACAAAGTGATTGATGCCACTGGACGACTGCAGGACATGATCTGCCGTAAACATGATAAAGAGCTAGAAATGTTCTGTATCACTGATCAACAGTGCATCTGTGTGTGGTGTAAAGAGAGTGAACATAAAAACCACAAGACTGTATCAACTGCAGCACAGAGGACAGAGAAACAGGTATGAACTGAGAGAGATTGATCACGCAGAAATCAAAGTGTCTTTATTTACTCACTCATTTACTCATGTTGGTCCAAACCGGTTTGACTGAGTTTCTTCTGTGGAATATAAAATATGGTATTTGAAGAATTTCTCATATATTTTCGTTTACACATTGAAAGTCAGTGAGATACAAAAGTTTCAAGCTCCAAAAAGGAAAAAAAGCATAAGAGTAATCGAATAACTAGTGGTTGAAAAAGGAACTGCAAATAATTGTAGGGTACTTCTGAAAAACTAGTTAGAAAAGGTAATGTTAGAAAAATGTACTTGCAGATAATATAATATTAATGAAATGAAAGGCCACTTACTGTAAGTGTCCTTAAAGAGAGTATATAGAGAATACCACAGCAAGTGCTACCACAGGGAGCACGTTGACTCAGCGTGGTTATATCATCACTCGTCCATCGATATATATGCGCCGAGTCAAAGTGCTCCAAAGCACTTGCTCTGGTATTCCGCCATACAATATTGTTATCCATTTTACACGCTTAGAACCCGTCCTTGGTCGAGTTACTCTACTCGTGTAACTGTATTTAAATAGGGAAAACGTGGAGGTGTTTGGTCGCTTCTCTGCTTGGCCCATATTGAATGAACTGGTAAAGAGCTATCAAAGTGTCTCGCGCGCCGGCGCGATTGAGCACACGCACTGAGACGACAGAGGTATGTATCAACTCGTCTTAGTTAAGTGAATAACATAGTTTAATATGAGAAAACGGTGGAGTATCCCTTTAATTGGGTCAAAATGTCCAACGCATTCTCATCCCAAGGCTTCATATACAACGCTTTTGCCAATGCATAGACATCCAACGCACATGGCACCCTTAACATGCTTTGGTTATGGGTAAGTTTAGGTCTGGGGTAGGGTTAGGGTTAGACCAGTAGGAGGCACCTTCTGGCTCATATATATCTGTGTCTCATATTGACGCTAAAGTGTGCCATGTGTGTTGGATGTCTACGCTTTGGCAAAAGCGTCGTATATGACGCCTTGGAATGAGAATGGGCTGAAATGTCACTCTTAAGTTCAGCTAATTGCTTTATATTTACAATTTAACAATAATACATATTTAATTAAAACCAATTAAGTGCAATTATGTTCAAACATTACATTCATTTCACAATTATTTCACAATTATATTCTTTTCAAATGTATCATTTCCAAAATAAGTGCACTTTTTAAAAGAGCCATTTTTTATTCACAAATCAAATCAAATGAAATCATTGATAAACTCATGTATGTGGAGCCCAAATCAAATATGATGACATCAGAAACATCAAACTTCACTGGTGTATGTGTAATGACATCATGATGTTTAGTGACTGTGACGTGAAGAACCAGTGAGGATTGATGTTATTGATGTGTCACCATATTTTAAATAGTTGAGATATTCTTCTAAATATCTTCTGTTGTGTCTCACAATAGAGAGAAAGTCATACAGGTTTGGAGCGACTTGAGGAAGAGTAAATGATGACACTAATGATATAAAACTAGTTACTGATGAAATACATTCATTTCAGGAAACCATGAATCTGTGGTTTGAACCAGACAGTAAAAACTTACCATTCAAGATCTTTAACCTCCAGCAATTCTGGATTCATGTAACTTTAATGTTTGTATGACAGTAGTTTTATGAGTCATTTGCTGTCTTTGTCCTCTAGAAACAGCTGAAGGAGACGCAGATGAAGATCCGTCAGAGAATCCAGCAGAGACAGAAAGATCTTCATCAGCTGAGAGAGGATGTGGAGTCTCATAAGGTGAGTCTGGAGAAGAAGAGAAGTGTGAGACGTCTCAGTTTGGACTCACTGAACTCACTGTGTGATTGTGATGTGTGTGTAACAGCGCTCTGCACACACAGCAGTGGAGGACAGTGAGAAGATCTTCACTGAGATCATCCGCTCCATTGAGAGAAGCCGCTCTGAGGCGACACAGCGGATCAGAGATCAGGAAAAGACTGCAGTGAGTCGAGCTGAAGGACGACTGGAGCGACTGGAGCAGGAGATCAATGATCTGAGGAGGAGAGACGCTGAGCTGGAGCAGCTTTCACACACACAAGATCACATCCAGTTCCTGCAGGTAACAGAGATCTAGGAGAACAGGATCATAGTGGACTTGAGCAAGATCCTGCTATGACAGAGAAACATTTGATGAGAGCAGAATGAGCCGTTGACTGAGATGTTGTCAGGAATTCAGTCAGATTCAGTCGAGTGTTGTGTTATCATATAATCATCAGTCAGACGCTCATCTGATCATCTTCTGTTTAAAGAGACGCACTTACAAAGCCCTGGGAAATGGACCATTAAAAATGAGCTGATTGTGTGAAAGTGCTGGATTGAAGCGAGTCACTGAAGAGAAGTCAAGTCTACAAGAGCCGCACAGATCTGATATAGTGCAGGTTATTGGCTGAAGTGTGGAGATGATGAGTTTTGATTTGTGTTTTCTGTAGAGTTTCCAGTCTCTCTCAGCTCCTCCTGAATCTACAGACGAACCCGACGTTCCCTTCGGTTCTCTCTCCTCTTTTGATGGCGTGAGAGAATCTGTCCGTCAGCTGAGAGACAAACTGGAGGATTTCTGCAAAGAGGAGATCAAGAAGATCTCAGACGGAGGTAAAGTCCTGCGCCTCCTTTATACACACGTGTGAGAAAGAGCCCAAATCTGAACAATCGGATGAACGGATCAATCCGATGTGTGTGTTTTATAAATGAAGCCCCTGGAGATTATTCATCAGCTCTCAGAAATGAGTCCATCATCTAATATCATACAGCATTATATTAGAAATGAATGTATTTGATCTTGTCATTTCTCTTCACACTGTTCATGTCTGTTTATTTCCACAGTCACTTTCACCAACATGAATCCCAAGACCAGGAACGACTTCCTACAATGTGAGTCACTAGAAAACAAGCAGGAAAACTCACTGAGTGTGTTCATGTTCTTCCTGTAGAAGGAGAAATAAATCATGATAGAAGAGTTTTATAATTGATCATGTAAATGAGGATTTGCTCAGGATATCTGATCATCTGTACTGAGACACTGATGATACATTGAACATTGAGTCATGAAGAGTTCAGAGACATTAAAAGATCAGACAGATTCATAATTCCTGTTTCTGATGTGTTTTCTCTCCATCAGATTCCCATCAGCTCACTCTGGATCTGAACACAGTGAATAAATGCCTCCGTCTGTCTGAGAGGAACAGAGTTATTACTAACACTGACACAGAACAGCCGTATCCTGATCATCCAGACAGATTTGAGTGTTATCCTCAGGTGTTGTGTAGAGAGAGTGTGTGTGGACGCTGTTACTGGGAGATTGAGTGGACTGGAGATTATGCTGATATATCAGTGTCATATAAGAGCATCAGCAGGAAGGGATCGGGTCATGAGTGTCTGTTTGGATGTAATGATCAGTCCTGGAGTTTGATCTGCTCTTCCTCCAGTTACTCATTCTGGCACAATAACATGCACACTGATCTCCCTGTAAAGTCCGTCAGCAGAAGAATAGGAGTGTGTGTGGATCACAGTGCAGGAACTCTGTCCTTCTACAGCGTCTCTGACACAATGAGCCTCATCCACACAGTCCAGACCACATTCACTCAGCCGCTCTATCCTGGGTTTGGGGTTGGTTATAAATCATCAGTGAAACTGTGTTGATGTTTCAGAACAGATATAGAGAGATTTTACCCATAATACTTTGAGCCGCACGATAAACCAGTAACAGTGAGATGTTATAGAGACTCTTATTTCCTCTTCATTACATTAATACTGATGAACTTCACTGAAATAAATCAGAATAAATGTGTGCATCAAATCCTCATAGAAGACATAACAGTGTGTGTGTGTGCTTTTCTCATACTGTAACTGTTTTGATTAAAACCTTTAATTTGTTTTTGTTTGTTTTTTTAATAGTGACATAAATACATAAATTATGTGTATTATTATTATCAAAAGTATCTCTCAGTTGAAATGATCAAACACAGGTTCATTACTGAATGATCAGATTGAGGATCGTGTGGTTTTGAAGGAAATAACAGAACTGGTTGTGAACAATGTAAGGAGTGAAGATGTGGAAATGACATTAGTAGTGGAGAAAATAATGCTGGAAAACAATCACAGTTCAAAATGTGAGGAAAATTGTGATGCAGAAGATGAGGGATGAAGAAGCACTTTCTGAGATTTCAGATATTGGGTCACAAGGGATTGAAATTATGAACTCTAGAAGAAATAAATGACTTTCACAACGTTTGATAAAGTTGTTAATGAAATAATTATTTCCAGATGAAAAGGATGCTTATGAAATTAAGGAAAATTCAAATACAAAAATATTTACTCTGTGCTTTTTATTTTCTGTCTGTCTTCTTCTTCTTCTGTATGTGTGTGTGGAGAGTCTGATCATTATGAGAACATTTAAACCTGTGTAAAATCAGGGCATGTGTGTGTAGAGTGTTGCAGAAATTATGATGAAAATTGTAATGTGTGTGAAAACAAGTGAAATAAGTTTGTTTTGTTTTTTTTCTGGAAAATTGTGTCTTTGTTTTAAGAACTGAATGAATGGTTCGAAACTGAATCATTTGAGTGTTAGCAATTGAGAAATACACACCCAAACAGGACACAGTAATACACATCAGTGGCCTAGGCGATATTCATCAACATATATACATATTACATAATACATAAATATATATTTACTAAAACACCCTAATAAATGTGAGACTGTAGTGCTCAGTTTTAAGGGATGCTGCAAAATAATCATTGAATCAGAGCTTGCATTGTCTATAGGCAGTAGGCACACTATACAGAAACATATTCATACATTTACTATAAACAGTTTTAAAAGTGTGTGTGATAATCCAAAATGATGAGTCATTCACAATTCATATTTGGAAATAGACTGAATCAAAACAAGTTCTGCTAGTTAAAGGGCTAATAGCACTTTTATGATGGAGAAATGCACTTTTATGATGGATAGATGCACTTTTATGATGGAGAGATGCACTTTTATGATGGAGAGATGCACTTTTATGATGGACAGACTCACTTTTATGATGGAGAGATGCACTTTTATGATGGACAGACTTACTTTTGATGATGGATAGATGCACTTTTATGATGGAGAGATGCACTTTTATGATGGAGAGATACACTTTTATGATGGAGAGATACACTTTTATGATGGAGAGATGCACTTTTATGATGGAGAGATGCACTTTTATGATGGATAGATGCTCTTTTGTGATGGAGAGATGCACTTTTATGATGGAGAGATGCACTTTTATGATGGAGAGATGCACTTTTATGATGGACAGACTCACTTTTATGATGGAGAGATGCACTTTTATGATGGACAGAATTACTTTTATGATGGATAGATGCACTTTTATGATGGAGAGATGCACTTTTATGATGGACAGACTTACTTTTATGATGGATAGATGCACTTTTATGATGGAGAGATACACTTTTATGATGGAGAGATACACTTTTATGATGGAGAGATGCACTTTTATGATGGAGAGATGCACTTTTATGATGGATAGATGCTCTTTTGTGATGGAGAGATGCACTTTTATGATGGAGAGATGCACTTTTATGATGGAGAGATACACTTTTATGATGGAGAGATACACTTTTATGATGGAGAGATGCACTTTTATGATGGAGAGATACACTTTTATGATGGAGAGATACACTTTTATGATGGAGAGATGCACTTTTATGATGGAGAGATGCACTTTTATGATGGATAGATGCTCTTTTGTGATGGAGAGATGCACTTTTATGATGGAAAGATGCACTTTTATGATGGAGAGATGCACTTTTATGATAGATAGTTGCATCTTTATGATGGATGGATGCACTTTTATGATGGAGAGATGCACTTTTATGACGGAGAGATGCACTTTTATGATAGATAGTTGCACTCTTATGGATGTCAAAACAGAAATAGATTCACTGCCATTATACAGCTTGGAAGAGCCAGGACATTTTTTTATTATTACTCCGATTGTATTCGTCCGAACAAAGAATGTCAAATATACACGTAGGATGGATTGGAGGTTAATGAAATTAAATAATGGTCTAATTTTTATTTTTGTGTGAACTATCTCTTTAAAAAAAAAAAAAAAAATACAGGTACCACTGTTCGCGCATGCGCTTCTCGCTCGTCTTGTTCGGCTGACCCGGAAATAATTGGTTGGCATTAGCAACGTTTCGGCCGAGCCAGGCCTGAATACTGAATACAGACATAGCAGAAGAAAGAGAAATAAACAGGCAGGTTTGAAATTTATGCGTTTTCCATTGTGTGAACATTAGTCTGAACGTTTGGCGCTGCATTCACTGTGTATTCGCTCAGATTGCGTGTGAAGTCAGCATCAGTTTAAAGCTATGAAAACAATGCTAACATGCTAGCTGCCATTATCTCATAAACAATAACAAACACTGAGTCACTGAATTAACGTTACCTTCCAATCATTTTGCTTGTACCAGAAATATAGTATTGACACAAATCGTTCTTTTATATTGTATATTGTACATCAAGATGTTCATGTTAGATATATGTAATGCATTGATGATGCTGCTGCTTATCATATCAATTAATAAACTCTCTGTGTCATTGATTTACTGCATATTTTACTGAAATGCCCTGATGTGGTTCGTCTGAATTACTTTAATCTTACTTTTCCCTCAGAAAACACACTGAAGAACAGGCAAACTTCCCTGTTAAGCCTCACACTGAGATTGTGAGGCAAGAGACTATAACAGAATGACAAGGTAAAGTCGTGAGTCTCTGCTGAGGAGACGCTTCACAACAAAGAGAGATGCATTTTAATATCAAGATATAAATCATTGTTGATTAGACAGTGTAAAGAATGAACTATTTTTACTCACTGCAATAGTGTTTCCAAAGTCATGTGTTTTCATTTTTAATAATGTACATATACTTTGTGTTATATTATCTTGCCATTAAATTACACTACTGGTCCAAAGTTTGGGGTCATTATGATTTTTATTAATGTTTTTGTGAGCATTGGTGAGCACAAGAGACGTCTTTCAAAAACATTTTAAATAATCATAAAATGATTCCAAACTTTTGAACGAGGAACTTACAAAAAACAAAACCAACAAACTAATGAACGCAAGTATTTCTAATAAAACGGCTCTGAGGTAAAGATGGTAAATGGACATTTCTTTTTCTGCTGTAATCAGTCTCTCCGTGTTTCTTTTCCTTTTTGAGAAGTTGTGGAAACCTAATAATCATGTAATCTGTTGTCTCTCATTCACTTCTATGGACGATGTTTCTATCATGACTTCTGTGAACCCCGGAAATGTGCAACTTAGGCTTCATATTCAAATGTTAAACTACTGTAAAAGCAGTTTCTGCTGAATTGAACTTTTCCATTTTCAGCTAACTGGTTTCAGTTAAACATCTTGAAACGCTCTGCATTTCTTAGGGGCCGTTTACACGACAACGTTCTTAACTAAAAACTGAAAACTTTATAAATGTTTTGGCCGTTCATTCATTTACACAACAATGGTGTTTTGGGAGCCTGAAACAGGTTTCACAGTGCAAGTTTTTGAAAACGACACCCTTACTTGTCTAAAGTACTCTGTGTAAACTACTACAATGTGAATTTGCGTGTGTTTCTCTATGCCATCTACTGGCCTGGCATCAATTATTATTACTCTTTATTTCAGACCTATGGGCCCATATCCGATAACAATACATACAGACATCGATTTACAAACAACACACACATTTACACAATAATACAGTGATTCTATTCATTTTCATGGATTGTTGTGAAAACACAAAGGAAAGACTTTTCTGATTTTTGTACATTGTAATGTAACCATACACTAAACCTTGGGGAAAAATACTTTTTAAATAATACTACACAAAATATATGAGTGGAAGTGAAAAAACAAAAACACTAGTATGTATATAAGTACAGTTCCTAGTTTAATAAAGCATCTTGTCATAATGAAGCATTATTCAATGTTTTTGTGTGTTCTCCAGCTCCTCCACCCCTAGAATGCACACGTACAAGAGGACGTCCAGCCCTCGATCGCCAACGAATACAGGAGAGCTTTTCACACCAGCACACGAGGAAAATGTGCGCTTCATTCATGACAGTAAGACACGACACACACCTTTATAGCTGAGCACCATTTTCACCTTGAAAACGTGTGATTTCCCAGACCTGAGAGTATCACTGAAACTATGAAATATGTAAAAAGCATGGGAATATGTCATTTTTGCTGTAGTTGCTGTTCTTTGTCAAAGTTTCGTTCTTCGCAAAATATTAAAGATTAAGTGGACATGTGAATTAAATGTCGTTAAGCCAATATTAGACGAGGATTTGATCTATGAAACCATATAATCACTTGCTTTTGACATATTGTACTTGAAGTCATTTTAAAAGGCTTAGGTCTTTGCTGAGGTCTATTTTTATTACCACAAAAATATCCAATTCATTTATTAATCGGTAAAATAGTCAACCGATTACTTGATTAGCAAAATAAAGTTAGTGACAGCCCATATAGCACTTTATACACAATCAGCTTTACAATATTAAACATGAAAAACGTTGTCAGTTTCGCTTTCAATTATAATTATAACTTTAAAAAAAACAAATCTGTAAAATATTTTTCTCTACAAAAAGGTTTGTGAACCACTGCTTTGCTTTATGGATCTTTATGTCTTTACAGATTCGTTTTTAAAAATCATTATCATGTGCAAGTCATTGAAATGAATCGAATCGGTCTAAAAAGTGTAGGAGCTCTTGATTTCAAGACATTAATGTTGTGATGCTTCTTTTTTGTGTGTTTTCTCTCCAGCGTGGCTTTGTGTTTTGAGAGACATTAAATCCCCACAACACAGTGAACGCAATGATCGTGGACCACAGGAGTATGTGGAGAAAAACCCAAATCCCAACCTACATTGTAAGTTTATTTTCAAGTAAACGTTCCTCAAGACTAAACATTTGCTATTACGATTCCATGTCAAATTAACCAAATGTCAGAATCTTCCGCAATTTTTCTAAAGACGGACAAACGTAAGTAGTGATGAAAGCCAAAATATGAAATATAATGGCTGTACATTTGCTGAGAAATACACTGTTTTGTATTTTTGTAGATTACATGTGGGTAAAAATGACTTTAGAAATGACATTATTTTATTTTTACACATAGATTGGAAGGTCTATTAGTTAAATCTGTTGACTTTAGCTATCTTTGTTTCTTTATATGCCAACAGTGACAGTTAAAAAAATGTCAAAAACACTTGTGTTTTTTTTGCTTGTGACTCTAGACGTAATAAATAAGGATATCTTAATATCCTTTTAAATTCTGGTTCTTTTTTTAATAAGAAATACATTTTACAGACAGAAACTACATGCTTATACATTCATCCTCACATTCATACCCCAGAACATACATGCGAAAAGATAGACACACTTTACAAACATATTACGACAGAAGAATAAATATGATATGAAAAAGATCGGAAAAACTACAAAATTTCATATAATTATAATATACATAGAATATTACTCCATTTTTTATTATATTCATCCATTCTATTTTTACTTTCTGCTATTATCTTTTCCAAACGAAGATGTTTTCGAAGGTAGTTTTCTTTTGTTAAATACCATTTTATTAATAGGGAAAATGTTTATTTTTAAAACAAAAACATCATCGAGCTTGTGTTTAGATCACTTTAAGAATGTTATAAGGTCAATTCTGGTTTTTAACACACTTTTCCTTTTGGTATCCTCATTTTAAGGATATATATATGCTACAATCCCAGAGATATATAGATCTTAATGCGGCTCCATGAGTAAATTCGTCTATTGTTCACATATTCATTGGTCAAAAACCAAATGTGGGTCACTTTTAGAGCGACATGCATGACAACTTTGAAAAAGGAGTATTTATGGACTCGGACAGGTATGTTCAATGCAATTGTGTTGATATAGAAACAACATGAGATACATTTCTAGTTTCAACATTATTTGTTGTTCAGATATTCCTCTTTAAAAGAGAACAAAGTGAACCACATTTGGTTTTTGACCATTAAAGTGTGTGTTATTGACCAATTTGCCGCATTAAGATCTCCATATCTCTGGGATTGTATCATGTGGGGCCTTTAAATAATGAAAGTTTATTAAGAATGAGAATATTTAAAGGAGCAATGTGTGACTTTTAGCGACATCTAGTGGTTCGGTTGCGAGTTTGCACCAGGTTTGCACTAAGGGCTCCGCCCACTGCTCACCCCTCCCTTTCGAAGAAGCTACGGTTGCGAAAACGGGACAAACATCTCGTCGGCTGAGACAGCAGAGAATAGCCAGAGTAAGCCAAGAGTGTGTAACATTGTCACTGTTTCTGTACCACAGTCCATTATAAACCACATCATCGATACTGTTTACAAAGCCATAGTCAGGTGAGGATCAAGGGTTTTAATATATAATTTAATAAAATAATAATCAGCTGATTGTCTCACAAACGTAACCTGCAGCACATTTCTCCCCACATACTGTAGCAAACCCATAATACAGCGAGGGAGCAGCTATATATTTTTTCTAACAGGGTAGTAATAGTTTAGCTGGCTAATATGAGCTGTTACTGTGGCTGAGCTGGGACGCGTCTGCATGAGTCCAAAGGTCGGAACTGCGCGCGCTGTTACAATCATGTCATCTCCGCATCCCATAGATACTATTTACTACACACAATAGGCTTTTTTTCTCTGATTTTTAAAATTCTTCGCGATCGACTTTAGTGATAAAAGACTTTAGTAAAAGTCTCTATCGACGGGTTAGTGATTCCTGTAACGTACTGTTTTACGGTCAATGACATGAATACTAATCATCAGCTGTCTCACGAACGTAACAGCACATCTATCCCCAACATAACAAACCCATAACACAGCGAGGGAGAACTAAGTTACATGAAACAATCCCAAATACATATTTTACACCACTCACAAGGGAAAAGTCACTACTCACGGAGTGTAAGGCTAGCTTCCAGCTTTCCGCTACTTCTCTTTCAAGGTAGTGATGAAACGCGTTCTGTAGCGCTGTTTGTTCGCGTTCGGCTACGGTAGGAATATGACGTCACAACATGGCGACCTTCATAGAAGGGGATTCCCGCGGTTATGGAGCTATTAATGTCTCATTCTAAGGTAATAAAAACATTACGGCTAATTAAGTAAGTTCTTTATACACCACTGAAAACATAGTTATGGATGTCATATTGCATTTCTGTTAATAGATACTCAACTTTGTTACACATTGCACCTTTAAGGATAGTAAGTTACAGGCATACAATGAAGATGGCTAAAGTCAACATGTTTTACCAATAGACCTTCCAATCTCTGTAAAAATAAAACAATGATCCTGCCATCTTTCTAAAGTCATTTTAACCCCTGTAATTTGACTCCAAATCTCAGGTGAAATTGTCAGATTCCTCAACAAATATTCAGATATTTTGGCTGTCTTCTTCATTTCTGTATTTCTGTCACCAGAAGTAGATTTTCCCATTTATTCAGAAAATGTTAAAGGTGTAGTTCACTTTAAAAAACGAAAAAACTTTTCCTGATAATTTACTCACCCCCATGTCATCCAAGATGTCCATGTCTTTCTTTCTTCAGTCGAAAAGAAATTAAGGTTTTTGATGAGAACATCCCAGGATTTTTCTCCATATAATGGACTTCAATGGGGTCCAAATGGTTCACGTCCAAAAGACAGTTTCAGTGCAAACTGTTCAAACGGCTTTAAATGATTCCAAATGATGAATAAGGGTCTTATCAAGCGAAACGATCGCTCATTTAATAAATAAATAACAATATTTAAGTTTTATAAGCTCAAATGGTCGCCTTGCTCTGTTCTGTGATGCGCGTTCGTGACTCTCCTTTTTAAACTCGTTCATCAAAATGAACAAATCTTTTTCCGAGTCATTTGGTTCATTCAACGAACGAAATGAACAAGTTGACTCTGGAAAAGATTCGTTCATTCGTTTATTCAACGTCTGAAATAGTTTAAAGCCCTTTAAACAGTTTGCAGTTTGCACTGAAACTGTCTTTTGGACCTTGAACAGTTTGGTTCCCATTGAAGTCCATTATATGGAGAAAAATCCTGGAATGTTTTCATCAAAAACCTTAATTTCTTTTCGACTGAAGAAAGAATGACATGGACATCTTGGATGACATGGGGGTGAGTAATTTTTCAGCAAAAAATGTTTAAAAGTGAACTACTCCTTTAAGCGCTTGTTTTTAAATGTGTCCGCTTCATTTCTCGTCTATTGTGTCCCTCAGCTTTTATACCAGTGGACCTGAGTGACCTTAAGAAGAGGAACACACAAGACTCCAAGAAGTCTTAGACCATTCCCTCTCTTCCTGCTTCTCCAGTTCCTCGTCCGCCCTTTTACATTCGGGACCTTTTTACTCTCTCAGTCTTCTGCCGGCCCACAAAGAGCCACGAGCCGGGATATCGGGCCGCCCAACTCTCTTCTCTGCCTCTTGGACCCGTGGTCTGGACTTACAGGCTGACGTCTATTTATGAGTCACGGTTTCAGAGCCGTTTGAGCGGCCATTCCCTGTTTTTCATGCTCATCCGGGCTCTCTGATCTTGCTTTTTATTATATTTTTTTGCACATGGGGATAATAACAGACGGATCTTTTTTCTTTCTCCATGAGTTTTGTGTAGATTCTTCTTCATTTGCACTTTTTTTGATGGTGAGATGACAAACGGGAAAGGCACAGAACTGTTAAACTGTTTGGAGCGACTCTACACAAACTTTCTCTGAATGGGACGCAGTCCTGGGATTTACTCCTTTTTTTTTTTAAACCATCTTCATCTCCCGCTGAGGAGTGACTGACTGTTGAGTTAGTAGATTCATAGATCGATCCATCGATTAGAAGAAGTAGAAAGCTTTGTCTGATAGGACAGGTATGTTTGGCTTCGGCAAATATTTTTAGTAGATGTACCGCCATTTTTAACTATACAGCGATTCCTCCAAGAACTTTTAAGTAGGCTTTTCCACATCTTTCCTTCCCAGGCTTCAAAATAAAATGAAAATAAAGGTTGCTTTTATTCTATGTCAGCCTCTCTGCATTGTGTTTATGTCCTGGAGTTTTTTTTTTTTTTGTATCTGTAATGTTTAGCAGATAAATGCGTTTGTAAATATGCTATCCTTCTTTTCTGGAAATGATTCGTAAATCCTCTCACACACATCTTCAGCTCATGGCCGTGATCAAATGTGTGTCTCTAAGCAAACACTCTTTAGAAATCCAGCCGTTTGCATTTAAGACTCATTTAGGGAGGATCTAGGTTTTATTAAGCCATAATGTTTGGTGATTTATATTATCTTGATTTTTTGGAGGCTACTGTAAAAGTGAGAATAGTTCAGGTAAGTGATCGTGATTCTGCAGATAATATGATCTCAAACGCCCTTGTTAAACATTTCACAAGTCCCTTATGTATGTTTATGTGTTTCATACTACACATTTATTAAAAACACTCATTTTTAGTATAGAAAGTTAAATTAGTTTCTTATTTGGTTGTTTCAGACATGATTCATGATGAGGATAAATAATTTAAGGGAAAATGAACAAAGGTTATTCAATAATGCCACTGATTTTAGGCTTCTGTTTATGTATATAGTATTCTTATTCATAAAAACTATTTTTGTGAGCCTTACAATTAGTATATTCACATTAAAATATTTATTTCTAGTTTGGAAAGGTCGAAAGGCAATACACCTGAAAGTCAGTGTGAAAATCATAACTCTTACGCTAACTAATAATATCTTGAAGAAAATCTACAACGTTGAGTCTTGCATTGCTATTAAATCATATTATAATGGTCTTGATTTCAATTGCATCTATATATAATATCTATGTATATTGGGGTTATTCTCATTCATAAAAACTGTAATTTTATAAGTGAGGCTTACTGTTGCTATTTACATTTCGGTGAGATTGGAAAGCTCGAAAACCAAAACGCCTGAAAGTCAGTGAGACAATAAAAACTCTTACTAGTCCAGTCATTTTAAGCCAAAATGGGGGTCAACCTAAAACAAATTGCAACAGAAGCAAACTCAAACTGATTGGTATCCTCAATATGTCCTGAGTAAGAGAAAAAAAAGCCCCGAAGAATCCCATTTGGGGAAAGTTTTGAAAAAGACCCAAAGATAGCCGATTCATTTTACTCAAGTGAATAAGGTCAAATTTTAACCTTTAGATATTACCATGAATATTACTGAGTTGATTTACTCACGTGAATAGGGTCGAATTTTAACCTTTAGATATTACCATGACAATTTCTGAGTTGATTACAGCAAGACAAACAAACAAAATGTATTGCAAGTTTTTTAATACTTTTTATTGTTTGTTAACATGGTCAAACGGTGCATAATTCAATTAGGTATGTGCTAATTTGCATAACACAACAGATCTAAACATTGGCCAGGTGAAGATGGAAGAGATTCAGTCAATCATTAAGGTTCACTCAGTCACTCAGAAAGACTTCCTTTTGTTTCTCATTCAGACACTTTTTATTTAACCTATACACTTTGTCTTTAGCATTCTCCTGTTCTTCCCTCAGACTCGTCCCCCAGAAACAGTCCCAAACTCTATCTCTGCAATTATAATTAATTAAGGCCGGTTTCTAAAGTCCTTCTTCCAACCTTTATCGATGGGTAGCCTAAATATGTTCCATTCAGACCTTAACATTCAGTAGTTTACTGTAGCCTATATGTCAACACGATTCAGCAAGACATCTTCACCTACCCAATGTTTTGATCTGTTGTGATATTTATTCAAAATTAGCACATAAGTATTTAGATTATGCACTGTTTGCCCATGTTAACAAACAAAACTTGTAATACATTTTGTGTTTGTCTTGACTCTTGATGTAAGTAATTAACTCAGTAATTTTCATGGTGATGAAGGTTCACATGTTTACCATATTCACGTGAATAGGTTATATTTGGGTCTTTTTCGAAACTTTCCCCAAATGGGATTCTTCGGGGCTTTTTCAAGACATATTGAGGATACAAAATCAGTTGAGTTTGCCTCTGTTGCAATTTATTCAAACTTTTTTCATAAAATGACTGAACTATACACACTAACATAACATTTTTAAAGAAAGCCTACAGTCCATAGACTGTAAAAAAACAGTCTTGCGTTACATTCAAACCATAATAAATAAACACCGCGTTCCTGCCGTGAGGAATTTAAACCGGAAGCGCTCGTTACGCAGTGTACGTCATCAGCGTTCCCGCTATAAATGCGTCACCCGGCGAGGGGACGTCCGTGTGTTTCTTTTCTCTCTAGTGAGCGGTAACGCAGGGGCAGTGTAGTACTACAAACGTGCTGGGTTTTTTTTGTTTTAGTTGACTTCAGTGTTTAGCGTTAACAAAGGCCAGGCGATGGCAGACAAGATGGATATGTCCTTAGACGACATTATAAAGCAAAACCGGCAGCGTGGAGGCGGGCGCGGCGGGAGAGGAGGCCGTGGGGGCCGCGGAGGAACAGGCGGCCGAGGAGGAGGCGGCGCCGGCGGACGGCTCGGAAATACAGGCGGGGGCTTTGGAGGCCGCGGCGGAGGATCGGGCCCCATGAGGAACCGCCAGAACCTGAGCCGCGGAAGAAGCAGACCTACGCCGTACAGCAGGGTAGGAGAAAGCGGAGAAAATCACGGGCGCATCCACACGCCAGTGGGTGAAGCCCCAGTTTTTATCTTTCTAGGCTGCCAGCAAACATGGCGGCGAGCTCGTGCCCCTGGAGCTTCTCTGGGAGTGTAGTTCGGGGAAGCTCGTTAGATATATTGTGCATAATGTGTTCTCTCCCTAAGTTCTCTTGCCCTTCGTGTGGGCTTCAAACGCCGTGGGTCTTGAAGAAGCGTGTGTCTCTCCTGGCTGTTCATCCACCCGGAGGCCGCCGTCGACGCCATTTTGAGGACGGCGGATGCCTTTCATTGAGCCTATCCTTTCTTTGTGTTCGTCGACATCTTTCTTCACGGGGTCCTCCTTCAGAATCAGATGTTTGAAGATTCTACCCTTTTTTTGTGTGCAATGTGCAGTAAAGCCCAGCTTTAAGAAGGCCTTTCCTCCTCGGTGGAATTCGCCTTTGTTTTTTTGTTTTTTGGGAGGGGTTTCACGGTCCAAAATCATTTAAAGCAGAAAGATAAGTTACATAGTGCTGGAGCCATAACGTACAGGATAAACGGACGTTGGCCATCTTTGTCCTGGAATTAATGGAGGTTCACCTCTTCTAATTGATTAGTTTGAGCTTTAGTGAGGGCTTTGTTTATTCAAGCACGTCAAAATGGCGTGGGCTCAAAATGGACGCTCCTTCATGGACACTTTCGGTCGCCTTCTCGTGTTTTTGGACTTTACTGTGCTGCTCCTCACCGGAGACCCGTGGATCGTCCTCATCCACACGACGGAGGTCTGCTGGGATTCGTTTGGATGAACGGCAAGAGACTCTTGGGGTTGCTGGTAGCTAGCTTTGCTACCAAAGGGGTGGTGGGGAAGTTACTGAGGGAATAGGCTACTGGTGTTTGAAACAATAGGCTGGGTTCATTTGTTGTTAAGCTGCACATGTAAACTGTTATTGCATGTACATTTATTAAAATTAACCCTCTGGTTTTACTTTTGATGATAAGCGGTCAAAACAATAAGCATAATTGTTTAAGTGAAATTAAGATTTAATTATTTTTTTGGTTTTACTTTAAGTTATGCACCATTTTATTTTCATCCCTTAAAAAATAACCATCATTTTATTAAAAATGCAAATTCAAATTAACAATGGTTTTGCTACACTAACCATAGTTTAACCATGGTATTTGTATGAAAGGGATACTATACTTTTTTTTGGAAATAGCCTCATTTTACCAATCCCCTAGAGTTAAACAGTTGAGTTTCCGTATTCGAATCCATTCAGCCGATATTTCTGATATTTCGAAGAATATCAGTAACCAGACAGTTTCTGGTCCCATTGACTTCCATAGTAGGAAAAAAATATACCATGGAAGTCAATGAGACCAGAAACTGTCTGGTTACTGATGTTCTTCGAAGTATCAGAAAATCGACTGAATGGATTCGAAAAAAATGAAATTCAACCGTTTAACTCTGGGGGATTGGTAAAATGAGCCTATTTCCCAAAAAATTGGAATATCCCTTGGTAATGGTAATCCATCTGACGAGGCATAATTACTATTCACTTATTATAATAAAAACTAAAAAGCATGGTTCGTTTTCACGAGGGATGTAAAATGCTACTGTAAGTTGTTAAATGTATAATGCTCTGTATTACCTAGTTGCATTCAGACAATTGTACTTAGGATTTGGATATTTTCAACGACTATAGATCTTGTCAGACTATATTGTGGCTGGTTTTACCCCCTCAATTTGTTTAGTTTCCCTTCATTTTCCATCATTTGATCACAAGCCATATACCAAGGGTTTAATCTTTTTCAAAACCATTTCATTTTGGTCTAAAACAACGACAGAGCACCAGAGGGTTAAGCTTGCCTCCACTGAGATCGAGTGAATTGCACATCCATCCAGTAGAGTTCGAGAACATGATTTGAACTGTTCCGGAGCTGGCATGGTTTACTTGTTTGTAGTGATGGGGTGGGCAGGGATTTCTGGAAATGGCAGTAAGCGCACTGGGTGTCCCTGGCCGTGTTGAAGCGGAGCCCCCTGCTTGCCCCAACACCCAGCCGAGTGGACTGTCAGTGACAGACTGGGGACCCGAAGTCAGCAGGTGCGTTCTCTCTCATCTGTTGCAGCCCAAGCAGCTCCCAGACAAGTGGCAGCATGACCTGTTCGACAACGGCTACAGTGCGAGCGCTGGCGGGGGCGGCGGTGGAGGCGGAGCGGGCGTGGAGACGGGAGGAAAACTCCTCGTGTCCAATCTCGACTTTGGCGTCTCTGACGCAGACATCCAGGTAGGTGTCCGTCTAGGAGTTAAATTCTTTGAGAATTTGGGTTGTTTCTGCAGCATATGTGTGGTTTTTGTTTTGCCACAGGAGCTCTTTGCAGAATTCGGCACTCTAAAGAAAGCAGCGGTACATTACGATCGGTCGGGGCGCAGCCTTGGCACTGCGGACGTTCACTTTGAGAGGAAAGCAGACGCCCTGAAAGCCATGAAGCAGTACAACGGCGTTCCCCTTGACGGTAAGTGTGCATCCTACAAGCTCCCTCGGTACCTTTTCACAGCTAAGCCCTGATATACTTGCTAAGTTTTGTTCTTCGCTTTGGGGTGAAGTTTGAAATACCTTTGCTTATGCTGTTAGCGAACACCCTGATGCCGTCCGCACTGCTGAGAGCGGCGTTCAAATGTATGTAAATGCTGTGCACTTTCCCCTCAATAACAAATAAACATGCACAAATGACAGGGGAGAAAACGACAGTTAAAGGGATGGGTCACTCAAAAATGGTCCCATAATTTACTCGCTATCCTAAGTGTATGGCTTAACATGGTGTAATAGTTATATTAAATGTCCTGGCTCTATGATTGGAGTGAATGGTACCTTAGATTTTGAAGCCCCAAAAAGTGCATCCATTAAAGTAACCCAGTGTAGGAATCCGAATTTACAGCTTTGTAAACCTTAATCACTGGCTTCTGGTAACTGTATACAAACTACAAACATTTTGGTTTGGTGATTTTTCTCTGACATCACAAAGTTTGTTCTTTGTCACTTTAAGTTTATCTGGAATTCTTGAAAGCCTGTTCGACTGACTGAGTTTTGCAGCAATTTCAGTTATGTGTTCTCTCTCTCTTTTAGGTCGCCCAATGAACATCCAGCTTGTTACATCACAGATTGACGCACAGAGGCGGACTCCGATGCAGGGGTAAGGATGGTAAACCAAGGGTTTAGTCTCTTGCCTTGTATTTGCTAGTGTTCCCTGTGACTGAATTTCTTCTCTCCTTCCCAACAGTCTCAACCGTGGAGGCGGCGGCGGCATGAACAGAAACCGAATCGGAAGCTTCAACGCACAGAAAGGTCGTGGGGGACGTGGAGGCGGCGGAGGATCCAGAGGTCGCGGGCGAGGGGGTCGTGGCGGCGGCAGCAAACAGCAGCTCTCCGCGGAAGAGCTCGACGCCCAGCTAGATGCCTACAATGCCAGGGTGTGTTCAGAGAGGCTTTTAAATTCAGGGTTCCCACGGATCCTTGAAAGCTTAAATTTGGCCCTGTGAAGCGCTTTAAATTTACTTTGTGCAAGAAGTTTTTTTGGTACAAATGTCATATCCTCTCCGGTCTATGCTAAGAGTGCTGTGCGGTTTGACCAAAAACGTGTAACTTTTTTTTTTCTTCCCAAAATTAAGCCGGTTTTCGGTATGAACTGGTATACCGCCCAGCACTTTATGCTAACTAGCTTGATTTACGTTATTTATACATTGCGTTTAGCGTTTCCCGCGTTAGTTACTTTGTTGTACGTTTCCATGATCTTTACATGTGCATGAAACTACCACGATGGTACCTCAGCGTTTGTTGTTGGACATTACAAATGTGTCCCCACAGAGTGCCGAAGTTATCACGTCACTTTGCAGGTCAAAACGTGGACGTGAGTTAGCATTTTAGCACTACCGTTTTCCTTGCTCTGAAGTCCATGGGATTTTTGAATGGGTTTTTGCTAAATTGCCTGAAATAAGGTGTGTGGTGAACTTTGTCTTTTTTTTTTTTTTTTTACATTTATATAGGCTTCAAAATCTATAAATTTATGATTGACTTGTAAAGATTATCCTGATAGACAAAACGTGTAAGGGTCACAACTCTTTGAACACAGATCTTAGTAATTTTTTTTTTTTTTTCTCAAAGTCTATGGGGAAAATCTATAGCTTTTCGATCCAGGGAACCCATGCGGCGCTAGCTACTGAGTTGTCCTACAAAGTGACGTCATCAAATTCAAGAGCATTCCAGGCCCAATAGAGTGCCGACGTGAAGTTAGCCTTGTAAAATGTGCCTTTGTCTCATCTGGTACTAATCTCCTTTTACTCTTTTTGCTCCTCTGACAGATGGATACCAGCTAAATGCTAGCCCCTCAAGCTGCGTTCCCCGCTGTTCCGACATGGGAAGAGTGGTCGTCGTTGTTATAGCTTTGAACATGCCGGATGTTTTACACGTCTTCAGAAGTGATTTAAATGTGTAACAGACTTTCTCCTTTTAAAATGCTTGTTTTTTACCTACTTTGTTTTATTTTTGTTCAACTTTTTTTTTTTTTCTGAGAACCTGGTTGGACTGTAGGATTTTATGGGATGTTATCTTTAACCATCCTTGTGTAGATCATTGAAATAAAAAAACCTGCAGTATTTAGTAACCACATGATGTCTCTGCTTTCTGCTTGTGCACAATCTCAATAGAGTTGCGAACACTAGTCAATCACAAGTTTATGCAGCTTTGAGGTGTATAAATTGACAAAAAAAAAAAAAAAACACTACTCCTGCCTTCCACTAGATGTCTACATCTCTCTTTTGCCTTTGATTAGTGTAACAATGCTTTTGTAAGAGGTAATGAGTATTTTAACCCCTTTAAAAGCCACAATGTTTTGGTCTAAATGTCAGTTACTACACAAACTAATGCCAAGAAGGCTTAAGAACATTTGTCTTTTATAAATGCTGTGATTAACACCAGGTTAATAAGTTTTACAGTTACATGTCCTTTCCGGAAACTGCCATTCGTGAAGTGAGAACTAGAAACATACCGGTTTCTGATTGGCTACAAGGAGTAATGTATGAATGAACTGCTACCAATCTAATACCAGTATGAAATGTGTATTTATCAAGTCGTACCTTGTTGGAAAGCTTGGGTAATATGGAAGATAAGAGACCATTAGCTACTACTTTTTATTGAACGAATGTGTCATTGCATAATGTGTACACATTCATAAAATTGATTCGAGAACAGACACTGGTGGTTTGTATTTACAACTTTCAGATCGGCTCTTTTTTTATTGAGAATTTAGATCGCCTCTTAGCGAATTTTCGAGACGGATATGACGTAAAACCGTGTTAATTCAGATCACGTGACTTTGGCAGTTTGATTTGACTTGCGTTGCGCATCACAGGCCCTGTTCCAATACTCACTTGAGCCCTAAGGCCTTCCTCGAAGTGGACACTTGTTGAAAGTGCACTTAGCGGAGAAAGAGCGCAAGGGCCCGAAGCTGTGAAGAGCAGAATTGGGACAGTTTTGCACACCTCAAAAAGCTACTTTTTTTTAACTCTTAGCCAGCAACCTTTCTGTTAATGTTATTAATATTAAAACAGTTTTTGGCTAAGATAAAATGTGATTGAGGTTTACCTGAGTTTATACTGCCTTACCATATTCACAGAGATTCGAAATGCAATGTTAATTGTTATTATGGAAATTGATATATGAAATTCCCATACATGAAAAAAAAAAAAAAAACATGACGTGTTGGTGATTTATTTTGTATAGGCTATAGATTAAAATAGTCTAACATATAGGCTGTATAAAATAAAATGACTATAAAATGTCTCTTTTTATTTTATTGACCAGGAATAGCCATTATTAAAGTAAGCTTAAAAGTATAAGTAGTATAAGTATAAGAAGCTATATAAGTCAACAAATAAGGCAAGTTAAAAGATTCAGTCAAACATACGTTTCAACGTTAGTTAAATAGCCTAAATATAGTTATGAAACTTCACTTTTCCCCTCAGCCAAAACGATTTTCCAGGGAACAAATCATAGAATAATGAGACCAAAGATCGCCCGTCTGATGTACACAAGCCGATTTATAGCTCATGTTTAACCACTAGACACAGAGCCCGCGGGAAACGCAAGAATGACTAGCCGGGGCAAGGCTGTTGCAGGCGGGGTACATGAGCGCTGAGCACCTGCCGCCCTGTGACTACCTGGAACTCCGAACGTCAGATCAATTTTTTAAAATAGGCGCTATTTTTATAAATAAACCACAGATTTGAGCTTTAAACAACTATATTCTTGACTGAAAAACTGTTAAAACTACATTTCGTGACCCAATAACACAAATATTTTTGAAAAATTCTTCACCACACCGGCATCCTTTATCTTCGGAGTTTCCGCTCCCGAACAGCACCATAGCAACCGTTCTCCCCTACAAGGATTCTGGGTAATATCCTATAGCAAAGTGAGGTCTGATGCGCACTTACAAAAAGGGTGTATTAAGTGCCCTTTTGATCACCCCTGGAGAACACTTAGAGGATTGGGACACCCTACGGTCTTGCACCCCTTAGTGAGAACGCGCATTGAGGGGCACAAGGGCGCAAGTGCGGATATTGGGACAGGGCCACAGGTTAAAAACAAATGATTCGAATCTTCACAAACGATTCGATTCTTCACGAAGCAGCGATTCGAACGCGCCAGTGAGCAGATCAGTAATATTTACGACTGTACGTTAATATAATAGCGTTATTAGATTGATGACACAGAAAACATATAAATGCATACATAAACGACAACGCGACACCTTTAAAAATAGGCTGCTATTGTATTGAATTCGTGGAGATTATCCCCACCACTTTGTTTCGTGTTTTGAGCTCGAAAAGAACGAGCGCGTCTTTGCGCATGCGCAGAAAGCGTCAAGCGCGTGACGGAATTCCCGGAAGTGTGTCGCCCTGGCTGGCATCGCCGCCGCTCCCTCATCGCGCCATTGAGAAGTCAGGGAAGCTTTCTCTAACCTATAAACTCGCAGTACCCGCAGGTCCACGGTAAGTTTTCACAACAGAAACACAGCGATGATCTCATATAACACTCTCAGAAAGGGACACGACAGCGTTTTCGCTTGCGTTGACGTTTTTTCCCCGGTAGTTTTGCATCGTTCGTAGCTCGGTAGCAACGGCAGGTTGACAGAAGACAGCAAGTTGAAACATGCATTTCCTTCCTGCTCCACAAACTACATCCACGGCCCTTTATAAAGATGGTCAATGCGAAATTAAGCACGCATTTAATGTCACGGGTCAGACTGGAGGGTTTTGTGTTCTCCGGTTTCGTTTTGATAACCCAGTTTTGTCTGAATTGGTCATCAGGCGTTGTCCGAAAAGCCTGTAGCGGAACATCAAAGTTAACGAGCATTTCGCGTTTTTCATACAAAATAGAGCCATCTAGAGATTAAACTCTGTGATTGTGTTTCCCTAAATAGTCGTGACAGCATGTTTTCTGATATTGTGCTCGGGGAAGTTGCAGTTTAGTTCGTCTTTTGAAATCATCGAGACATGTCCATAAAATAACCGGCGAGATGATTTAAAATCATATTAAAACTGTGTTGTGATATTAGATATTGACTTCAGCCAAGAAGTCGAAGGGAAAATTCAGAAAATATTCAGTTTTCTACTGCCGATATAAACTTTCACACAATCCACTGTTTTATTGCATGAAATCGTGATTTGTCAATGATGTTAGGAGTCTGATTGAAAGCATTATGAACTTTTTATTTATTTATTTATTTAAAACTTCCTAACGTTGGAAATGATGTTCGATTAGTAGCATTAGCTTGCTAGCATGAGGAGGAACTTCCTTGATCACTGATGCAACTTGATGTATATATAAAACAGCTAATTCTTTCTATATTTTTTCCTTAGGCATAATCTGCAACTAATATATTCTGTTGGTTGTTAAACAAATAAATACTGGTAGAAAAACGTTGATCATCATCATGATTTTCTTTTCTTTTTTTGTTTTTCCTGTGTAAATCCCGGTTAATTAAATCGCGGCTGGCAGCGGGTGTTAAATCCACCTGAATCTGACGCTTAGTAAATATGCGAGGTGGAGATTAACACAATCTTTGCCTGAGCACAGATTAAATGTTAGGGAGCATTTGCGCACACAACCCTGGCTTGTGCTTTTTTAGAGACTCATGGCTGACTTCATTAACAAAAGAAACCCTCTGAATATAATTAAAGCTAATTTCCTTCCTGTCTAGCTAGCGTGAGCGGCGCTTCGTGTTTCTAGTTCCTTCTTCTCTTTTTTTTTTGTCTGACTGTGAAGAATTGGTGTATCATGAATATTAAGTACGTAAGGTGACGCTCGCCGCTGATTGGCTGAAAGGCGAAGACAGCCGACGAATGAGCGAATTCTACTGTAACGAAGGCGTGGATTGTAAATATTAATGAGGTCACGTGAGTGGACGCATCCGCGCGTCGGCAGGGTAAATTAATATTCATGAGCTCAGGCGTCGCTGTAGTATCCGTAATTTTGGCAGGGCGGTGTCTGCAGGCCTCCTCAGTATTTAAACTTAGTCCTTAACTGTGTTGAGCAGCCATTTGGGTTATTATACAGTGTTTGTCGCAAAGGTGTATCTGTATTTTCTTCAAAGCTGGCTTCACATGCACTCTTTAAAAACGAAAGGACTGTTTGAAAGCTTTGAACATTGTTAGTGATGCACATGTGATCTGTGTAATGATGTCTTTTGTCTATACTGAAATGAAGTTTACATTTAAGGTTAAATCTGATATTCTTTTATCGTCATAAGAATAGATGGAGAGTGAAATATTGATGTGAAATGAGGGGATTTTCAGAGTCCCATATATACGTGACCACAATTCAATATTTCAGTTCTGTCCGGGGAAACAGAAGGGAAAGTAGGTTGCAAAATAATTTATGTTTAATACATTTATGGTTTATGGCCAAAAATAGTCTCTGTACTACATTCTGAATGATTTCTTCTCCCCTCCCCCAAAGACAAGTGTACAGGAATATGTACAATAACAAACAGACATGTGTCTAGTGTGTTTTGTTAATGTCATTGTCTGATTTTGTATGGTTCGGCCGATTGAATGAATAATAGATCTTTATTCCTTTATGAAGTCTTTCAGGCTGATAGAGCAGCAGTGAGAGACAGACATCAGAGAGATGTGTGAAGCCACATGAAGGTCAGGCCTGATGGGCCATCCCTGATATGACCCCCTCCTGTGCCTCTTCTGCCGTTTATTGACCCCTGTAAAGCTGTACAGCTGGGCAATAAAAAGTTACAGCTTGATTTATTTATTTTTTTCAGTGAATTATATACAGAGGTTGGAGAATGAAACGGAAACACCTGGTTTAGACCACAATAATTTGTTAGTGTGGAGTTGGGACTCTTTTTGCGGCCAATTCAGGATCCGTATTCACAGATACTAGTCCTTCAGTGGGATTTTGAGCCGTTCCTTTTCCAGATTGGCGGCCAGGTCACTGTGTGTGTGTATCTGAGGGAAACGTTTTCCCGAAAAGATCTTCCTCAAAATTCTAAGAGACAAAACATGTGAAGTTATTAATAATATTGCAGCCTGCACTGAAAACTGTGCTGAAGATGCATATCGTCAAAGTCAGGCAACACACTCCTGTTTCAATCAATAATCACATGTTAGCACATGAACAAATGTATTTTTCTATTAAAGGGATTCTCCACTTTTTTTGTTTTTGGGGAAATAGGCTAATTTTACCACTCCCACATAGTTAAACAGTTGAGTTTTACCGTTTTCGAATGTATTCAGCCAATTTTTTTTTTGATATTTCGAAGAATATCAGTAACCAGACAGTTTCTGGTCTCATTGACTTCCATATAGGGTTGGGTATCGAGAATCGAGTATCGATTGGAACCGAGACTAACTTTTCGTTTTTCCCGGAATCGGTCAAAAGTTAAAATTTCGATTCCTAGTTTCGATATTCGCAGTCCACCGAGCGGAAGAAGAAACCGCTGAACAACACCCACGAAGAAGCGTCTACCGGAAGTGTTGGCATAACCACGCGAGTCGAACATGAGTAACTTACGTCGGCGATCCAAAGTGTGGCTTCACTTTTCTAAAAATAACGAAATCAACAAAAGGAGTATTTTTACAGAAGGAGTATTTCCTTCAGAAAGGATTATTTCCTTCAGAAAGGCCATTGGTTAGCAAGGTTAGCTAAACCTTTTTGACCCTGCCTCTTAAAAGAATCGGAATCGAGAATCATTAGGAACCGGAATCGAAACAAGGAATCGGAATCGGAATCAGAATCGTTCAAATTCAAACGATACCCAACCCTACTTCCATAGTATATTTTTTTCCTACTATAGAAGTCAATGAGACCAAAAACTGTCTGGTTACTGATATTCTTCGAGTTCGAAATATCAAAAAATCGGCTTAATGGATTCGAAAACGGTAAAAATCAACTGTTTAACTCTGGGGGAGTGGTAAAATGAGCCTATTTCCCCAAAAAGTGGAGTATCCCTTTAAGATTGATCTGTTTATTTAGTTAAAAGAAGAGTTAAAAAAAAATCAAGATAGAATAGCCTAACGGTCAACTAAATTCAATTGGGAACACTAATCTGCCTTTAAACTTGATAGAAATACAGATTTGATGTTATTGTGATAATTATTAATATTGACTGATTTAAAAAAAAATGTTATCATGATACATTTTTTGGCCATTTCGCCCAGCCCTATTATGAATAAGAGAAATGGAGGTTTCTGCAGTAGGAGAAGGCAATAACTGTTACGTATATAGTAACTGACAGGCGAGATGCAGTAAACGCGATCATTGTCTTGCTTTTGGAAGCGGATGCTGCTGTTTGGGAACGCAGTCATGAGAGACACTTCTGGAAGGTAATATAGGCCTATGTCACAAAAAAAATTGAAGAACGGAAGTACGTCTTTTACTAGTGATACGGCTCTTCCGGTTAGCTTTTTACAATGGTGGAGTCCGATAGATACCGCTGGACCAAATCTCTCCGCAACCTGCCTAAAGTGACAAAAAATGACTATGTGGTTCGGATGGTAAATGAAAACTCAAGTGGGAAAGCGTGAAAGCTGACATGAAAACATGAAAACAATGACATTCATATAACCGTTATTTGAAGCGCAGAGTTACTTTTAAAAGTTGATTTGCTCTGTTTTGATCGCTGCCGCTGACTTTAGAGTTTATATCCAAGTGTGATTTCACAGAATGTCAGACTAAAATTCATGATGCAAATGGATGTGTTGCACTTGCAGCTTTGCTGTTAGACGGGCTTGTATATTGAGCATTAGTGTTAATGCTCTGACACGCAGTTTACAGTTTGAAGATAATCTTGAACAGCAAGTTAGTTCCAGTTGAACAAAAAAGTTAGGCATGTGGAAGGAGAAAGCTCTTTTACAATGCATTTATCTGTTATTCACATCCGTGTTTGGATGCTTGCACATGTTTACACCCTAAACAGTCTGTAGGTGTGGGCAGTATAGTGGTTTAAAAAAAAATATATATATATACACACACACACACACACACACACACAAGTAATGACTCCTGCTGGCAGCTGCACTAACTCAAAATGGTGACAACTTCTCTCTGTGTTTCGCGGTAGGCCTATTTGCTCCGTATCACCCCTCCCCCAACATTAACTTACAACCACGAGTTAAATTAACATTTACAAGCCAGACAAAAATCAGTCATCACCATCAAGTAGTCACCATAATGTATAACTTTAAGTTTAATTTTCGAAAACTTAGACACTCGAGTTAAAGTGTTAAAGACAAGAAATAAGTTCATATAACTTAATTGGGCTATCATGTTAGTGTGTATATGTTGTGTGTGTGTGTATATATATATATATATATATATATATATATATATATATATACAGAACTGCCTTAATTCTACGTGGCATTGATTCAACAAGGTGCTGAAAGCATTCTTTAGAAATGTTGGCCCATATTGATAGGATAGCATCTTGTAGTTGATGGAGATTTGTGGGATGCACATCCAGGGCACGAAGCTCCCGTTCCACCACATCCCGAAGATGCTCTATTGGGTTGAGATCTGGTGACTGTGGGGCCATTTTAGTACAGTCAACTCATTGTCATGTTCAAGAAACCAATTTGAAATGATTCGAGCTGTGTGACATGGTGCATTATCCTGCTGGAAGTAGACATCAGAGGATGGGGACATGGTGGCCATAAAGGGATGGACATGGTCAGAAACAATGCTCAGGAAGGCCGTGGCATATAAAGGATGCCCAATTGGCACTAAGGGGCTTAAAGTGTGCCAAGAAAACATCCCCCACACCATTACACCACCACCACCAGCCTGCACAGTGGTAACAAGGCATGATGGATCCATGTTCTCATTCTGTTTACGCCAAACTCTGACTCTACCATCTGAATGTCTCAACAGAAATCGAGACTCATCAGACCAGGCAACATTTTTTCCAGTCTTCAACGGTCCAATTTTGGTGAACTCTTGCAAATTGTCGCCTCTTTTTCCTATTTGTAGTGGAGATGAGTGGTACCCGGTGGGGTCTTCTGCTGTTGTAGCCCATCCGCCTCAAGGTTGTGCGTGTTGTGGCTTCACAAATGCTTTCCTGCATACCTCGGTTGTAACGAGTGGTTATTTCAGTCAAAGTTGCTCTTCCATCAGCTTGAATCAGTCGGCCCATTCTCCTCTGATCTCTAGCATCAACAAGGTATTTTCGCCCATAGGACATATCATTGTGCCTGTTGCACTCATGGTACGGCAGTAGTTTCTTGATTATTACGCAGGAATGAGAGTATAGTGCCTAGCCATATCAGCCTAGAAAATCGTAACTTTACATTTTCCGTCAGTCTTAGTGCATACAGAAGAGTCAAGTTTTAAATAGGAAAAATATCGAAACACTTTGGTAATTTTTTTTGAGAAATGCTAATAGTCATGTTCACTTAAATGATGTAAGCTAAGCTATGCTAAAAGTGATACCGCCAGAACCGGAGATCGGCCGAATGAATTCAATAACGGTAAAACTCAACAGTTTAACTCTGGGTGAGTTGTTTTTCCAAAAAAGTGGAGTATCCATTTAAAGCATATTAAAAACACCACAGTCATATAAACAACATTGACAACTTGGTTTTCACCACAGGAGGACTTTAAAGATCATGAATACTAACCTAAATTATTTGGAAGAAGTTTGGCTCAGGAAATTGAAGAAACTTGGCGTAGTTCATGTGTTGTGGCAGGTATTGTAGTTTGGTATATTGAACAGGGTTTCCACCACTACAGTGTGACCTAGCATGTTTATGAGAAGAGCCAAAGCTGGGAGGGGCTTCTTGAAGTGTGATCTATTCCTGTCTCCTCTATCCTCGAGTCTCTTTCTGTCTTCAAGGACCTCAGGCTCTTCTCAAGCTTTTTTTGCTGTATTAGGTCAATGACACAAATACAGCCCAATCGCACTGCTCTCCCCTGACACGTCTGACCTTCAACTGAACAAAAGTGCTTAGGGATCCCTAGGGATCGCTCCATGTTTGTTTTCAATAGAGTCAATCCTGAACTGACATTAGCAACTGCACTGCTGACCCTTCTCTAACACATGCAGTGTTATTGATTGTGAGGTACGAGGCTCATGGCTGTTGCCCAAACCATATATTATTCACTGTTCTAAATATTAATTTTCAAACATTAATTTAATAGCATTATTAGCTAAATGGATTGTAATTGCAGTGTTAATGCATCTAAATGCTGCTTCAGATGCAGCTTCTGTGCCTCTTATATAGAGTACACATAGTTGTTCGGGATTTTGTTGATACCGATTTAATTTGAATGGTCTGGTTTAATATTGAAATAGAATATTAAGATGTCAAAAATTGGTGTAAGAATTTGACAAAACATGATGCTTACAGCTAATAATAAAAAAAAAAATCAGCCCTTATAAAAGTAGAAATGCCATTGGAAATCAATTTAAGGTGAAATGTTAGTTTCTGTCACTGCTGTGAACTAACCACAGCACAGAATATGAAGAATGGCAAAAGCTTTTGGGAGTCAGGCCTAAACCAGACAATATTGCACACTGCAACATTAAAACCTTACATGACCAGTTTGATTTCATGGTGACTTTAAGTGAGATTGTTTTAGGGAAGCTACCTTCAAATTGCATCTCTTTTGAGGTCACTTATGCGGGTCCATTATTTCAGTAAGAATGTTGGCTTGTGTTTAGGAGTCGAGAGCAAAGGCCAATCTGGAAATAATGGCTTGTTTATGAAGTATTCCCAGAGTTCCAGGGTGAGGCAGGGAAATGAACAAAGTTCCTCTTGTTTACATTGGAATTTTCCAGACTATCCTCCGAATGTGTCACTTTGACACGTGTTAAGACCCCATGAAATCTAAACTAAGAGTTAGGTGGCTTTCAGTTCTTTCAAAATGTGAATTATAAATATAATCTTTAGCAGATATCCATATCTAAAATGAATCGTTCTCTTCTAGGATAGAGACTGTATTGATGACTCATATGGGTGTGTCCGTAGCCCATCAAATCTTCCCTATAACGTCATTGTACCACCATCTAAAACCAACTGACACTGATTAGCTGTAACAAAATTTACAGGAACATTGTCATTCACCCCACACTGAGACCTGTGGTGTTTTGGTGTGTGTTCAGAGTGTTTCTTTACTGACTCATCCACTTTAATTAAGTTTAGTCTTCTTGGGTTCGGGCCAAGTACTTGTGGTGCTCTGTTACCCACATTTCCTCCGTTGTGCTGAGCTACACATGACTCGACGGTGGGGATAATTGTTGTTCCTGCACACCGTGGCTGTTTGGGCCCAATTCATCTTCCTTTAAGACTGATGGGGTAAAACGTCTGTTTCCTTTTTACTTGACCCCACTTTGTTTTGTGCTTGTCCCTGTGGGTTTTCTGCCTTGTCATCTGTCCTTGCGACACAGATTTCAGTTCACTTTTACTTGAAATCTGTCACAATGGCTACATTTACATGTAACCAAATAATCCATTAGTAATTGCGACCGTCACGGGATGCGTTACCTTTGTGATGAGGTTTGGGGTAACTTTACAATTGAAAAGCTAGTCTTTTCCCCTGTTTTTTTGTCTTGACTGGAGCGCTGTCAACAAAGTGAAAAATAGTTATGTCTTAAACGAAGCATCTAGTGAGGGTCTCACTTTCCCTTTCCCAGCGGATTAGACCTACTGTTTAATTAACACGAGTGCTCTCCATAGCTACAGTCTCCTGGCTGTAAGATCGCCTTGCGTAACAATATTATTATCCTGAGCTAGAGGTTTCTGTTTTAAGAATTACAATAGTTTACTTTGACAATTCACATGTAACAATGGTTAATCGGCTGTATCATCAACACTATTTTTTTCCCCTAACTTGCTGGACGTCACATGCCAGCCAAGCTACTGCACTTGAGAAGAATGGGAATGCTTTCAATGGGCGTTGAAGCCCTATTGTTGAACAGCCTTATTTACTTCCCCATTAAACTATTTATAACATCCATTTCGAGTAGCTATATCAATGCAGAATTCATAGCCTAGGGTCACTTTGCCGTGGACTTCACACGTCTTTGCTGTACTCAGTTTAAAAACCTAAGGACAATGGAGTCTCTTGAGGAAACTGGTTGGGATTGTCAGATAAATCCTCTTTACCTGGCACCGTTTGGACATCCCACTGCTCTTACCGACACTTTAATTAGCACTAATCTTGTCTTCAAAATCTTGTTAAGTTTAATGGTTGCTCAGTAACGAGCCTAATCTTGGGCTTTGTAACCCTTAGACTAACATTTTAGTCCTGCTCAGGCTTCCCTAGTGATGACACTTCTGGATAATCCCTAATTAGAGTGAATTTAACTCAGCTGGACAGAATCGAATGGAAAAGTGGGTTATGCCAACGTCAAGCCATCTCCACTATCAAGTGCGTGAACTGGCCTTGACGGCTCGCTTCGCCTTGTTTTCATGGCCCAGACGCTTTATAAAGTCACCTGCTGTTGTTTCCCTAGGTTATGTACCTGCTGCCTATGTTTAGAAAAGAACTGCTACAACCTTGTTAAACGGTTTCGCCGTCATGCTCAGCTGTGTGAAATTACCCTGCGCTCCTTTCTGCGTTCATTAACGTCGAGGCGGCTGCCAAATGGCCAACAGTGTTTGTACTGGTTTACTCTGGCAGCTAAAGTGAGTTCATCTGGGCATAAATGCTTCCAGCTGAGCTGGACCTTGTTTTCATGTTTTGCTGATTCTTCAGCAGAAACGGATTTATATTTCGTCAGTCTTAATTGACTTCTGCATGCTCCAGAAAGGGACATGAGCTGCTTTTCATTATGCACGGGTGTTTTTCTGTTCTGCTTCGCTCAGCCTGTTTAGCTTCTCAACTAGGGAGGGTCAGTATTATTATGACTATTATTATGACAACAGTGTTTGATAAACTATCACTGAATCTATAAATTGTAAACTCTAAGATCATACCATGTATTACTGGAGTTCAACAGAAAAGATGCACAGTGAAATAATTCTAACAGAAATGTACTCAAGTTAACAAACCCACACTTAAACCACTGACTCTTAAAAGTGCAATTTACCCCAAAATATACTCGAGTATAAAAAATGATTGTGATTTTAACGGTACAAGACTAGTGTAAAAACGTTAATTGGTTAACAAAGTTTAATTACTTTACGGTGAATAACTGTGATAGATGTGATGGTACATTTAATGTAATTTTATTGTAAAACACCATTAAATTGACAGTTTTTGAAAGTGAAGAAGTGTATAATTTACAGTGAAAGTAAATTGACATTCCCGCAATTCCCTGCGTGACACTTCATATTTAATGTATTTTTGTTGAAAATACTGTTTCTTCATAGTTTTCTTAGTTTTTCTTCCTAATCAGTTATGTATATTAGTCTTTTATGTTAACTTATATAGGTAACTTGTTCGATTAATCGCGATTGTGATTTTAGCCAAAATCGTCCAGCCCTACTCACTGGTGTCTGAAAGTGAGTTTAGAGCTGAATTTGTTTATAACCTATAAAAACCGAGACAGTCGCCCCGGCTCAAAATAACTATTGTGCTTAAATGTTTAATAACTTTTGAACCGCTAATCCAATCTGTATGCTTTAAATAGTCTTGTAAAGAGGAGATTCATTTTGTCGCCTTTGGACATTCAGACACCCCGTAGTGAATGTGATTGCGTCATCAAGTTTTGATCAGCATTGATCCGTCAAAGAAACCCATGCAGTTTGTTCCTCTGAGCTAAACAGGAATGATTGTTGAAGCTTAGGCCCTCCCCCGGCCCAAGATTAGTTGAAACTACCATCTACTCACCCAATAAACATAGGTTTCGGTCCGACAGTGGAAACACGGCTAATAATTTCAATCTGTGTTGATAATCTCAAAACAATCAAAATTAATGGGATTTGGAACCACCTTTTATTAAGTCCAACAACCTTTCCAAACAAGTGATCTAACTAAACATAATGGTGCGTTCAACTTCACACCGGACGCGAATAGCGCGCAAGGCGCGAGTGATTTCAATGTTAAGTCAATGCAAAGACGCGTTACGCGCGTAAAAAATTCCTGTGGCGCGAATGAGGCCTCATTCGCTCGACTCATTCGCTCACAACGCGTCAATTTGCTCGAATGGCGCGAATTGAGCGTCTGGCGCGAATGATTTAGTTATTATGCTATTTGTGCATTCACGCGTTTGACGAGAATTCGCGCGTGCCGCCCGAGTTGAAAAATCTGAACTTTGGCATCAAATTCGTGCGGCGTTAACCAATCAGGAGCCTGCTGCTTGCTCACGTGGTGAAGTATCTGGACGCTTCAATGAATTATTTTGTAATGTGACTAAATGCGTGTGGTTCTAAGCACAACAAAGCAAATATTTTATCACTCAAAACTTCATTTCAATATACGAGACATGTTCATTTTGTGAAAAAAGTCAATTTCGCTTCAAACTTTTGTTATTACGTGCGTCAGTTTCACTCTTGATGCGCGAATTAACACAAAGTGGTCAAGCGTAAAACTAGACGCGGTAGACGCGAATTTGACGTGCTGTGTGAACGCAGCATAATGTAAAAGCATATAATCATAAGTAACAAGTAATAAAATCTTGGTGGATGAGTTATGATCTTCCAGCGCTCTTCTAGTGCTCCTATTCTGTGGTAAATCAAGACCTGTCAATCTAAACGATCTATCCAATCCCCAAGCGCGATCCATCTGTAAAACAGTGTCCGATCGACCTCAACTTTTCTATCGATTATTTTCCGATTATTCCACCATCAAAATGGCTATTATTCAAAACCGTTTCACCCCTACATCAAACTGGTTTACTTCCAGAAATCAATGAAAGGAGTTTTCCTCACACACCTGTTTACCTGTTTTGAAAGCAGTGTTTCTCGAACACCATTTACAGATTCATACACACCTGAACCAGATAATCAAGCTCTTCAAGGATCATTAGAAATGTCAAGTCAGATCAGTTGAAGACCAACCGCAATGAAGGTGGCCCTCCAAGAGCAGGAATGGACACACCTAGTTTTAGGGCCAATGGGAACATGACCAACCCATTATGTGCCTCTAGCTTCTGATCATAAACTTGAAAAGCTAGCCGCTGGATCAGCGTGCCAGAGCCTGCTGATGGAGAACGGCCTCTCTCCCTGTCAGGAGTGTGAAGAGGCCCAGAATGGAAAAAGCTGTGCAGTGTTATCTGAATTCCTGTCTGACCGTGGCCAAAACCATCCACTGCCAAAACTGAGACGCTTTTCACAAGGCAAAGATCACTTTGAAGATTATCCTAGAATGCTCTTTTATTGATTACATTGTATAGTTTTCTAGTTTATAGTCCATATTCCATATACACTGTAAGAGCTAGAGCAGAAAACTCTCGTTGGTTTTCGTGGCTCATGCACACTAACCGCACTAGATTGTGTGCACCAGTAATGCAGTCGTTTGTGAGTCTCCCGAAATGTTACGCAAACAACATCTGTCTTGGATATGCAGGGCCCACAGACTACTAGTACACCATATGCTGAGAGGATGTTTTTTCTCTGTTCCCTGGCTCTCCCGGGTCATATCTGACGCGTTTGTTCATATGAGGTCCTCACTACAACTATTTGTCAGATAAGCTGGCAGATCTTTGCACTTTGTCTGAGACAAGTTGTCTGGTTTAAAGAGATTGTTGTGCTGTTGGCGGCCTAGTGAATTTCTCTTCTTGACGACTTTAAGGCCCTTTAAGATAACGCAGGTCGCCGGCACTCAGTGCAAATTCAGCAATCAGTTATTATTATCAGTAGTATTTTAGTCATTATTTAATGTTCATTGCTTTGTGTTTAATGTTAATGTCTTTGTGCACTACTGATCTATTGTCGCTCACATTAAGCTGCCTCTTAAAGCAGCACTATGCAGTTTTTTTTACCTAAACTGAATAGCTTCGGAGTTATTGCAATGGATATATGACTATTTTTGGGTTGAATGTTGGGTGTCTCGCCCTCCCCCGTTGCCTGTGAGCGGAAAAAACACACTTGCAACTAGGGATGGGACGGTATGAAAATTTCATATCACGATTATAGTGTCCAAAATAATCGTGATTATCAATATTATCACGGTTTTGTTAAAAATTTATGAAAGTGCTCAAAAAGAACTGATGCTCACACTGAAAACATTTAATTTTTTAATTGAAAATCAACAAACAACAAATAAAACAAGCCTCTCTATGCAGTTTTTTTAAGCAAGATTCTATTCTATGGCATTTCCTTCTTTATAATGCCCGTCGTCAATAGCAACGCATCATTACACAGCGCACATCCATATCACAACGGATGCGTGCTCTCGTTTCATTCAAACAAAACTTGCCGTCTTGCGTCTCCGGTTTTTGATTGTATAGCAAAAATGAAATCAGAGTTGATTTATTGTTTACAGAGTTTGATAATATTGGTGTGATATGTCTTGTCTGGACGATTGTTTTTACAAAATGAATTCATAAACAGGTAAGATTTAAAACATTAGCTAATCTCATTATCAATTCAATATGTCCCCGTAATTATGTGGTAAAAATAAAATCGGTTTAATACGTGATGCATCTATACTTTACCATCCCTTATAATATCACTCTTAATAATAGTCTTGTTTGAAGTTGTTCGTTCATCTTTGGCTCAAATCCACTTGCTACGAACTTTTCTTCGCGGAAGCTTCACGTCTATTTCAAGTGAGTGACATGAAATGTTTCAACTCAAAACAACATTTCGTGCCCAATTGTTTCCCAAACGTAGTTTTGGTATTAAGGTCAAAGTTAACTTGCCTTGCGTTCGGGTGACGATCACACAAGACGACTCGGCAGATTTGAAGTGTTTCTATTGCAGTGACTTTTTGTTCGGCAGACAGGGTGACCATCCTCGATCAAGTTTCCCTCAGGACTTTTGGAAAACCAAAAATATGACCACACCTCAGATTTGGTCCTCTTAAAAGGCTGAAAAACCTCCTGGGCACGGTCACTGCCTTCCGCCATTCCTCCTCGAATAGTAATTTAAAAAACATATTGCGTGCTGCGCGGCTGCGTCAGACTGGCCGACAGGATTCAGTGAGTTATTAAAATCGCGATAATCAAACACGGTTTTAATGATAATTAAATTTTAAACGATAATACTAACCGTCAGTACATTTTATCACGGTTTATCGTGAAACCGGTTATCGTCCCATCCCTACTTGCAACTTTGAGCCGGCCGGCCGCAGCATCAGGAAGTGTCGATAAGATGTTAGGTCTCGCGATGTAACGAATTGCTTTACGGCAAGAAAGATCTGTTAAAATGAGCATCAAACAGAAATAACCCTGCGCCGTATACATGTGGTGTTCGAGGCACATACAATACAGACTGCCGACAGTTCAACAGGGCGCAGCTCTTAAAGGGTTAGTTCACCCAAAAATGAAAATTAAGTCATTAATTACTCACCCCCATGCTGTACCAACCCCGTAAGACCTTCGTTCGTCTTCGGAACACAAATGAAGATATTTTTGATTAAATTTGAGAGCTGTATAACTACCACATTGGCTCCTAAGGGACTGCCTCTTGACGGCCCAAAAAGTCAATGAAGAAAATGTTTAAATATCCCAAGTGACTACCGTGGCTCAACTATATGTTTATCAAGCGACGAGAATACTTTTTGTGCGAAAAAACAAACAAAAATAACGAGTTTATTCGACTATTCCTTTTCTTCCTTGTAGGCCAGAAACGAGACTTCCTTAGATTTCCACGACGCATGCGCGAGAACTGAACTGAAGTAGTGTAAGCAGATCACAATTCTCGCGCATGCGTCGTGGAAATCTAAGGAAATCTCGTTTCAGGCCTACAAGGAAGAAAAGGAATAGTCGAATAAACTCGTTATTTTTGTTTGTTTTTTCACACAAAAAGTAATCGCGTCGCTTGATAAACATATAGTTGAGCCACGGTAGTCACTTGGGATATTTAAACATTTTCTTCATTGACTTTCTGGGCCGTCAAGAGGCAGTCCCTTAGGAGCCAATGTGGTAGTTATACAGCTCTCAAATTTAATCAAAAATATCTTCATTTGTGTTTCGAAGATGAACGAAGGTCTTACGGGGTTGGTACAGCATGGGGGTGAGTAATTAATGACTTAATTTTCATTTTTGGGTGAACTAACCCTTTAAAGGGGCCACACCTTATTTCACCTTACTCATTACAGCTTCCATCCTACTGAACATATACCGATATACAGGGGGAGGGGATCAGGCCGTGAGTGCAGAGACATCTCTGCGTGAGTGCAATTTACTCCACAGCAACTCAGAGTTTGACACAGTTTGACAAAAAAAGAAATCCTGCATAGTGCTGCTTTAAACAGCTTTCGGTTACCAAATTGAGTTTCTCTATTTTGTGGCTTATTGCGCTTAAACGCCAACATGCCCTTCTTGCAGAGTATTCAGGTAAATACAGTCAGTTTAGGATAGGGCTGCACGATGTATCATTTTAGCATTGATATCGCGATGTGCGCATCCACGATAGTCACATCGCAAGGATATGCGATGTCAATTATAGGGATCGTAGTTGATTTGTGGTCAGTAGGCTACGTGCCAGCAGCTCCCCGGCCCGTAATGCTTGTGATTCGCGGATTAATCGGGCCTAAAAAAAAAAAAAAGTTTGGTTCCGGTTGGTTGTCAGTTGAGGTCATGGGTCGGTAGGGATTTTTTTTTTTTTTTTTTTTTTTTTTTTTTTTTCAGTGGCAGCAAGGGATGGGTAGGAAATTATTCAGGGCTCGACATTAAAGGGATAGTCAAACCTAAAAATATCAAAATTGAAACTACTGTGGAAACAAAGACACCTACATCTTGGATGCCCTTGAGTTAAGCTAAAACATATCAAAAATTAATTTCAAAGTGAACTATCCCCTTAAGCCTTTCCACGTGCTTGTCCTCCGGACAAGTAAGTAAATTTGTCCGAGTAAAAAAGTTGCTTGTCCGGATTTTTTAAATTTATTTATTTTTTATTCTGAAGCAATATTCTCATCAGTGTTCAATCAGCTTTGATATTTAAAAAAGGCAAATTGTAATATCTGCACCTTTAAGGGCATCCCCTCCACCAATATTATTAAATGCCCTATAGTGTCTTATTATTCTAAATAATTGAATTTATTGATCAAATTTAGGAATTTAAAATGAAAGATGAAGCATACTGTTACCCTAGGTAGGGCTGATGAAATTAAATCATTTACACTGAAAAATTACAATTTCATAAAATAATGTTATGAAATTGATTTAAATGTGCAAATAAGAAATATTGGAAAGAATTATACTAGGCTACTTATAAACATAACACTAAACTGCCAATAGGTGGCGGCAGGCGGCTGTATAAATGAGTGAGTTATTGATTCATTAATTCAAACGATTCGTTCAAACGGTTGATTCATTCAAGAATGAGACAGATGTTGATGTTTATGAATGGGTCATTGAATCCTTGACTCAACCGATTCGTTCAAAATGCTGAATCATTCAGTAATGAAAACAGGATGAGTTCCTGTGAGATGCGTCGTGGTTCTGCTGTGACTTAATTTTCTTTGGAACTATTTTTGCTGCTGAAATGGAACAAAAACACCCAATATTGCTTATAAACAGTAAGTGACTTAATCTTAACTGTTTATTGAACTGTAGGAAATCAATGTCACTTTTTCAATCGTGATGGTATTTGAGGCTGCTTAGTGCTTAACATATGTTAAAATATAAAAACTCCACATTTATATTTTTTATAGGCAGAGTATGTTGTTAACTGTGTGTGTGTGCTCCGCTCATGTGTGTAGATTTCTCTGCGCGAGCGTCAACAGCGCAAATTTACCATCAGTAATACAGTAGGCCTGCTACATTTATTATCCACAATCGATCGCAACTTGCAATAAATGTAATAAAATCAGAATCATTCTCTCGGTTTCGTGATTCCCTAGTTATTTTTTTGTTTGTTATTGATGTTCTAATCAGGCTACTTGTCCGTTGGGGCGAGTAAAATTCTCTTTTACTTGTCCTTCAAAAATCCATTTGTCCCGGAAAAGCGGACAAGTTAGACGGGCTATAGAGATACGAACCGCGGGAGGTTAGAGTGTTTTGGATTGCATAAAAGAAACTAACAAATACATGGCGAAAGAAGTGCTAGACAGCAGAAGATGGGATTGGGATCATGATTGGATCATGGTAGGATGATTTTTTAATAAAACTATGCGGATGGAGGTATTAGTATGTGTTGTGTGCATGCCTATGAATGCATGTATTTGTATGTGTGCGAATATGAATAAAAATATCCTAAATTACAAAAAAAGACTTGTATAATATGTATTATAGTTCAGTTTGACGAACGACATCTGCCTCGTTTGTTAATAGATTGCTGGAGGACAAGATGCATCTTACATCGCGTGCTATAAAAAGACGCAGCTGTACAAAAACGTAAATTAATAGTTCGCCTCAGAGTTTTTTATTTGTGTATTTATTTAATTTTTAATATTTCTTCCCCAAGCTCATAAAATAATTTTGGGTCGCACATAAATTGACAGGGTCGGTCGGAAACCGGAAACAAACAATTTTTTTTTTTACGCCTCGCAAAGTTTAACCATCATAGTGTGAGTTTATCAATTTGCAAGTCCTGTCAGTTTAAACATCAAGTGCAAGAAGACTGGAACTTGCGCACTGTTTTTTGTCAGCCTTACTAAAGCGCATTTTTGTCCCGCCAAAGCTTGACAGGTGAATGATGTAGATGACGACGAGTGACTTCTGCGCTTGTTTAACTGAGAGAGTGAAAGTCTTGGTCACGCGTGCACTCTCACCGTCTCAAACTGTCTTGCTCTCTCTCCCTCCCTCGCGCATATTAATGAATTGAGTTGACTGAATATCTTTGAGAATACATGACGATAAAAGGTTGGAAGACCAACGTTTTTTTTTTTTTTTTTCTGGACTACCACTGGTTGTGAATTGTGCTATAATAACGTTGCCTTATCTTCTCTGAAAAGCGTTCCACACATTCAGATGACAAACCACACTTTCAATAATTAAAAAAATATATATAAAAATCTACCCAGTGATGAAATGTTTTCTGTGTGGACACAAATCGTGTGCGATGTCCTAACCTGCCTGGATAATCACTCAACGTGTGCTGTGGTCCGTTAATGACGCGTCCGATTCGCGAACTAATGACTCATTTGAACGGATTCACTTTAATGAATGGTTAAAACAACTGATCTGTCCAACACTGAGCTCAAGAGACTTCAATCGGAAAACACTTTACAATAAGGTTCCATTTATTAAAGTCTAGTTAGTAAAAACTACATTAGTACTATTAGTTTCTATGCAGATTTACTCCATGACGAAACCACCCCAGTCATTCTAGAATGATTCATTCTTTCCAAATAGAGCGATTCTGGTCATCTGGAGAAATTGTTTTTACATCGCAATATATATATATATTGCGGAAAAATAAAACATCGCAATGCCTTTTTTTATCAATATTGTGCATCCCTAGTTTAGGAACATAAATAGTCGAGAGAAAACACGTTGTGTGACCGTATATTGGATCCATGCTCTTAAAGTGACAGCAGCCTCATAAACCTGCTGCTTTCTGTCATGTTAATCATGTAAAAAATCACTTGCTGCTCTTAACTGAATAGCATTTTAGCATTAATCAGTATTTCATTTTTACATTAAAGACTATGTGTTATCGGTGCTACTTTAATTTGTGTAGTACTTCTTACCTGGATACTACCGTTAGACCCACCTGAAAAGCCGAAAGCCACGTTTAATTTCTATTTATTCTATTGTATGCATTTGTGCTATTTTTTTGCAGTTTGTTTATTTGTTATGATTTTATTACTGACCATTTACTTGTCATGTAAATTTAGTTTATTTAATTTATGATTCAAATGTAAGATATTTATGACCCAAATAAAGCCTCCCTGTTCTGTGTGTAAGCAGCCGAATTACATAAATGGTCAAAACATTTAGATAATAATAAATGATCTGTAATATGGCAGTTTATGGAAAATGCTATCGAATATTGATATTTTTCAAGGTATTATATGGAAATTCCAGTATCGTGACAGTGCTAGTTTAGTTTCCCCTAAAACTATGAAGCAGCACAACTGTTTTTAACACAAAATGTTTATTGATCGCAGGGCTCCAGACTAACTTTTTTTACTAGGAGCGCTGTTGCCCCTGACTGAAAATTTTAGGAGCGCAAGCAGAAAATTTAGGGGCACACCTTAAATCAGCTTGCAATGCAATTATTCAAATTTCCCCCAAAATAACTGTAATACTGACAAATTCTTTAATAATAAATAGACTTGACATTATGATATGCTGTTTTATTTTAAGTTCACAGGGCTCCAGACTCAAAGTTGAGGGCAGCATCACCTCAAATCAGAACTCACACCAAGACACACCAGTTTGTTTGTTTTTTATACACAAAACAAAACAAAAAACTGGTAGCACTGGGGCTGACAATAAATCACTTAGATTAATTTAGGGTGTAGATGAAGTTAACTTTAGTTATTATCACTTATAATGTCTTAATATTAATTAAAAACAAAAGGAGAGAAAACATGTATGTATAAGGACTTGGAGTGAAAATAGCCAATAAACATCCTACTGTTTACAACGTTTTTTTGTTTTGTTTTTTTTTTTGTTTTTTTAATGAAAAAAATAATAATTTTAATGTTTAAATAAGAGTTTTCCAACATCTTAAACATTTTTCGTTTTAGGACAATCTTTGAAGGATGAACAAAAAATGTGTTGATCATTACAAAAAAAAAAACAAAAAATAAAACTTTTAACTTTATATGATATTATAGTTTTGAAGAGCAGGACAAAGATGTGTTGTAAGTGTTTGACTACCGTATTTCTGTCACATCATATTTATGGTTAGAGTTAACTTACTATTTGCCATGCTGATAAGTTGCTGATTTGTGGACTGAAAGCCTTCTGTAAGTGTTTCTCCTGGTTTCCACGTCAGCGCTGTTTGATCTGATATGGTTTATAACAGAACTCTGCGCCGAATCTGAGTGTTTCTCACTGGATCTCGTAGCGATGATGTTATTAATTCTGAGGCAATGGATTTATTCACTGGATCTGCTAGTAACAGTGTCGCGTGATCGAGATCGGCCAGCGACTGGCAAGTTCGGGGCTTTATTAGCCTACTGTCGGTGGTTCGGGGGGCTCCACTATGCGCTGCTCTGTCTATTATTGGTCCAACCTAATAAAAACGTCAACGGTCCGTGAAGCATAGCCTATATGAGTTGCGTATTTTAGTTCCACTTTCATTTTGTTTGTATTCGCTGCTACTAGGTAACGTGTCGATAGATCGCTTATTGCTCAGACGCACATCAGGTTGTGATATTTGTCTCCGTCTCCTTCCCACAGACGTTTAATCGCGCTATTCTAGTCACGGATTCATTGACGCGTCCGCTTCCACGCTTACCATGCGTTTAACGTGTGGCAAATTTACCATGTAAAATTGGATGTAAAATTCAGTCGCACACTCTCAAATTTTGGTCGCAAAATGCGACTATTTGGTCGCAGTCTGGAGCCCTGGATCGGCAAATCAGAATGATTTCTGAAGGATCATGTGACACTGAAGACTTGAAGTAGTACATTTGATAATATATTACAGTTTATGAACAGTTTGTACTGTACTGTAGAGTTATATTACAGTTTGTACTGAATTCATCCAATAAAACAAAATCCATAGTTTTAATAACATGAATGTCACGCATGCTTGAGTTTGTGTAGTTCAGAAAACCATTATGTTGAAATACAGACTACTTATTTAAATAGTAGGTTTTTTTTTTCGGCTTAATATTCCCGGCCCAAGTCCACATCACCATTTATTATGGTGTTCAACCCTTATTTAATTTATTAATTCAAAATTATGTTAAAATCCATGACAATCTGGATTCTATGGTTCACACATTCAGCGTCACTGAAACGACCAAAACTGAACTTCTTAATAAAACCCTGCTATAAAACTAGAACTTGCCCTGGATATGTCAGCAACTTGCCAAAATCACAAGTGCAAAAGACCACAGTGAACCGCAGTTGCTCTCAAAGCACGCTGAAAGTTTTGTTATGAGTGATTTCTGTGTGTTAAGCACGCCAACACCATGTAAGGAAAGGAAAGGCCGCAGTGAAGTGTGTCGCAGCTCTTCAGAACAGGAAACTGCAGAAGCTGCCGTAAAGGTGAAGCCTCGTATCGTTCGGACTTTAGTGCGCGCCAGGAGGGAGAGAACACCAGCACTGTCTGTCCCGAGCCGACTGCATTGCAGCACGAGCGTTTCCCTGCATTCACTTCTCTATTCAGTACATCTTTGAAAGGCCTCCGTTGGGTGAAGACGTGAGGATGTGACATTGACATGGGGACAGCGAGCGAATCAGATGCTAATTCAGGAACTGATTGTCAGAGTAATTTGTCACGAGTAAAGATAACAATCTTTAGAGTCATTAGTTTTGGTTTACGAGTGCATGTTTGTTTTGCACAGACGAAGTAGATTAGTGTTTAAAACTACAGTAGTCGACATTTTGAAGCCGTCCGAAGGCAAGAATGGGTATTGTTCAAAAGTCATGTATAACTTTGAAAGGTTTTGATCCACTTCAAATGTTGACTACTGTATATATACACTACGAATATTGAAGGTTGGTTATTAGTACTTTAATTCAGCAAGGACACAATACATCGACAGTACAGGATTTTAACGTTTTAAACGATTTACATTTCAAATAAATATTTTAGGGCTGGGCAACGATTAATCGCGATTAATCGCATCCAAAAAAAAAATGTTTACGTAATATGTGTGTGTAGTGTGTATAATTATTTTGTATATATAAATACACACACATGCTTGTATATATTTAAGAAAATGTGTTCTTAATAAATCAAATATTTATATTTATACATAATATTAATTATAATATATACACTACCGGTCAAAAGTTTTTGATCAGTAAGATTTTTTATGTTTTTAAATGTCTCTTCTTCTCTCCAAGGCTGCTTTATTTGATGAAAAATGACAAACAGTAATATTGTGAAATATTATGACAATTTAAAATGACTGTTTTCTATTTTATTATATTTTAAAGTGTAATTTGAAAGCTGAATTTTCTACATCATTACTGTTGCTGATTACACATCAGTTTTCAGTGTCACATGATCCTTCAGAAATGGTTCTAATATGCTGATTTTATGCTAAAAAAACATAAATTATTATTTTCAATGTTAAAAACGTGTACCATTTCCCCCCCCAAAATTAAATGATGAATAGAAAGTTCAAAAGAACAGCATTTATTTAAAATATTATATTTTCTAACATTATAAATGTCTTTCCTGTAACTTTTGATCAATTTAACTTATCCTTGATGAATAAAAGTATTTTCTAATTTCTTTCCCCCCCAAAATAAAAAAATAAAATCTTTCTGACCCCAATCTTTTGAATGGTAGTGATTAATGTTACAAAAGCTTTCCATTTCAGATCAATTCTGTTCTTTTGAACTTTCTATTCATCAAAGAATCCTGAAATAAAAATGTAAAAAAACTGTTTTCAACATGGATAATAATCATAAATGTTTCTTGAGCATCATATTATAATAATTTCTGTAGGATCATGTGAGTAATGATGCTGTAAATTCAGCTTTGATCACAGGAATAAATTACACTTCACTACATATTCGCATACAAAACCACTGTTTTAATTTGTAATAATATTTCACAATATTACTTTTTTTTTATTATTAAATAAAGCAGCCTTGGTGAGCAGAAGAGACTAAAAAAAATCTTTCTGATCTAAAACTTTTGACCGATAGTGTATATATTTATACATAATTAATATTATGTATAAATAAATATAATAATAAATATTTATACATAATTAATATTATGTATAAATAAATATAATAATAAATATTTGATATATTAAGAACACATTTTCTTAAATATATACATGCATGTGTGTGTATTTATATATACAAAATAATTATATACACACTACACACACATATATTATGCAAACACAAACTTTTATTTTGGATGCGATTAATTGTTGCCCAGCCCTAAAATATTATTAATCAAAGAATCATGAGCATCAGATCAGCATCAAGACCCTTGTTTAATCGTGAATCAGCCTAAAAATAGGCAGCACACACACACACACACACAGAGTGCTGTGTAGTGTGATAGAGTCCCTGCAGTAATTGGCTTTGACCACTAATGCAATAGAGCTGAACACAGACGCCCACATTAGGCCTCTTCCGCTGCGGTGCGGTGAATTCATTTCAAATCCATTAATATGATTAAAAATTAACACGCCGGAGGAACTGATCACATGACGTAATGTGGGTCAGATCTGGATGTTTGTGGCGCGTGTGTGTTTCCCCTCCGCTAACCCTGTCGCGATCTCCCTCCAGCTGTGCATCATGGCCGAGCAGGAGCCCACACCAGAGCAGCTGGCCGCTATCGCCGCCGAGAACGAACAGAGCGAGGCTGTCAACTACAAGCCGCCGGCACAGAAGACCCTTCAGGAGATCCAGGAACTCGACCAGCACGACGAAAGCCTCCGCAAGTACAAGGAGGCGCTGCTGGGCAACTGCAGTGTTGCTGCAGGTGTGTGCCGCTTTCTCCTACACACACACACACACACACACACACACACACACACACACACACACACACACACACACTCTCTCTGCTCTGGCCTAGTTTGATTAAGGTTTCTGTGCCACACACACACACACACACTGTAGTGTAGCAGTCCCTTTCCCAGAATTCATCACATGAACCTGCTCTTCTTTCAACACTCTTTAATTTTTTGCTTAAATGATTAGTATGTCTTGGCATGCACTACAGGTGTGTGTGTGTGTTGTGTGTTTCTGATAAACCCTATTTTATAGGGTCAAAATACCGCCTCAAAAATGGCAATATCCTTGTAGGGACACTTTAGGTTTTCTGTGATGTGAAGGTTTAGGAGAAAGAATATACAGTTTGTACAGTGTAAAGATCATTATGCCTATGGAACAATCCCATGAAATATGCAAACATGTAAAACGTCTCGACTCAGACTCATTGGCGCATCACATGATGCTCCTCCCCCCCCCCCCCTTTTTGTCCAAAAATTGCATTTAGGGATGCGCAGATATGAACATCTTCAGCTAGTACTGATATGTCTTTGTACTTAAAAGCCAATAACTGATATATTGGCTGATAAATCAAAATCCAAATTATTCTATAATTTCTGAGAACCTGATTACACAAACAAAAGTCTCTCCATTGAAAGCCGTGTCCTAAGCACACGTTATAATGTTCTCAACTTTTTTTTATGTAGCTTATGTAACCGAAAAAAAAAAACAACTTTTGCTGATAATTTACTCGCCCCCATGTCATCCAAGATATCATGTCTTTCTTTCTTCAGTCGAAAAGAAATTAAGGTTTTTGATGAGAACATTCCAGGATTTTCTCCATATAATGGACTTCAATGAGAACCAAACGGTTCAAGGTCCAAAAGACAGTTTCAGTGCAAACTGTTCAAAGGGCTTTAAACGATTCCAGACGATGAATAAGGGTCTAATCAAGTGAAACGAGCGCTCATTAAAAAAATAAATAACAAAGTTTAAGTTTTATAAGCTTAAATGCTCGCTTTGCTCTGTTCTGTGATGCGTGTTTGTGACTCTCCTATTCGAACTCGTTTATCAAAATGAACCATTTGTCAAAATGAGTCAATTTGTTCATTTTGTTCGTTGAATGAACCAGATGACACGAAAAAAGATTTGTTCATTTTGATAAACGAGTTCGAACAAAGCAAGGCGAGCATTTGAGCTTATAAAACTTAAACTTTGTTATTTTTGTTTTTAAATGACCGATCGTTTCGCTTGATAAGACCCTTATTCATCGTCTGGAATCGTTTAAAGCCCTTTGAACAGTTTGCACTGAAACTCTCATTTGGACATTGAACCGTTTGGTTCCCAATGAGTCGAATGAATCCAATGAATTTTCGACTGAAGAAAGAAAGACATGGATATCTTGGATGACATGGGGGTGAGTAAATTATCAGCAAAAGTTTTTTCAAAAGTGAACTACTCCTTTAAATGACAGACTAATGGAGAGACCCCTCACAGCTGCTCATGACAGAGTTTAAGCAATAATAACCTTTATATTTCTTTCTAAAATATCTCCTCAAAAACTTAAATTATTCATAACATTTGTGTTATAATATGCATATATTTATATATATATATAAAATATGTATATTTGAAGAGTTCAGATGCAAAAGCCTCTAAGTGCCATTTGAAATTTTCTTTCTAAAATGATAATTTTTATCAAGCTTGTAAATTTAAGTTCAGTAATTTCACTTAAATGGCAATGAAGATTACCTATTAATTGTCATTTAAGTGAAATTACTGAACTTAAATATACAAGCTTGATAAAAATGGTCATTTTAGAAGAAAATTTCAAATGGCATTTAGAGGCTTTTGCATCTGAACTCTTCATTTATAAATGTAGTTATTTTAAATGGTAACATTTCAGAATATTACTGTTTTTACTGTATTTCTGATAAATGCAGCCTTTGTGAGCATGATACTTCTTTTAAGAACATTCAAGTGTCAAGTTACCTTTATTTATGTAGCGCTTTTTACAATACTTAGATTGTATCAAAGCAGCTTCACAGTGATAACATGAAAATCATAGAAGTTTGTTTCTAGAAGAAAATCAATAATATTGTGTAAGTGTGTTATATATATATATATATATATATTCCGACCCCAAACTTGTGACAATGTCAGGGAAATGTTATTACCTTCTCTTTGATGATTACAACATGACATTTTTAGAGGCGTCGATTCCGCCGAATTGAAACTTTTAAAAGTTTCTCAAATTTAATGAAACCAACACGATTACAGAACCTGCATTTCTTAGCGCAGGTGTTTTAAACTCAATTGGTGAAGGATTATTTCTCCTCTCTCTCGGTTGCTGAAGCTCCAATCGCAGTCCGCTTCTGATATGGCGTACGAATCGACCCGTAGCTTGATAAATATTCAGCGTGTGATCGTTCCTCCAGATACGCGTGTTGTTCCAGGACCCATCAGATAATGTTGATCCAGGAATGTGTCGTCCTCGGGTGAATCATGTTGTTCTGGGCTAGTGCTGAAGACTCTTGCGTCACCTCTGCCGTCCTCGTGCGTCGGCTCTCAGGAACGAGGCTGTGTCTCGAGAGTTCCTGCTCCTTTTGCTCTCATCAGCGGTGTGACGGTTCATCCCTTCACCGGAAGAGCTTTTTGAATCTCATTTCCTACTGTAGAGTGACTGAAGCACCACACAGACATCAGAGATGATGATGATGGTAATCTCCCGCTGTGTGTTTCTGTAGCTCCTGCGTTTACGTGGACATCAGTTGTTGGGCTATTGGTCGTACTCTAAACAAAACTCGGAAGTTGCTTGTGGAACAAGCGGCAGCAAATTGGTTTACCAAAGTTAGTTTTCCCAAATACACCCTCTCTCCTCATCCAACTAAACACCCGGCCTGATCTCACGACATTAGCGGAGCCGGAGGTTGAGCTGCTCAAACAAACAAAAGCGCTCTCTGGACGTTCTCGTCGTCACACATTCCTCAGGAAGTCGAGCTGTCAGCATCTCCGAAATCTGGAATAGGATTCGTTATTTTAACCCTTGTGCTGCATTAGATTTTTAACACCGTTGAGTGCATTAAGGACCAAAAATGCCCACATATTAAACATTGCCTAAAATATTATATATTATTATTATTTTCCACTTTTGCCAAGTTAAATCTTTTAACCAGCATCAGTCCTCATCATAACTACCAAAAATGTATTCAATTTCAGGATTTTAACCCTTTAATTACCAGTTTTGTTTGCAAAACCATCGATTTGTATAAGAGGAAAAAACACAAAAATTCAATTATTTTCAATAAACTAAATGCAAAGAGAAAACTTTAGATTTGGATTATCACAGTCCCACTTTGCAAAAAATCCCACTTAGCGCGTTAGAGACCAAAAATGGCCACCTATTAAACATTGCCTATTGCCTAAAATAAGGTGCATTTCCACCCATAGGGAATAAATATGTAGTGACGTCATCTGGTGGAATACACTATATAATGCAAATATAATGCTTTTGCTTCAAAATGAAAGGATGTTTGTGCAAAAATCATGTTTCATGTATTACTGACAGCCTCAGATTTAAACAACGTTTTAATGGGTTTCAATGGGCCATTTTTGGTCTTTATGGTGCTGAGTGTTACTATTTGATCTACACAGTGTGTGTTATACATATTTTGCAAAATGGGATCACATTTTTTACATGTATCCAAAAAGTCACAATTTTGCCAAATTTCATACCATTTGCATTAAAACAGCCAAAATGGTCAAAGAAATTAAACTGCAAAAGACCAAAAATGTCCCTAATGCAGCATAACGGTTAAGGTCATTCTTTATTCCAAATTAGACTTGAGTCTGGTGAAGGTGATGAGAAAATGCTGTTAATGTAACATGTTATGTGGAGTTGTTAAAGGTGCAATGTGTAACAAAGTTGAGTATCTATTAACAGAAATGCAATATGACATCCATAACTATGTTTTCAGTGGTGTATAAAGAACTTACTTAATTAGCCGTAATGTTTTTATTACCTTAGAATGAGACATTAATAGCTCCATAACCGAGGGAATCCCCTTCTATGAAGGTCGCCATGTTGTGACGTCATATTCCTACCGTAGCCGAACGCGAACACACAGTGCTACAGAACGCGTTTCATCACTACCTTGAAAGAGAAGTAGCGGAAAGCTAGCCTTACACTCCGTGAGTAGTGACTTTTCCCTTGTGAGTGGTGTAAAATATGTAGTTGGGATTGTTTCATGTAACTTAGTTCTCCCTCGCTGTGTTATGGGTTTGTTATGTTGGGGATAGATGTGCTGTTACGTTCGTGAGACAGCTGATGATTAGTATTCATGTCATTGACCGTAAAACAGTACGTTACAGGAATCACTAACCCGTCGATAGAGACTTTTACTAAAGTCTAAAGTCGATCGCGAAGAGTTTTCAAAATCAGAGAAAAAAGCCTATTGTGTGTAGTAAATAGTATCTATGGGATGCGGAGATGACATGATTGTAACAGCGCGCGCACTTCCGACCTTTGGACTCATGCGGACGAGTCCCAGCTCAGCCACAGTAACAGCTCATATTAGCCAGCTAAACTATTACTACCCTGTTAGAAAAAATATATAGCTGCTCCCTCGCTGTATTATGGGTTTGCTACAGTATGTGGGGAGAAATGTGCTGCTGGTTACGTTTGTGAGACAATCAGCTGATTAATATTATTTTATTAAATTATATATTAAAACCCTTGATCCTCACCTGACTATGGCTTTGTAAACAGTATTCATGATGTGGTTTATAATGGACTGTGGTACAGAAACAGTGACAATGTTACACACTCTTGGCTTACTCTGGCTATTCTCTGCTGTCTCAGCCGACGAGATGTTTGTCCCGTTTTAGCAACCGTAGCTTCTTCGAAAGGGAGGGGTGAGCAGTGGGCTGAGCCCTTAGTGCAAACCTGGTGCAAACTCGCAACCGAACCACTAGATGTCGCTAAAAGTCACACATTGCTCCTTTAAAGGAGTAGTTCACTTTTAAAAAAAAAACTTTTGCTGATAATTTACTCACCCCCATGTCATCCAAGATTTCCATGTCTTTCTTTCTTCAGTTGAAAAGAAATTAAGGTTTTTGATGAGAACATTCCAGGATTTTTCTCCATATAATGCACTTCAATGGGAACCAAACGGTTCAAGGTCCAAAAGATAGTTTCAGTGAAAACTGTTCAAAGGGCTTTAAACGATTCCAGATGATGAATATGGGTCTTATCAAGGACCCTTCGAGTCATGACTCGAAATCAGGGCCTTGATTTGGTATGAGTGTTGTACATAATTATACTCATTCCCACGAGTTCCGCTTTTATGTTTCCTTGAATTTATTCGTTAGCATGCAAGTTTAGCAACTGTTCACACTTGGCATGTTTGGTTCGTTTCAGACATTTGTGTGGTTACTTTTAACAACTGACATTCACCCTGGTGCCACCAAACAAGTGGACCGAGACGCTGCAAAGATGGGTCTTGACAATGAACTGGTGCTTTTCGAATGAAAAATGAACACAATACGGACCACAGACATGCAAACGAGCCCAAAACAGGACGTGATGTCACAATATGTGACTCACTCTAAAAAGGACTGAATGCTCAAGCATACCTGTTTTTTTTCTCATCATAGTGGCGACGTCACCTATTATGTTACCCAGTAAAAAAAAACGCGTTGTCACACGGCAGATCTTTATTTGTGTGTGCAAACGTGGAGCTGTTTTGATTCCTTTGCACTTTTGAGTCCTCAGCTGGTCAGATTACCATCACATGTATGCACATACAACGAGTGTGTTTAGCCCAGAACACAGCATCGTTTCAGATGTTCGGTGAGTTTGGACGCAAAATATGCGTCGTAGAATCTGTCCATTCATGATGTGAACGTGTCCTTGTTCCTTGCGTTTTGTGTCTTTAGGTTTGGTGTTAAATTTTATTGTGAATGCTAAGCGAACCAAGACTAAATCTATCATTTTCTCTTTTCTCTCGGGTCCACTTGCACAACATTCATCTTTAGTGTGTAAAATATAGACCCTTTTACAGTTGGTAAACATGGTGATGTTTTTTGTGGGCGGAGCTTAGGTGGAGGCCTAACGATCCCTCTGGCCGCTTCACTAACGCTAGTTAGCAAGTATTGTTAGCTTGTTTTTTAACAATGACTGGAGAAAATCCGATATTATCTTAATGTGTAAGGTCACTCAGTGTCCAGGACCGCGATTGTTATTTCCAAAAGTTATTTTTAACGGACGGAACCAGATTGGCCGACCCGTAGCCGCCTACACACTCACTCAATGCATGGATGATCTGACAGGATTAACGTACGTTACCTCGGTTGAGTGGCCTGACTTCTACACCTACCTTATAGAGAAACCGATCGTAAAGAGAAACTGAGGGCATATAAATCTTTAGATGCCTATATGGTCCTGTACAAGACTTGTGTGTACGATCCGCAGTTCTGCCGAGCCAGCGCCGAGACCACGACAATGTAAAGAGTGACATTACAGTGCGATTATAATGATGTGAATATTTTCTAGAAATAAAAGTTCCAGATACAGCATATTCATTTTTCATCAATTCTTGCACCAAACAACACAACAAGATGACATTTAATAATAGTCACAATTATTTAAGCTCCTTATTATGTAGCCGAATCTGTGCTGTTTTGTATTGGCCGCCTCCAGTTTTCACTTTGTTTTGCCTCCAGCTAGCGCCGTGACGTAACTGTGATGTCGGCGCAAAAGGGGTCTATTAATACAATGATCAACATTTGATTGGTTTGGCCTGTTGGTTGAGGTTTGTAGATCGACACACAATTGAATCTGACTGCACTGTTTTTCCATTTTCCCAACTAAATTCAACGTTGGAATTCAAATCCTCTTGTGCTGTGTGAATGCTGACACATTGAACCCAATGTGTGTGCTTAAATATTATTCGGCACATAACTGCATCAGTTTCAGTCATAAATGGAAAGGAGCATAATGTGTAAGGTCACATGCATTGGGGTATTCGCAAGATGCTCTTAAATTGTTGTAAAAACACAAATATATGGAGTAAGCAAGCATTTCGGTAAATGAATACATTTGTCTAAAGTATTACCCGCCTCAACTCAAATCAAAAATCCTTTCCATAAGAGTCAGCCATTTTCTGAAATGAAATCCAGGCCGTTTCTTATGTCATTTTCTTGTCTTTTGTTGACTTTGCAGATCCCACCGTTCCTAACGTTCAGGTGACACGGCTAACTCTTGTGTGCGAGACGGCTCCTGCCCCGCTGACCCTTGACCTGCAAGGTGAGTGGCGAACACTGGTGTTCTTAAAGGTGTAGTTCACCCAAAAATAACAATCGTCATCTCACCCTCATGTCGTTCCAAACCCATAAGACTTGCGTTCAACCTCAGCATCTTTGTCCATCCGTGGAAAGGCAATAAAAAAAAGTCAAGTTTGTAATCGATATGAATCGTACATTTTGATTTTATCATCATCAGTGCACATCAAATATGGTCAGCGGAAGCTCAAACATGTCAATATTTAGCTTTTATTTAGTAATGAACATTACAGATTTGTTTTGAGAATCAGACTTAGCATGGTTAGCATGAGACCTGTTATTTTACTAAATGTGTAGCACGTATATTCAAAAACCCTATTTATTTAATCACATCACAACATGTACATGTTATGATGTAATAGTCTGAGCTCATTTCTCTTGGATATATTCATGCCGTTATTATTATTAGTGAGTGTTGTGACTAAGCCAAACCAAACCTCTGGTGTGGGATCTTACAGTCACATGACCCAGATAAAGCACAGCAACCAGAGAGAGAGAGAGAGAGAGATGAAGATGAGAGGAGAGAGTGTGTGTCCTGCAGCCATCTGCTGGAAACATGATTCAACTGCAGTCTGTGTCTTTCTGTTGCGTATTTGTTCTTATCCAGGTCATTATTAGTGGTCAACGGATGCATGCTTTTTAATAACAGGATGGCTGATATAAATGGACAACCTCTGTAGTCTCATTTAGACACTTGTTATCCTTTCAAGACAAGGAAAAGCTTTAAAGTCCCTCTGTAGTCAATCATTGTAGCCCTTAACTAGTCTTGGATCACAAAAACTTTCTTAAAAAAAGCTTGAATGTAATTCGACACCCTTGCCTCATTTAGTATGCACGGTTCTATGAATATTCAAATAAGCCTCCACTCACTCACTGATCACTCCCACTGATTGGTTACAAGGTAGTGTGTGACGTAAGAAACGCCAGTGATTTCAAACCGTTATTGAGACTGTCTTTGGTTCACTGCAGCTTTAAGGAGAAAATACTCAGCAATGCTGTTGACTTATGAATTTACACATGGTGTGTCTTAAAGGGATACTCCCTCGACAGGTCGACAGTTTCTGGTCTCATTGACTTCCATAGTAGGAAAAAAATACACTATGGAAGTCAATGAGACCAGAAACTGTCTGGTTACTGATATTCTTCTAAATATCAAAAAATCGGCTGAATGCATTCGAAAACGGGAAAACTCAACTCTTTAACTCTGGGGGAGTGGTAAAATGAGCCTATTTCCAAAAAAAGTGGAGTATCCCTTTAAAGCCACAATATGTATTTTTTCTGCATTAAAAATAGCAAAAATAACTCTATCTATGTTATATATTTCTGTTAGATATGTACTTACATTATCCCGACAGTTTCCACCAAATTTCAAATACGGAGAAATTTATAGTTTAATTCGAAGACACGGGACGTTTCTTTATTTCCGTTTCGTCGCCCGTCTATGGCGTCATATAACCTTTGACTCCTCTATTTTCTCTAACTTCCTTGCGGAACCCGGCGAAACCGCCAAACACAAAGGGGAACACTGGACTACCGCCAAAAAAGCAAAGAAAATGACGAAGAAAAAAAAAGTAGTACGTATTTTTATGTGTGTAAATCATGTGCCCGCTCACGAGCGCTGCTCTTAACAGACACACTGTCCCCGGTGCTCGCGCACAAAGCGCTCCCCGTTCACAGTAACCGGGTCGTCTCATTCAAATCAGCCAACTGTTGCTGTTAGCGAGCCGCGCACATTGAATACTCATACGAGTCATGCTGCGAATGTACGTGCCCGCTTCAGCTCTCTCATGCTTACTAAATAAACGCCTCACCTCCGGCGCCGTGCACTCACTACATTCCCTTTAGCCTTTAGCACATAGTGGATGAATAACGCAAACCCAGTCAAACGTTTGACTGCAGTATCTTATGTGCTTTATAATCCGGTGCGCTCTATATATGAAAAATATTCTAAAATAGGTCATTCATTGAAGGAGCGTAATATAAATATTTATATTCGTCTGTATAATAGTTATGGACCACGATTACGCTTTGCCTGCACGTTCTGCGGCTACAGCCAGCTCATTAGCTAAAGCTCAAACGTACCTGAAAAATATGACCCGAGAAGGGTTTGGGACAGGAGAAGCATGACACAGGTAAACATTGGGGTTGCATTTAAAGCTTCTCGACAAGCTAAATCTACAGAGAGATGCCGTATATCCGTATATTTTGTGAAACGATGATGTCATGTCATGAGCTGAGCTGGTTGTCATTGACAGCGACAACAACTCCCGTGAGCCCACGCTCTTTCCCGACGTCATCAAAGTACGTCTTTTGTTATTATTTTAAACGAGTGACCCCTGGTGGCCAAAAATCGCATACTGTACGTTTAAAGGAGAACTCTGGCGCAAAATGAACCTTTGGTCTAATAAAACATCGGTACCTAGTCGACCGTTCTCTGAGATTTGTTTTCATGATAGTCGAATGTAAAGAGTTTTATCTCTAAAAACTGTTAAAGCGTATAATGCTAGTCTATGGGGGCATTTACTAAGTAAAAAGAAATCGCTAGTTTATACCACTAACAAGGCTCAAAATATCCCCACACTAACACAGTAACATAATGAGGGTCCCTACATGCAAAACGAAGCATTGAGAACTTTGTAAGTGTACAGACCGTTTAATAAGAAGATATTTTATAAAGACAGTCCACTTCGTGTATACAGCCAGCGCCATCTTTGGAAAACAGTCTCGACCAGTCGAACGACGAATGAAATCACAAGGGACATTACTGGTGTATTTTCTCAGATTTAAACAAACCGAAAGCTCTTTGGTTCTGGGCTGCTGTGAGGAGGGTTAATGTGTCAGTGTCCTGTTCCTTGTTCCTCTCTCAGGTGATCTGGAGTCCTATAAGAAGCAGTCGTTCGTGCTGAAGGAGGCAGTGGAGTACAGGATAAAGATCAGCTTCAAGGTTAGATGCTCACAACAGGAAACATTTGAACTGTAATCGCTAGGGATGAATGGTTCAACTTAAAAATACCATGTATTAGTGTCTGTTATTAGATGATGTCAATGATGATGCCCTGTATGTCCACATTACGTCATGGCTGCGTGAATAAATCTGCTGTGGGATAAACACTGACACATTGTGTACGACTGCATATGCAAACATGCTGCACTGAATTAACGTCACGTCACTGCTCCACATCTGTTTACAGGTAAACAAAGAGATCGTCTCGGGGTTGAAGTACGTACAGCAGACCTTCAGGAAAGGGGTGAAGAGTAAGTGTTCTTGAAAAATTACACACTTTTGCAAGTCGCACATTAATTTTGGATTCTGCTAAATAAAAAAAATGCAGTACGACTAATACTAATATGACCTATAAATACTGTAATACTTCATTTACATAATTGTATTTATTTTACTCGTGAGTTTTTCATGGGTATTTGGCAACGCATATCTAAACATTTTGACACTTTCAAGCAACCTTAATTTGTATCGCTTGACTCTTGTTTTAATTTTGGAGTGAAATTATATGATCCACATATTTTTGGACAGCCCTAATTGTAACGTTTGCCGTAAAGCAGTCGAATTTTGTAGTTCTTTTTGTGGTCTGGTTACTACCCGAACCCTGGAGTTTCGTAGTGCCAGTGAATGCGATACAGACCCCGTCAGGCTATGGCAGAAGTGCCTTTAACCCTGTTACGACTTGATGAACCACTGATAAGATTTTGGAAACATTATTTTAAGGTAAAAAATGTTACATATACCCCTTTTCCACCAAAAAAAGAACTGGTTCGGAACTGGTGCTGGTTCGGAGTTGGTTCAGCTTGCGAACCGCTTCAGAACCTATTTGTTTTTCCACTGACTAGAGCGCCCAGGGAACGACGTTGTTACGTCACTGTGTACGTCGCCATACGTCTATTGCAAATACAACATTTCTTTCGGATTATCTCTAACTCGTATACCAAGAAAGCTTTAAAAACAATTGAAATATGTAAGTCTTTTAATCTTTTCGTTTGATATGTAATTTTTTCTGATTAAGTTATGTACCCCTGTAATTAGTGGTGCACGATATATCGGCCGCCGATATAATATCGGCCGATTTGGTCAATTTTTTACACATCGGTATCGTTCCGATGTCAAAATAGGGCCGATGTGAACAGGCCGATGATCATTCCCTGTGTATTTGACGTGCGTGGGGGGCGGGGATGTTTGTTTTTGCACGCGTATTAAAAGCGCAAGTGCGTTTAAACATCAAGCGCACGAAGACTGGAACTGGTGAGCTGTTTTCTGCCAGCCTTCCTAATGCGTATTTTTGTCCCGCCAAAGCCATATTTGACCGGTAAGTGATGTAGATGAGTGACTGGTGCGCTTGTTTAACTGAGGGAACCAGAGTCAATTAAAGCACCGGTCACGCGCGCCGCCTTCAAAATGTCTTTCGCTTGTTTAACGGAGGGAACAAGAGAGAGTGAAAGCACCGGTCACGCGCGCCGTCTTCAAAATGTCTTTCGCTTGTTTAACGGAGGGAACAAGAGTGAAAGCACCGGTCACGCGCGCCGTCTTCAAAATGTCTTGCTCTCTCTCCCCCTCACGCATGTTTATGAATTGAGTTGACTGAATATCTTTGAGAATAAACGATGGTAAAAGGTCGGAAGACCGAAGTTTTTTTCTTCTGAACTACTGGTTGTGAATTGTGAAACCACACTTTCAATAAACCAAAAAAAAATCTATCGTGTTGATGAAATGTTTTCTGTGTCGACTGTCGAGACCATAGACTGTAAAAATAGGTCGAGACAAATCTCGTGCGATGTTCTAAACTGCCTGGATAATCACACAACGTGTGCCGTGGTTCCGTTAATGACACGTCCGATTCGCAAACTAATGACTCCTTTGAACCGATTCACTTTAATGAATGGTTAAAACAACTGATCTGTCCAACACTGAGCTCAAGATACATAAATCGGAAACACTTTACAATAAGGTTCCATTATTAAACCATTAAATGTACACTTTAATAAATGGAACCTTATTGTAAAGTGTAAGGTTAATAGATTAATAGAATGTTAACAAATTTTGTTAACATTGTATTAGTTTCTGTGGATTTACTCCATGACAAAACTACCCATGACAAAACTGTGGATTTACTCCATGACAAATCATTCTAGAATGATTCATTCTTTCCAAATATAGCAATTCAAGTAATCTGGTGAAATTGTTTTTATATCACAATATATATCGCAGAAAAATAAAATATCACAATGTCATTTTTTACCAATATCGTGCAGCCCTAATCCTCGCTATGTGTTTTCTATACAGGGATATCGACATCGGTAAATATCGGTATCGGCCATAACAGCAATGTTAATATCGGTTATCGGTATCGGCCACAAATTTTCACATCGGTGCATCACTACCTGTAATTGTGTCTTTTTTTTTCTTTCCATTTATTTGTTCTATATTGTGACTTTTCTTCTTTGCTTATAATGTCTTCATTAAAAAAAATACAAAAATAGAAACGCTTGCGTTAACTTCAAGCATAACCATTACAAAGGCGGACTCCATCGTGTTTCTGCAAATGTTTCTCTTGGCTTTGCGATCCTTTATTATGGTCAGAAAAGATGTTTAGAGCACATCTAAACCCGGCCCAGCCCCCAACTTAAACATGACGTGGTAAAAGAACGGCTCTAGTACAGCAAAGCTTTGGAACCAGTTCTCCTCGCCGAGAACCGGTTCTTTGGCTGTCGAAACACAAAGAACTGGTTTGCGCGCAGGCACCGGCTCTGAACCGGCTCTCAAAATGCTTTGGTGGAAAAGGGGCTAGTGTTGCTTTAATGGAAACCTCTTCGACTGTTTCTTGTGTTCAGTTGACAAGTCTGACTACATGGTGGGCAGTTATGGGCCCCGGCCGGATGAATACGAGTTCCTGACACCCTTGGAGGAGGCACCCAAAGGCATGCTGGCCCGGGGCACTTACAACATTAAATCCAAGTTCACTGACGACGACAAGCACGACCACCTGTCCTGGGAATGGAACCTCAACATCAAGAAGGAATGGAAAGATTGAGTGGTTTCCAAACCCCCATTTTCCTTCTTGCCTTCCTCCTACCTAATTCCTCACTCCCTTTCTTCCCCTCCATCGTCATCATCATCATCATCATCATAGTTCTGGATTAACCGATTCAAAGGAAAAGGATTTTTCTCACTCCGTCCACTTTCCCCATCTTCAATCCCTTCCTCCACATTCCTATCCCTTTCCCTCCCAGATGAGTATTGAGGCTTTTCATGAAATATATATGTGAAAACAAACAAAAACGTGCACAATCCATATTTTGTGTTTTGGTTTGTTTGTATATAAAAGTAAAACCAAGAGGAAAAAAAAAAAGAAAATTAAAAAAAAAAAACCTCATGGATACTTTTGACATGGATGTTATTAGTAATCTTCACCGCCCTTTGTCGTCCTCATGTGTCCCCGAACCCTTCCCGATTATCCCACGTCATTCCCTTTTTCTGACATTCCTTGTTTTCTTTTTTAACCATGATCTGCCTTTATGAGTGTAATGGGAGAAGGTGCCACTTGCATTCCCTCATAACTCAAGTTTGCCTTTGCCCAGAGGGAACGTGTCCGATGCCTTCGAGATGAGCCTAGGGTTAGTGTAGCACGGGTAATTGTTAGCGACTGTAGCGGCGCAGGTCTTTACTTGGCTCTCGGTATGAATGTGTGCGTGTCCGATTATGGTTTTAGCTACGTAGGGTTCGTCATCCTGTCCACTAGGGGAGCCGTACTAAGAATCAGCACTAACGGCGTAGGGGTTTTTGTGTTAACCATTTCATCGCCATGTGGCCTTAAAAATGATTCCTGTAGCAAGACATCGAGGAGCGGCCTTTTAGCATCTTAAGTTTAAATTCACTCAAGTCTTTCGTCCTTAAGAGGCCAAGGTGTCTTACCTGCTCCCTCAAGGGACTGGCGGTTGCATCTTCTGCCTCATTCATTCGGCTCAAGTCAGGATGGACCAACCTTGAAAGCCAGTTGAAGATAGTGAACCTTGATGCTGAGCAAACATTTCCCCCAAGTCAGTTATCAAATCCCTTCCAAAGACGACTGGTGCTTCGTTTGCTGAATGTGCCCTTAGTTTGTGGTTTACGTGAGTCACCAGGTTTTCACTAACAGGTCTCAAGTATTGAACTATTCTACAGAAAAATTACCAACACCATAGATTGTGCCTCCAGTATTGACGACCACACGCTGCTCTCGATGCGTAAACCTAAGGGAAAGAAAGTCAGGACTCTAAAGGAGGTGCATTTGTAGTGGGGACAGATCTGGAGTGAACCCTAAATCTCAACTCTCAGTTCCAGTCCAGGTGTAGTCTGACCTCAATGTTCAAAACGAGAGAGGATGTTGCCATGCATCACTGTACTGTTTTATACACGCTTGTTTTGTTTGTTTTTTCTTCCGGTGACATTGCCTGCAAAGTAGTGGCTTGTTGTGCTGGTCCAGAATGCTGCTTCTGTCTTCACCTGTTTGTACTTATCTGGAGATTACTGTTCACCTGTGTCAACATTAAAGTGTTCAGAACAGACCGTTTCTGTTGTCTTCCATTCACCGACCTGAATTCTGTACCATTGTTTTTTGTTTTCCTTCACCAGGGGGATGTCTAGATGGGAAGCCTCATTCTGACTATTTGAACTTAGTGGCACCAAGGTTAGGAGTCGTCTTGTAGTCTTGCAGAGCAAGTCCTGACTATCGGCATAAAGTTTGGTCTACATTACAGCTAGAGCTAGGTATACTACATTTTCTGAGCTCTGCTCCATCTAGCCCACAGTTGGGCACACCAGACATTCAAAGTACACTCCATTGACAGTAGCTACGTTTACATGGGACACCGTTTGTTGAGTAAATCTGAACAAAGTGATTGGGTTGATGTGCTCGTGCAAGCTCCAAATCAGAATTGATCTTTTGACGTGCACACTGTACGAATATATAGTCTGCCGCCGTTTTAACATGCTACCTATGTTGCTGCTTTGTTTTAAAGAGTAGACTTGAATTGATAGTTCACCCAAATTAACCCATGATTTAATCACACAAAACCCATCCTTGGTGTATAAGCTTGATAAATGGCAGTGATTAGTGGTTCTGATTTTGAAGCCCAAAATAGCGCATCCATCCATCATAAAAGTAATCCAAACGGCTCCAGGGCCTTAATAAAGGCCTTCTGAAGCAAAGCAATGAGTTTTCGTAAGAAAAATTTCAATATTTAAAACTTTATGTTCCAAAATGACTAGCTTTCGGCAGACGGCCTACTCAAGTCGACATTTTTGGGTGAATTCTCCCTTTAATATTTATATATTCCGGGTCCCAATTTGGATACGACAAGAACATGAACAATTGTGCCGTGCTGCTTATATTTATTAAGCAGTAAAAACACCCCTTCCCACGTCCAAAACAAGGCGTCTGAAACGAGGACTGGTGGGATGTTGTCCTGCTGTCGATCAGCAGGAGCAGGATTGGGCACCCCTGCTTTAGGCTTTACTCTAAAGAGGAACAAGAAAGTGTCCACAGTTCATTTTGATTTGACCTTATTTTGAGGGATGGGGTTATTCAAAATGGTTACTTAACACCAGAAATTAACCAACATAGAGAAAAATGGATGGAGACTTTACGATCAGAATGCGTTCATACAGAAATACCAATTGTTATGTCTTGCTTATAGGTATGTCTAACTACTAAGCGCCTCAGAAGTACTGAATAGCATCTAAATACGACTTGATGGAACTAACCTAAACCTTTGGTAGGTCCAGTGATTAGTGCTACCTCGTTGTAGCAACCTAGTACCTTTTGGGCACCTTTAGTTCCTGGTGGACAGGTTCACCCAAACTCCCAGATGTTACAGAAAGCCTTGATTTTCTGCAATTGTTGGTCAGTTTTGTGTGAAACGTGCCAGTCTGTGGGCCAAAACTGTTGCATGTAAGATTTTTCACAGAACAAGGGTTTCCTTCTAGACACAACCCTACAGCAAATTCATCCCGATCACTCAACTCGCTCACTCACTCACTTGTTCATCCATATGCTCAAGGTAATAAATGTATCAAACACCCTTCTAAAGCAAAGTGTGATTTAATATTGAACAAAAGTGGTTACACAACGCTGTGGTTATTCATAACATGTAATGCATGCAAGAAAGGAAATAATCAGCAATGATCATCTTCAGGGTGAATATGGTTAACAGTTTAACCAATAGTGAGTAACATGGTCTACACTAAAAGGCCAATCCGGCAAAAGCACATTAGACGAAGAACATCCTGTTAAAGGAAAAACCACCATTTATCTCTTGATATGTGGCACCAAATGATTCAGGGATGGGTTGTGCTAAACAGCCCCCTCTAAACATCTTTCTGACTGTAGTTTCGAAAAAAGGAAAAGTAAGACGTTACATGAACGACTGAGGAAACAGAATCAGTGGCACGACTATTAGGAGCGAAATCGGCTATTTTCCACCTTTCCTCCCTTTGGTGGAGTTCGAGTCACTTTTCCTCCCTTTGGTGGAGTTAATGTCGCTCTTGGTCCTCTGCAAGCGGGAAAAGATCTCCTTGAAGAGGGCTTTGTACTCGGGAGTGTTTTGGCTCAGCCGCTTGTCCACAGCCTCCACTTGCCGGCTGATTCCCTCCAGGGCCTCAGGAGTCGAGGGCGTCTGTGGAGGAGTGGGCGGCCGCTGGGGTTCTGCGATCCGACACTCCTTCATGGACGGGTCCCGGGACACGGGTCGGGAGGTCTGCACCTCAGCGTGGCACAGACTCTCCTCGTGGCGCCGGCACTTTCCAAGCAGCTCCTCGTACTTCTCCAGGAGGGCGTGATACTGCTCATCCACCTCCCGTAGGATGGACATGCCCCTCTTCCGGACGCCATTAGCATGAAGCGCGTAGCTGCCTTTGCGCCTCCCTGAGGCATCGAGCGCAGAGATGGCGTCTAGAGCCGTGTCGCTGCAACTCTTCCGGACGGGCGCCGCGTCCCCGTTCTGAGTTCCAGCCATGACGGTATCATCCGGCGTGTCCGTCTCGGGGGCGCAGTTGAGCAGCGTTTGCTCCAGGCCCTCGTCTCCGCTTAGCAGGCAAGCTCGGGACTTGCGGAGCTGCTGCATCTCCTGTAGCTCCGCCTCCAATTCGTACACGCGACGCTGGCAATTCTCTGCCCCCGTGAGACGCTGCTCCAAGCGCTCATACTCCTGTAGCACCGCGCCACATTCCCGCTCGGCCGCCTCACGCCGACCGCGCTCGGCCGCCACCGCTGCGCGCAAAGACGACACCATCACGCGCATATGCTCCTTCTCTTCGTCAGCAGGTGGACATTCCTCTAGGTCACCGCTGCCCGGGTAGGACACCATGAAGCTATCCTCGTACCTGCAAAAGAAACACCAAACCATAGGCACAGAGAACACACCGTGATGGATCCAAAGCACAGAATATGCAGGTTTTAGAGATGACAATATCGCTGGATGATAACACATTTTTAAAGTCACAACATAATGGAAGCATCACATTTTCTTGCATATAGTGACTATAGAGGCCCCAACTTTAGGACCAAGTCGATACTGAAATTTTAAAATTGTGACTCGAGCGGAATCGTACACACCTCTGATTGGCCATTATGTTCACATGCTCTTAGGATTTGTCTTTGATTGGCTACAATGATCAACGCACGGGAGCTTTTGAAACTGTGTTGAAAAACGGGATCGGGAGCGTTTGAAAGCAAAAGCAAGGACCGTTCCGTTGATAGACGCCTGCTTTCAAACACTCCCGTGTGTTAGCGTAAGCGGTACCGAAGTCAGTCCTTTTTGACAACTCTAGTGACGTACGATGTGGGAGTGTGTAGAAACGTAGGGAATGATTGGTTGATGTTGAGACGTGGGCCTCTGCCCATAAAAGTGACAATCTTGGATTGGCGTAAACTAATGCTGCGTCCTAAACCTGTATTGTAGGTACTAAATTTGATTTGAAACTTGCTTCACGAACATTAAAAAATTATGTATGAATGAAATTCGGATGTACATCCATGTTGTCACTTTCACGTGACCTATGGGATCAGTTGCGTCGCTTCACTGCCATTCACAAATCCTCTCCTCATGGGACAGTAAGGTGTCCATTGAATGCACACTTCAGAATCTCACCAGAAGAAGTAGCTCATCTGGGGACATTTTGGAAATTTGGACAAGCTATTTGGCTCACGTACTGTATTTGATATGCTAGTATGCAATTTTGGACACTAGGTAAATGATTGGAGAAGTCTCCATCAAGAGTCTGTAAATTTTCAGAGGACTGAGTTATGATATTTTAGAAAATTAAAACAAAAAGTGCATGGATTTGTTCGTAATAAGATAATTCAGAGGGTTCCCTAGCTTTAAAAGCCATCTTATTGAGACTGCACTCAACACATCAATTTCTAGACATATTTTAGGCCTGATTATAACCAGAAAAATGTGTCTAACTGATCAATTCCCTGAACTTGAGGAACCCTTTTTTAAATATATATTTTACTTTAAATGTAAAACTAAAATCCCTAAATTATTTAAAAAGATCAACAGTCATTGATTATGCTTATTAAAGGGGTCATGAACTGGCTTTTTAAATTGTATTATATTGTTGTCTGAGGTCAACTTATGACATTTGCTTGGTTTTTGCATTCAAAAACATCAAAATGTATAAGTAATAGGCTATTTTGTACCCTAGTTTTGAGCCTAGCTGAAAAACACTCTTTTTTTTATGGGTGTCTCGCACTGAAGACTTGGAAGTAAACGGCCACTGCTGTGAGTGGATAACAGTTTTGCATATTATAATGAGTTTCGACTCACTCGTCAGTGCTGGGAGTCCGTGTGTTGCACCATTCCTGTCAGATCCAATATAGACGGCACAGCACCGTTCTTTACTCTTAATCGGTCTGCAAATCCAGTCTTGTTGACAAAACAATCCTCAGTGAAATGAAGCGAACAGACGGATGATGTTTTACATCACTAGCTGGAACGTTATTAAAAATAAAGTTTATCCATGCAGTCCAATTGGAATCCAGAGGAAGCTGATGTAGCGACTGTCTTTTTCCACAACCAGGCACTGCACAATATTTTTAGTAGCTCGATAGGCCTACCTCATGATGACAAACCCTATGTTATTTAGCTATGCGTGTAATGCGCGAATCAGTGGGCGGGGCTAAACCGGCCGTGTTGAAGTAGGCGTTTATCTTCTTCTGCGGGGGTGGTGTTTTATCCTCTTTGTCGTCATAGTTCCCCACTTTGAAAAACGAGTCGTTTGCTGAGCCTGGTGTCAATAAAAGCTTTTATTGGACTAACAAGGACGTTTTCAGTTCTGAAATTTACAGGCTATTCTTATAATATGACGATCTCTTAGATGTCAAAAGCTCAAGGAAAATTTGATTTCTCAGTTCATCACCCCTTTAAAGATGTTTTGCAAACTCTACACTCTGTATGTTGTTAAAGAACAGTATGATCCAATGAAAGCACTGTTCTTCTGTCCCGCACAGCCTCGTCTTCATTCCGGTCACAAAGTAAACATGGCTACCCTGACAAAACTCTGTTCTTCTCTTTCTTGGAAATTACTGTGCGTCCATTTTTGTCCCCAGTGGACAGATTTTTTAATGGCACGACATGCCTCCACTGCAGGTGTAATAAATCGGGACGTACCTGGGAGCGGTGCAGAGCTCTTTGAGGCAGGGGAAAGAGTGCACTGTCTTTCTCCTCTCTTTCTTTTCTCTGTGAACCCTGAGCTCCTCCAAAGTGCGCAACTCCTCCACGCGAGCCGTTAACGTGTCGACCTGCCCCTGCAGCATCTCCATAGTACCCGTCAATCTGTAGGAACATGTTTGCATATGATCAACTCAATGCACGAGACAGCCAGGCAACATAAACCACCATTGTATTTACACATGGTTCCTAGACAGAAACATAGTGTCGGCCCAGATCCGGCCCACTTCCGGGACACGTTGCTTCACGTGTGTACTGACCTGGGCCGATACCCTATGATGCTGTCCGGGTTGGAAACACTTTTCCAGCAGATGAACAACAAAAACATTGACAGCCAATCAGAAACCATCCTGCTTTAAAGAGCTTGAGCATTTAAAGCAGCAGATGATAAAGCTCAGAATAATCTGGGCTGCGTTTTCTAAAACATTGTAATCCTAAAATGATCGGTGGCAATTGTTCTACGCTCGACGTATGCGTACGATGCTTTTCGACGAAACTTTGATGTGGACACTAATATAGTTATCGTTCTTTGTGTGAACAAAGAGGCCTTTAGACTCATGATGTCAGGAATGTGTCACTTTTAGAGAGGTCCAATAGAATAACTGGTATTGGCATTTTCGGTACCGAAGTACCAGTACTTGTGTCGCCCCCTTGTGTCGTGTAGTGCGTTTCCTCTGATACGGTACGGCTCACCTGTCAATCTTCTGCTGAGAAGCTTTGCTTTCCAGCACCAGTTTCTCATTGGTTATCTCCAGCTCTCGGGCCGTCACATCCAACTGCTCGTACACCTTAGCGTGCTGCTCGTTCATCTCGCGTAACATCTCCATCTGCTTGGTCAAGTACTGACGCAGACACACATGCAGAGTTTATGATATCACTGTAAACAGTCAATGTTTTGTGATTGTTTTATTACAGTATGAGAGTATTGAGAGGTTTTAAAAACCTTTAAGGTTGACAAGTTTAATTTAATTAATCAGATATGCCGATATTGTGTAAACCTAATTAGAAACGGTTCATAAAAGTGCCAAAAATAACGTTTCCCCCAATGCTGATTGAAATATCACAGTATCTTGTTTGATGGAGTTCACCAATGTTCACAACTACAGTGAAAATGAGACCTGTGTTCAAGCTATTATAAAATGGCATATTCTTGTGGAAAGTTTGGTAATCTCTTGTGAAATGTGTTTTTGTGTTAAATATCGCTCTAAGCTTAAGACTATAAACCCCTTACATCTATTTTTTCCCCTGTGCTTGGATTCATACGGCCCAAGCAGTCTCAAGTCATTACAGGTCTGAGATGCTGTGCAATCCATACAGAATGAGGCCAGTCTCCGAATCTCTCTGGGAAACAGCGGCTCATTGTTCTCAGATATGTAACTGAGTCTTTGTTCAGAGGATCTGGCACACGTACAGGTGACTCCCACCTACAAACACGCTTCGTGCGCTACATTAGCATTGTGCTGATACACACGTGCCTCATCAACGGGAAAGCTGGAGACGTCAGGTCTGAGGTCAGCCATTCACAATGCAATGAGAATCCTTTTAGATTCAATTCATTTCCTCAATTTGAACTGAGGTCACACACGGTTTTATTGATATGAAAATTTCCACAAACTAATAATCAATGTTTGACTTTGAATCCAAAATGCAATTTGTTTTTTTGTGTTTAATGCATATACCCAGTATTTCATTGTATGGACCATGGTGGAAAACACCCAATTTCCTTCCAATTCATTTAATATATGCTAACACTGCAAATTTGATGTCAAAGCCAATTTGATTAATTTCATGACATTTTTGGAAAACAAAATGACGCCATTTACAGTGAGATTTAGGCAAAACTGTGACTAAACTTTACATCGTGTAAACGCAACACATCTGTAAAAATAATGCGAGTGAGCTCATTCATAATCAACATATTAAACATTAATATTTCGGACTTGTTGGTCGACCAAACCGCTTCTAATCGACCAACGGTTATTCGGACCATTAGTGTTGCTCGCCTCACTTTTATATTTTGGCTTTTGAACCTTTGGTTTTGTTTCCAAAGCATCAGCACATAACAGCACTTTCATCTATCTGTCGTGAATATACTGCAAATATTCAATCTAAAGGACGTGTGAAAGTGAGCAGAAATGAGATCATGATTATGAAATCATACGTCAGGTTAAAAGGATACTCCACTTTTTTTTTTTTTTTGGAGATAGTCATTTTACATTGAAGTCATTTTGAGCCTGTTTCCCATATGGAAGTCAATGGGACCAGAACCTGTCTGGTTACTGATATTCTTCTAAATATCAGAAATTTGGCTGAATGGATTCGAAAATGGAAAAACTCAATTGTTTAATTGAGTTGTCGAACGAGGGAGAGTTGGGGGAGTTGTAAAACGAGCCTAATCCAAAAAAAAGTGGAGTATCCCTTTAAGTCAAGTCAAGTATGGCGGTTTTCACAATATAGATTGCATCAAAGCAGTTTCACAGTATCAATCAAAACATAATAACAACGTTCGTTTCTTAGTGGAAAAACATCCACGTTTGGTAGAGCTGATCAAAGTCATCAATAGCGCTTCATGATCAAGTTCAAACCAGCAGCGAAACATTCCCAGACCACCCTTTTTAATGCGGACTCGGGTACGCTTACATCATCCAAAGTCTGACATCAATCGAACCCGAGGTGCGCTCCCAAAGGGCTAGTGTGAAATAATGCAGATTGCTTGGTGTTTACGGTTTATGATGATATTGAACATAGTCATTTAGGCAAGTCCTGCCACTCGGCCGCCATCTTGGCAACGTCTCCGGCCAGCAAGACCAGGCTCCTGTCTAAATGAAAGGGCAGAGTCAGAACTGAACTTTCACTGGTCACGGGACATAAAAACTGCTCGTATAGAAACAGCAGTACAATATGATAGAAATCGCTGAAAAAGTTTGATGACTTTGCCCCATAATAAGGTTTAAAACACCCTTTTCCCCACAGGTTATACGTTTACTACGCATGCGCAAGGGTTCTCGTCTCCACTGTCGCTGACATCAACTGTACGATAGGCTTATATGTTTCCCGGCTTGACTGTTAAAAGCAGACGATTGGCTTTCCAGCGGGAGGGGCGGGACATGTGCATACAACCGCCATCTTTGGCACAATGGGTTTTTTCAATATTTTTTCAATATTGAGGATTGAGGAAGTGGCATCTAAACTGTCTCGGACTTCATTTAGAGAAACATCTAATGCAGTATCGTCATACATTAAGCACAATAATGTGAGCGTCAGTTGTGGATCCTGAGGATGCATTGGCGGGCCTGTACCTCGATCTCCTGCACCTGCTCCTCGTTGTTGATGTACATCTGCTGCAGCGAGTCCTCCAGCTCTTTATTGCGCTCCAGGAGGGTTTTGCCCAGCTCGGCTGCCAAGTGCAGATCTGAGACAAACACACAGCGCAATATCAGGGGATCTGCCAGGAAGCCTTTTGTTTGTTTCTTTTTTTCCCTCCTTTAAGCAGCACATTGTGTCCTGCAGGTGTGTTTTAGCTTTAGGAAAAACATGGTTACCACAGGTTTCCATTCATTTCTATAGGGCAATTAAAGAGAACCCAATTACATATATTTACTTTAAATAAAGGAGGAATTTGAAAAGATAACTGTGAGAACAAGCAATTTAGCGACACAATGAGATTTTTGTGAAATCATACTGTTGGGGTCAGATTTATTATTATTATTTTAACCCTTTACCTGTTCCATAGAATTTAATTGTGCATTAAATTCAAAAGAATTTAAATATGCATTCTGCCATAACAAATTAATAAATTTCTATCAAAATATCACTTCTGTCACTAAATATGGAACCTTGAGACTCAGACCTTTCTGACAACATGCGTTTTGTCAAGATTAGAAAAGGTTTTGATAATAAATTATGAAAGATGATGCCAAATAATAATAATAATTTTTATATAATAAAAAAAATACCATTTCTATGGTAACACGACATCCAATTTCCAAACGGTTTTCACAGGATGAAGTCATGAGTTCGTAAGCTTTCAAATGATACCTAATTTATGATAACTACTAAAATATGTGATATAATAATAAGAAGAAATTATAAATGTATTTTAAAAAGTAAGGTAAGAAGTCCACTAAAAAGTGTAATATTACACTTTTTAGTGGACTTCTTACCTTACTTTTTAAAATATATTTTTATCTTTTTTTACTGACAAATACTAGTTTGTTTTTTTATGAACTTTTAGCACTAAAAACCAAAGTTTCAATTATTAAAAGTGTGTGCGTCGACTTTTTGTGACAAAGGTCAGAAACTCCTGTAATGACGTCGATTTTTTTGAGGCGCACTCTTGTCATAAATTCATATATTACTGTTCATTCATAATTTGTAAGAAAAAAACAGACCTATAATATCTATTAACCCTCTGAGACCTAAGGGTATTTTTACAATAAATTTTCGGTCTGGTGTCATTTACTAAAAAAGCTTGTAAAATATCAACCCTTTGGTGCACAGACAATTGACACACCTCTTTTTTTTCAGGACAAATTGAACTTTCAGCATATTTGTGTTACATTGATGTCACCTGAATGTAAAATAAGTTATGGGACCATAAAGACAAATGAAAAAATAAATCGGAAATGGAATCACTCAAATATTTATTGAAATCACACACACAAATAAATAAAAGCTAAGCAATTTTCCTCTGGAAAATAGTTTGTTCATGTCTTTGGAGTCCTGGAGCACAGGAATAAACATTATAACTTGTACAGAACAAAAACTATTGACATTTTTCCAAAAGAAGTCCAGGCGTTTGGGGCCTCATGAAATTCACTGGTGCCAAGCCTCAAAACAGTTCCTATCAGCAATCACACAGAGGGCCACATCACAGGTTTTGCATTTCTATTTTATTTATTCTTTTATTTATTATGTTCTTTTTATTCTTTTATAATACATTTATACTACTATAATACTTTTTTACAGTAAATAAATAAATGGCACTTCAGCTGGGTCTATCCTGGTCATCTAGTTCCTCATCTGTCAAAAAGCTCTGTTCTCCTGAAAATCCATCATCCTGCAATGCACCAAAATAGACCAGCGCTTTATTTACGACCATTTCGCTGTGTTTCTCTGTGAATCGCGCGTCTCTGTGCGTCTCTCTATCTCTCTACACTATATCAGCGCTTGGTTCATGCGTAATGACGCACACCAATGCTTACAACGGATCAGCCTGTAATTGGTCAAAAACCATCACGTGAAAACATCACGTGATATCCAGAATGGCCGCTAGCGTCGAGCTAGCGGCAAAAATGACCGAATATTTATGAATTATGGACTTCAAGATTATCAAAGTTTGACATAAAGCGTTTGGATTTATTGCTGAAAACCTCTGAAAGGAAGCACAAGTTCCAGGCTGGATAGAAAACCTTCTGTAAAGGCTAGAAAGACACGAAAGACACCCCCGTGATGGATAGCTCGTTAGCTTTCTGCTGGAAAAAACGGTAAGAAAATCGATAAATCTGTCATCGAGTTATGTAAACATTTATCGGAGGTGACGTGTGGCATCGTCGACGACGCCGTCGGGCTCAGGGGGTTAAGGAGTCTTAGACCTTTCCAACGATATATAGTTTGTCATGACTAGATTAGGATTTAATAGTAATATAGTGAAGTAAATTTAGGTTGCCCGTATACGGGCAAGTGACAGTTAAGGGGAAAGAAATAAACACTTATTCAGCAAGGATGGAGTAAAGTACAGACAGCTACAAAAATATTTCAATTTCAAATCAATGCTGTCCTTTTGAACTTTCTACACGTCAAAGAATCCTGAACAATTGTCACAGTTTTCCAAAAAAATATGAACATTGATAATCGGAAATGCTTCTACACTGTCGTTTTTTTTTTCTGGTCGAAATTTTGAGTTTCGATATCTCAGCTCTGGAAGGGTCTAGAGCCTCCATTTTTGCACTCAGGTCTAAGTCTCATGGCCCTCTGTCATAATCCAGAGTTTCAAGAAGATTGGGGATACTTAATTTTTCGCCGAAAAAAAAAACCGTAAGGGGTAACACTGTCGTTTTTTTTTCTGGTCGAAATTTTGAGTTTCGATATCTCAGCTTTGGAAGGGTCTAGAGCCTCCATTTTTGCACTCAGGTCTAAGTCTCATGGCCCTCTGTCATAATCCAGAGTTTCAAGAAGATTGGGGATACTTAATTTTTCGCCGAAAAAAAACCCGTAAGGGGTAACACTGTCGTTTTTTTTTTCTGGTCGAAATTTTGAGTTTCGATATCTCAGCTCTGGAAGGGTTTAGAGCCTCCATTTTTGCACTCAGGTCTAAGTCTCATGGCCTCCTATCATAATCCAGAGTTTCGAGAAAATTGGGGAAACTTAATTTTTCGCCCCAAAAAAAAAAAACGTAAGGGGTAACACTGTCGTTTTTTTTCTGGTCGAAATTTTGAGTTTCGATATCTCAGCTTTGGAAGGGTCTAGAGCCTCCATTTTTGCACTCAGGTCTAAGTCTCATGGCCCTCTGTCATAATCCAGAGTTTCAAGAAGATTGGGGATACTTAATTTTTCACCCAAAAAAAAAAACGTAAGGGGTAACACTGTCGTTTTTTTTTCTGGTCGAAATTTTGAGTTTCGATATCTCAGCTCTGGAAGGGTCTAGAGCCTCCATTTTTGCACTCAGGTCTAAGTCCCATGGCCCTCTATCATAATCCAGAGTTTCGAGAAAATTGGGGAAACTTAATTTTTCGCCCAAAAAAAAAAAACGTAAGGGGTAACACTGTCGTTTTTTTTTCTGGTCGAAATTTTGAGTTTCGATATCTCAGCTCTGGAAGGGTCTAGAGCCTCCATTTTTGCACTCAGGTCTAAGTCTCATGGCCCTCTATCATAATCCAGAGTTTCGAGAAAATTGGGGAAACTTAATTTTTCGCCCAAAAAAAAAAAAAAACGTAAGGGGTAACACTGTCGGTTTTTTTTCTGGTCGAAATTTTGAGTTTCGATATCTCAGCTCTGGAAGGGTCTAGAGCCTCCATTTTTGCACTCAGGTCTAAGTCTCATGGCCCCCTATCATAATCCAGAGTTTTGAGAAAATTGGGGAAACTTAATTTTTCGCCCAAAAAAAAAAAAAACGTAAGGGGTAACACTGTCGTTTTTTTTTCTGGTCGAAATTTTGAGTTTCGATATCTCAGCTCTGGAAGGGTCTAGAGCCTCCATTTTTGCACTCAGGTCTAAGTCTCATGGCCCTCTATCATAATCCAGAGTTTCGAGAAAATTGGGGAAACTCAATTTTTCGCCCAAAAAAAAAAAACGTAAGGGGTAACACTGTCGTTTTTTTTTCTGGTCGAAATTTTGAGTTTCGATATCTCAGCTCTGGAAGGGTCTAGAGCCTCCATTTTTGCACTCAGGTCTAAGTCTCATGGCCCCCTATCATAATCCAGAGTTTTGAGAAAATTGGGGAAACTTAATTTTTCGCCCAAAAAAAAAAAACGTAAGGGGTAACACTGTCGGTTTTTTTTCTGGTCGAAATTTTGAGTTTCGATATCTCAGCTCTGGAAGGGTCTAGAGCCTCCATTTTTGCACTCAGGTCTAAGTCTCATGGCCCTCTATCATAATCCAGAGTTTCGAGAAAATTGGGGAAACGTAATTTTTCGCCCCCAAAAAAAAAAACGTAAGGGGTAACACTGTCGTTTTTTTTTCTGGTCGAAATTTTGAGTGTCGATATCTCAGCTCTGGAAGGGTCTAGAGCCTCCATTTTTGCACTCAGGTCTAAGTCTCATGGCCCCCTATCATAATCCAGAGTTTCGAGAAAATTGCAGAAACTTAATTTTTCGCCCAAAAAAAAAAACGTAAGGGGTAACACTGTCGTTTTTTTTTCTGGTCGAAATTTTGAGTTTCAATATCTCAGCTTTGGAAGGGTCTAGAGCCTCCATTTTTGCACTCAGTTCTAAGTCTCATGGCCCTCTATCATAATCCAGAGTTTCAAGAAGATTGGGGATACTTAATTTTTCGCCCAAAAAAAAAAACGTAAGGGGTAACACTGTCGTTTTTTTTTCTGGTCGAAATTTTGAGTTTCGATATCTCAGCTCTGGAAGGGTCTAGAGCCTCCATTTTTGCACTCAGGTCTAAGTCTCATGGCCCTCTGTCATAATCCAGAGTTTCAAGAAGATTGGGGATACTTAATTTTTCGCCCCAAAAAAAAAAACATAAGGGGTAACACTGTCGTTTTTTTTTCTGGTCGAAATTTTGAGTTTCGATATCTCAGCTCTGGAAGGGTCTAGAGCCTCCATTTTTGCACTCAGGTCTAAGTCTCATGGCCCTCTATCATAATCCAGAGTTTCGTGAAATCTGGGGAAACTTAATTTTTCGCCCCCCCCAAAAAAAAACGTAAGGGGTAACACTGTCGTTTTTTTTTTCTGGTCGAAATTTTGAGTTTTGATATCTCAGCTCTAGAAGGGTTTAGAGCCTCCATTTTTGCACTCAGGTCTAAGTCTCATGGCCCTCTATCATAATCCAGAGTTTCGAGAAAATTGGGGAAACTTAATTTTTCGCCCAAAAAAAAAACAAAACGTAAGGGGTAACACTGTCGTTTTTTTTTCTGGTAGAAATTTTGAGTTTCGATATCTCAGCTCTGGAAGGGTCTAGAGCCTCCATTTTTGCACTCAGGTCTAAGTCTCATGGCCCTCTATCATAATCCAGAGTTTTGAGAAAATTGGGGAAACTTAATTTTTCGCCCAAAAAAAAAAACAAAACGTAAGGGGTAACACTGTCGTTTTTTTTTCTGGTCGAAATTTTGAGTTTCGATATCTCAGCTCTGGAAGGGTCTAGAGCCTCCATTTTTGCACTCAGGTCTAAGTCTCATGGCCCTCTATCATAATCCAGAGTTTCGTGAAAATTGGGGAAACTTAATTTTTCGCCCAAAAAAAAAAAACGTAAGGGGTAACACTGTCGTTTTTTTTCTGGTAGAAATTTTGAGTTTCGATATCTCAGCTCTGGAAGGGTCTAGAGCCTCCATTTTTGCACTCAGGTCTAAGTCTCATGGCCCTCTATCATAATCCAGAGTTTCGGGAAAATTGGGGAAACTTAATTTTTCGCCCAAAAAAAAAAAAACGTAAGGGGTAACACTGTCGTTTTTTTTTCTGGTCGAAATTTTGAGTTTCGATATCTCAGCTCTGGAAGGGTCTAGAGCCTCCATTTTTGCACTCAGGTCTAAGTCTCATGGCCCCCTATCATAATCCAGAGTTTTGAGAAAATTGTGAAAACTTAATTTTTCGCCCAAAAAAAAAAAAACGTAAGGGGTAACACTTTCGAGTTTTTTTCTGGTCGAAATTTTGAGTTTCGCTATCTCAGCTCTGGAAGGGTCTAGAGCCTCCATTTTTGCACTCAGGTCTAAGTCTCATGGCCCTCTGTCATAATCCAGAGTTTCAAGAAGATTGGGGATACTTAATTTTTCGCCCCAAAAAAAAAAACTATAAGGGGTAACACTGTCGTTTTTTTTCTGGTAGAAATTTTGAGTTTCGATATCTCAGCTCTGGAAGGGTCTAGAGCCTCCATTTTTGCACTCAGGTCTAAGTCTCATGGCCCTCTATAATAATCCAGAGTTTCGAGAAAATTGGGGAAACTTAATTTTTCGCCCAAAAAAAAAAACGTAAGGGGTAACACTGTCGTTTTTTTTCTGGTCGAAATTTTGAGTTTCGATATCTCAGCTCTGGAAGGGTCTAGAGCCTCCATTTTTGCCCTCAGGTCTATGTCTCATGGCCCTCTATCATAATCCAGAGTTTCGAGAAAATTGGGGAAACTTAAATTTTCGCCCAAAAAAAAAAAACGTAAGGGGTAACACTGTCGTTTTTGTTTTCTCGTTGAAATTTTAAGTTTCGATATCTCAGCTCTCGGAGGGTCTAGAGCCTCCATTTTTGCACTCAGGTCTAAGTCTCATGGCCCTCTGTCATAATCAAGAGTTTCGATAAAATTGGGGATACTTAATTTTTCGCCCAAAACAAAAAACGTAAGGGGTAACACTGTCGTTTTTTTTTCTGGTCGAAATTTTGAGTTTTGATATCTCAGCTCTGGAAGGGTCTAGAGCCTCCATTTTTGCACTCAGGTCTAAGTCTCATGGCCCTCTATCATAATCCAGAGTTTCGAGAACATTGGGGAAACTTAATTTCCCCCCCCCAAAAAAAAAAAACGTAAGGGGTAACACTGTCGTTTTTTTTTCTGGTCGAAATTTTGAGTTTCGATATCTCAGCTCTGGAAGGGTCTAGAGCCTCCATTTTTGCACTCAGGTCTAAGTCTCATGGCCCTCTATCATAATCCAGAGTTTCGAGAAAATTGGGGAAACGTAATTTTTCGCCCCCAAAAAAAAAAACGTAAGGGGTAACACTGTCGTTTTTTTTTCTGGTCGAAATTTTGAGTGTCGATGTCTCAGCTCTGGAAGGGTCTAGAGCCTCCATTTTTGCACTCAGGTCTAAGTCTCATGGCCCCCTATCATAATCCAGAGTTTCGAGAAAATTGCGGAAACTTAATTTTTCGCCCCAAAAAAAAAACCGTAAAGGGTAACACTGTCGTTTTTTTTTCTGGTCGAAATTTTGAGTTTCGATATCTCAGCTCTGGAAGGGTCTAGAGCCTCAATTTTTGCCCTCAGGTCTATGTCTCATGGCCCTCTATCATAATCCAGAGTTTCGATAAAATTGGGGATACTTAATTTTTCGCCCAAAACAAAAAACGTAAGGGGTAACACTGTCGTTTTTTTTTCTGGTCGAAATTTTGAGTTTCGATATCTCAGCTCTGGAAGGGTCTAGAGCCTCCATTTTTGCACTCAGGTCTAAGTTTCATGGCCCTCTATCATAATCCAGAGTTTCGAGAACATTGGGGAAACTTAATTTTTCCCCCCCAAAAAAAAAAAACATAAGGGGTAACACTGTCGTTTTTTTTTCTGGTCGAAATTTTGAGTTTCGATATCTCAGCTCTGGAAGGGTCTAGAGCCTCCATTTTTGCACTCAGGTCTAAGTCTCATGGCCCTCTATCATAATCCAGAGTTTCGAGAAAATTGGGGAAACGTAATTTTTCGCCCCCCAAAAAAAAAACGTAAGGGGTAACACTGTCGTTTTTTTTTCTGGTCGAAATTTTGAGTGTCGATGTCTCAGCTCTGGAAGGGTCTAGAGCCTCCATTTTTGCACTCAGGTCTAAGTCTCATGGCCCCCTATCATAATCCAGAGTTTCGAGAAAATTGCGGAAACTTAATTTTTCGCCCAAAAAAAAAAACGTAAGGGGTAACACTGTCGTTTTTTTTTTTCTGGTCGAAATTTTGAGTTTCGATATCTCAGCTTTGGAAGGGTCTAGAGCCTCCATTTTTGCACTCAGTTCTAAGTCTCATGGCCCTCTATCATAATCCAGAGTTTCAAGAAGATTGGGGATACTTAATTTTTCGCCCAAAAAAAAAAAACGTAAGGGGTAACACTGTCGTTTTTTTTTCTGGTCGAAATTTTGAGTTTCGATATCTCAGCTCTGGAAGGGTCTAGAGCCTCCATTTTTGCACTCAGGTCTAAGTCTCATGGCCCTCTATCATAATCCAGAGTTTCGAAAAAATTGGGGAAACTTAATTTTTCGCCCAAAAAAAAAAACGTAAGGGGTAACACTGTCGTTTTTTTTTCTGGTCGAAATTTTGAGTTTCGATATCTCAGCTCTGGAAGGGTCTAGAGCCTCCATTTTTGCACTCAGGTCTAAGTCCCATGGCCCTCTATCATAATCCAGAGTTTCGAGAAAATTGGGGAAACTTAATTTTTCGCCCAAAAAAAAAAAACGTAAGGGGTAACACTGTCGTTTTTTTTTCTGGTCGAAATTTTGAGTTTCGATATCTCAGCTCTGGAAGGGTCTAGAGCCTCCATTTTTGCACTCAGGTCTAAGTCTCATGGCCCTCTATCATAATCCAGAGTTTCGAGAAAATTGGGGAAACTTAATTTTTCGCCCAAAAAAAAAAAAAAAACGTAAGGGGTAACACTGTCGGTTTTTTTTCTGGTCGAAATTTTGAGTTTCGATATCTCAGCTCTGGAAGGGTCTAGAGCCTCCATTTTTGCACTCAGGTCTAAGTCTCATGGCCCCCTATCATAATCCAGAGTTTTGAGAAAATTGGGGAAACTTAATTTTTCGCCCAAAAAAAAAAAAAAACGTAAGGGGTAACACTGTCGTTTTTTTTTCTGGTCGAAATTTTGAGTTTCGATATCTCAGCTCTGGAAGGGTCTAGAGCCTCCATTTTTGCACTCAGGTCTAAGTCTTATGGCCCTCTATCATAATCCAGAGTTTCGAGAAAATTGGGGAAACTCAATTTTTCGCCCAAAAAAAAAAAACGTAAGGGGTAACACTGTCGTTTTTTTTTCTGGTCGAAATTTTGAGTTTCGATATCTCAGCTCTGGAAGGGTCTAGAGCCTCCATTTTTGCACTCAGGTCTAAGTCTCATGGCCCCCTATCATAATCCAGAGTTTTGAGAAAATTGGGGAAACTTAATTTTTCGCCCAAAAAAAAAAAACGTAAGGGGTAACACTGTCGGTTTTTTTTCTGGTCGAAATTTTGAGTTTCGATATCTCAGCTCTGGAAGGGTCTAGAGCCTCCATTTTTGCACTCAGGTCTAAGTCTCATGGCCCTCTATCATAATCCAGAGTTTCGAGAAAATTGGGGAAACGTAATTTTTCGCCCCCCAAAAAAAAAACGTAAGGGGTAACACTGTCGTTTTTTTTTCTGGTCGAAATTTTGAGTGTCGATATCTCAGCTCTGGAAGGGTCTAGAGCCTCCATTTTTGCACTCAGGTCTAAGTCTCATGGCCCCCTATCATAATCCAGAGTTTCGAGAAAATTGCAGAAACTTAATTTTTCGCCCAAAAAAAAAAACGTAAGGGGTAACACTGTCGTTTTTTTTTCTGGTCGAAATTTTGAGTTTCAATATCTCAGCTTTGGAAGGGTCTAGAGCCTCCATTTTTGCACTCAGTTCTAAGTCTCATGGCCCTCTATCATAATCCAGAGTTTCAAGAAGATTGGGGATACTTAATTTTTCGCCCAAAAAAAAAAACGTAAGGGGTAACACTGTCGTTTTTTTTTCTGGTCGAAATTTTGAGTTTCGATATCTCAGCTCTGGAAGGGTCTAGAGCCTCCATTTTTGCACTCAGGTCTAAGTCTCATGGCCCTCTGTCATAATCCAGAGTTTCAAGAAGATTGGGGATACTTAATTTTTCGCCCCAAAAAAAAAAACATAAGGGGTAACACTGTCGTTTTTTTTTCTGGTCGAAATTTTGAGTTTCGATATCTCAGCTCTGGAAGGGTCTAGAGCCTCCATTTTTGCACTCAGGTCTAAGTCTCATGGCCCTCTATCATAATCCAGAGTTTCGTGAAATCTGGGGAAACTTAATTTTTCGCCCCCCCCAAAAAAAAACGTAAGGGGTAACACTGTCGTTTTTTTTTTCTGGTCGAAATTTTGAGTTTTGATATCTCAGCTCTAGAAGGGTTTAGAGCCTCCATTTTTGCACTCAGGTCTAAGTCTCATGGCCCTCTATCATAATCCAGAGTTTCGAGAAAATTGGGGAAACTTAATTTTTCGCCCAAAAAAAAAACAAAACGTAAGGGGTAACACTGTCGTTTTTTTTTCTGGTAGAAATTTTGAGTTTCGATATCTCAGCTCTGGAAGGGTCTAGAGCCTCCATTTTTGCACTCAGGTCTAAGTCTCATGGCCCTCTATCATAATCCAGAGTTTTGAGAAAATTGGGGAAACTTAATTTTTCGCCCAAAAAAAAAAACAAAACGTAAGGGGTAACACTGTCGTTTTTTTTTCTGGTCGAAATTTTGAGTTTCAATATCTCAGCTCTGGAAGGGTCTAGAGCCTCCATTTTTGCACTCAGGTCTAAGTCTCATGGCCCTCTATCATAATCCAGAGTTTCGTGAAAATTGGGGAAACTTAATTTTTCGCCCAAAAAAAAAAAACGTAAGGGGTAACACTGTCGTTTTTTTTCTGGTAGAAATTTTGAGTTTCGATATCTCAGCTCTGGAAGGGTCTAGAGCCTCCATTTTTGCACTCAGGTCTAAGTCTCATGGCCCTCTATCATAATCCAGAGTTTCGGGAAAATTGGGGAAACTTAATTTTTCGCCCAAAAAAAAAAAAACGTAAGGGGTAACACTGTCGTTTTTTTTTCTGGTCGAAATTTTGAGTTTCGATATCTCAGCTCTGGAAGGGTCTAGAGCCTCCATTTTTGCACTCAGGTCTAAGTCTCATGGCCCCCTATCATAATCCAGAGTTTTGAGAAAATTGTGAAAACTTAATTTTTCGCCCAAAAAAAAAAAACGTAAGGGGTAACACTTTCGAGTTTTTTTCTGGTCGAAATTTTGAGTTTCGCTATCTCAGCTCTGGAAGGGTCTAGAGCCTCCATTTTTGCACTCAGGTCTAAGTCTCATGGCCCTCTGTCATAATCCAGAGTTTCAAGAAGATTGGGGATACTTAATTTTTCGCCCCAAAAAAAAAAACTATAAGGGGTAACACTGTCGTTTTTTTTCTGGTAGAAATTTTGAGTTTCGATATCTCAGCTCTGGAAGGGTCTAGAGCCTCCATTTTTGCACTCAGGTCTAAGTCTCATGGCCCTCTATAATAATCCAGAGTTTCGAGAAAATTGGGGAAACTTAATTTTTCGCCCAAAAAAAAAACCGTAAGGGGTAACACTGTCGTTTTTTTTCTGGTCGAAATTTTGAGTTTCGATATCTCAGCTCTGGAAGGGTCTAGAGCCTCCATTTTTGCCCTCAGGTCTATGTCTCATGGCCCTCTATCATAATCCAGAGTTTCGAGAAAATTGGGGAAACTTAAATTTTCGCCCAAAAAAAAAAAACGTAAGGGGTAACACTGTCGTTTTTGTTTTCTCGTTGAAATTTTAAGTTTCGATATCTCAGCTCTCGGAGGGTCTAGAGCCTCCATTTTTGCACTCAGGTCTAAGTCTCATGGCCCTCTGTCATAATCAAGAGTTTCGATAAAATTGGGGATACTTAATTTTTCGCCCAAAACAAAAAACGTAAGGGGTAACACTGTCGTTTTTTTTTCTGGTCGAAATTTTGAGTTTTGATATCTCAGCTCTGGAAGGGTCTAGAGCCTCCATTTTTGCACTCAGGTCTAAGTCTCATGGCCCTCTATCATAATCCAGAGTTTCGAGAACATTGGGGAAACTTAATTTCCCCCCCCCAAAAAAAAAAAACGTAAGGGGTAACACTGTCGTTTTTTTTTCTGGTCGAAATTTTGAGTTTCGATATCTCAGCTCTGGAAGGGTCTAGAGCCTCCATTTTTGCACTCAGGTCTAAGTCTCATGGCCCTCTATCATAATCCAGAGTTTCGAGAAAATTGGGGAAACGTAATTTTTCGCCCCCAAAAAAAAAAACGTAAGGGGTAACACTGTCGTTTTTTTTTCTGGTCGAAATTTTGAGTGTCGATGTCTCAGCTCTGGAAGGGTCTAGAGCCTCCATTTTTGCACTCAGGTCTAAGTCTCATGGCCCCCTATCATAATCCAGAGTTTCGAGAAAATTGCGGAAACTTAATTTTTCGCCCCAAAAAAAAAACCGTAAAGGGTAACACTGTCGTTTTTTTTTCTGGTCGAAATTTTGAGTTTCGATATCTCAGCTCTGGAAGGGTCTAGAGCCTCAATTTTTGCCCTCAGGTCTATGTCTCATGGCCCTCTATCATAATCCAGAGTTTCGATAAAATTGGGGATACTTAATTTTTCGCCCAAAACAAAAAACGTAAGGGGTAACACTGTCGTTTTTTTTTCTGGTCGAAATTTTGAGTTTCGATATCTCAGCTCTGGAAGGGTCTAGAGCCTCCATTTTTGCACTCAGGTCTAAGTTTCATGGCCCTCTATCATAATCCAGAGTTTCGAGAACATTGGGGAAACTTAATTTTTCCCCCCCAAAAAAAAAAAACATAAGGGGTAACACTGTCGTTTTTTTTTCTGGTCGAAATTTTGAGTTTCGATATCTCAGCTCTGGAAGGGTCTAGAGCCTCCATTTTTGCACTCAGGTCTAAGTCTCATGGCCCTCTATCATAATCCAGAGTTTCGAGAAAATTGGGGAAACGTAATTTTTCGCCCCCAAAAAAAAAAACGTAAGGGGTAACACTGTCGTTTTTTTTTCTGGTCGAAATTTTGAGTGTCGATGTCTCAGCTCTGGAAGGGTCTAGAGCCTCCATTTTTGCACTCAGGTCTAAGTCTCATGGCCCCCTATCATAATCCAGAGTTTCGAGAAAATTGCGGAAACTTAATTTTTCGCCCAAAAAAAAAAACGTAAGGGGTAACACTGTCGTTTTTTTTTTTCTGGTCGAAATTTTGAGTTTCGATATCTCAGCTTTGGAAGGGTCTAGAGCCTCCATTTTTGCACTCAGTTCTAAGTCTCATGGCCCTCTATCATAATCCAGAGTTTCAAGAAGATTGGGGATACTTAATTTTTCGCCCAAAAAAAAAAAACGTAAGGGGTAACACTGTCGTTTTTTTTTCTGGTCGAAATTTTGAGTTTCGATATCTCAGCTCTGGAAGGGTCTAGAGCCTCCATTTTTGCACTCAGGTCTAAGTCTCATGGCCCTCTATCATAATCCAGAGTTTCGAAAAAATTGGGGAAACTTAATTTTTCGCCCAAAAAAAAAAACGTAAGGGGTAACACTGTCGTTTTTTTTTCTGGTCGAAATTTTGAGTTTCGATATCTCAGCTCTGGAAGGGTCTAGAGCCTCCATTTTTGCACTCAGGTCTAAGTCTCATGGCCCTCTATCATAATCCAGAGTTTCGTGAAATCTGGGGAAACTTAATTTTTCGCCCCCCCCAGAAAAAACGTAAGGGGTAACACTGTCGTTTTTTTTTCTGGTCGAAATTTTGAGTTTCGATATCTCAGCTCTGGAAGGGTCTAGAGCCTCCATTTTTGCACTCAGGTCTAAGTCTCATGGCCCTCTATCATAATCCAGAGTTTCGAAAAAATTGGGGAAACTTAATTTTTCGCCCAAAAAAAAAAACGTAAGGGGTAACACTGTCGTTTTTTTTTCTGGTCGAAATTTTGAGTTTTGATATCTCAGCTCTAGAAGGGTTTAGAGCCTCCATTTTTGCACTCAGGTCTAAGTCTCATGGCCCTCTATCATAATCCAGAGTTTCGAGAAAATTGGGGAAACTTAATTTTTCGCCCAAAAAAAAACAAAGTGTAAGGGTACACTGTCGTTTTTTTTTCTGGTAGAAATTTTGAGTTTCGATATCTCAGCTCTGGAAGGGTCTAGAGCCTCCATTTTTGCACTCAGGTCTAAGTCTCATGGCCCTCTATCATAATCCAGAGTTTCGAGAAAATTGGGGAAACTTAATTTTTCGCCCAAAAAAAAAAAAAAACGTAAGGGGTAACACTGTCGTTTTTTTTCTGGTCGAAATTTTGAGTTTCGATATCTCAGCTCTGGAAGGGTCTAGAGCCTCCATTTTTGCACTCAGGTCTAAGTCTCATGGCCCTCTATCATAATCCAGAGTTTCGTGAAAATTGGGGAAACTTAATTTTTCGCCCAAAAAAAAAAAACGTAAGGGGTAACACTGTCGTTTTTTTTTCTGGTAGAAATTTTGAGTTTCGATATCTCAGCTCTGGAAGGGTCTAGAGCCTCCATTTTTGCACTCAGGTCTAAGTCTCATGGCCCTCTATCATAATCCAGAGTTTCGAGAAAATTGGGGAAACTTAATTTTTCGCCCAAAAAAAAAAAAACGTAAGGGGTAACACTGTCGTTTTTTTTTCTGGTCGAAATTTTGAGTTTCGATATCTCAGCTCTGGAAGGGTCTAGAGCCTCCATTTTTGCACTCAGGTCTAAGTCTCATGGCCCCCTATCATAATCCAGAGTTTTGAGAAAATTGTGAAAACTTAATTTTTCACCCAAAAAAAAAAACGTAAGGGGTAACACTGTCGTTTTTTTTTCTGGTAGAAATTTTGAGTTTCGATATCTCAGCTCTGGAAGGGTCTAGAGCCTCCATTTTTGCACTCAGGTCTAAGTCTCATGGCCCTCTATCATAATCCAGAGTTTCGTGAAAATTGGGGAAACTTAATTTTTCGCCCAAAAAAAAAAAACGTAAGGGGTAACACTGTCGTTTTTTTTTCTGGTAGAAATTTTGAGTTTCGATATCTCAGCTCTGGAAGGGTCTAGAGCCTCCATTTTTGCACTCAGGTCTAAGTCTCATGGCCCTCTATCATAATCCAGAGTTTCGTGAAAATTGGGGAAACTTAATTTTTCGCCCCAAAAAAAAAAAGTAAGGGGTAACACTGTCGTTTTTTTTTCTGGTCGAAATTTTGAGTTTCGATATCTCAGCTCTGGAAGGGTCTAGAGCCTCCATTTTTGCACTCAGGTCTAAGTCTCATGGCCCTCTGTCATAATCCAGAGTTTCAAGAAGATTGGGGATACTTAATTTTTCGCCCCAAAAAAAAAAAAACTATAAGGGGTAACACTGTCATTTTTTTTCTGGTAGAAATTTTGAGTTTCGATATCTCAGCTCTGGAAGGGTCTAGAGCCTCCATTTTTGCACTCAGGTCTAAGTCTCATGGCCCTCTATAATAATCCAGAGTTTCGAGAAAATTGGGGAAACTTAATTTTTCGCCCAAAAAAAAAAACGTGAGGGGTAACACTGTCGTTTTTTTTCTGGTCGAAATTTTGAGTTTCGATATCTCAGCTCTGGAAGGGTCTAGAGCCTCCATTTTTGCACTCAGGTCTATGTCTCATGGCCCTCTATCATAATCCAGAGTTTCGAGAAAATTGGGGAAACTTAAATTTTCGCCCAAAAAAAAAAAACGTAAGGGGTAACACTGTCGTTTTTTTTTTCTCGTTGAAATTTTAAGTTTCGATATCTCAGCTCTCGGAGGGTCTAGAGCCTCCATTTTTGCACTCAGGTCTAAGTCTCATGGCCCTCTGTCATAATCCAGAGTTTCGATAAAATTGGGGAAACTTAATTTTTCGCCCAAAAAAAAAAAACGTAAGGGGTAACACTGTCGTTTTTTCTTCTGGTCGAAATTTTGAGTTTCGATATCTCAGCTCTGGAAGGGTCTAGAGCCTCCATTTTTGCACTCAGGTCTAAGTCTCATGGCCCCCTATCATAATCCAGAGTTTTGAGAAAATTGTGAAAACTTAATTTTTCGCCCAAAAAAAAAAAAACGTAAGGGGTAACACTTTCGAGTTTTTTTCTGGTCGAAATTTTGAGTTTCGCTATCTCAGCTCTGGAAGGGTCTAGAGCCTCCATTTTTGCACTCAGGTCTAAGTCTCATGGCCCTCTGTCATAATCCAGAGTTTCAAGAAGATTGGGGATACTTAATTTTTCGCCCCAAAAAAAAAAACTATAAGGGGTAACACTGTCGTTTTTTTTCTGGTAGAAATTTTGAGTTTCGATATCTCAGCTCTGGAAGGGTCTAGAGCCTCCATTTTTGCACTCAGGTCTAAGTCTCATGGCCCTCTATAATAATCCAGAGTTTCGAGAAAATTGGGGAAACTTAATTTTTCGCCCAAAAAAAAAAACGTAAGGGGTAACACTGTCGTTTTTTTTCTGGTCGAAATTTTGAGTTTCGATATCTCAGCTCTGGAAGGGTCTAGAGCCTCCATTTTTGCCCTCAGGTCTATGTCTCATGGCCCTCTATCATAATCCAGAGTTTCGAGAAAATTGGGGAAACTTAAATTTTCGCCCAAAAAAAAAAAACGTAAGGGGTAACACTGTCGTTTTTGTTTTCTCGTTGAAATTTTAAGTTTCGATATCTCAGCTCTCGGAGGGTCTAGAGCCTCCATTTTTGCACTCAGGTCTAAGTCTCATGGCCCTCTGTCATAATCAAGAGTTTCGATAAAATTGGGGATACTTAATTTTTCGCCCAAAACAAAAAACGTAAGGGGTAACACTGTCGTTTTTTTTTCTGGTCGAAATTTTGAGTTTTGATATCTCAGCTCTGGAAGGGTCTAGAGCCTCCATTTTTGCACTCAGGTCTAAGTCTCATGGCCCTCTATCATAATCCAGAGTTTCGAGAACATTGGGGAAACTTAATTTCCCCCCCCCAAAAAAAAAAAACGTAAGGGGTAACACTGTCGTTTTTTTTTCTGGTCGAAATTTTGAGTTTCGATATCTCAGCTCTGGAAGGGTCTAGAGCCTCCATTTTTGCACTCAGGTCTAAGTCTCATGGCCCTCTATCATAATCCAGAGTTTCGAGAAAATTGGGGAAACGTAATTTTTCGCCCCCCAAAAAAAAAACGTAAGGGGTAACACTGTCGTTTTTTTTTCTGGTCGAAATTTTGAGTGTCGATGTCTCAGCTCTGGAAGGGTCTAGAGCCTCCATTTTTGCACTCAGGTCTAAGTCTCATGGCCCCCTATCATAATCCAGAGTTTCGAGAAAATTGCGGAAACTTAATTTTTCGCCCCAAAAAAAAAACCGTAAAGGGTAACACTGTCGTTTTTTTTTCTGGTCGAAATTTTGAGTTTCGATATCTCAGCTCTGGAAGGGTCTAGAGCCTCAATTTTTGCCCTCAGGTCTATGTCTCATGGCCCTCTATCATAATCCAGAGTTTCGATAAAATTGGGGATACTTAATTTTTCGCCCAAAACAAAAAACGTAAGGGGTAACACTGTCGTTTTTTTTTCTGGTCGAAATTTTGAGTTTCGATATCTCAGCTCTGGAAGGGTCTAGAGCCTCCATTTTTGCACTCAGGTCTAAGTTTCATGGCCCTCTATCATAATCCAGAGTTTCGAGAACATTGGGGAAACTTAATTTTTCCCCCCCAAAAAAAAAAAACATAAGGGGTAACACTGTCGTTTTTTTTTCTGGTCGAAATTTTGAGTTTCGATATCTCAGCTCTGGAAGGGTCTAGAGCCTCCATTTTTGCACTCAGGTCTAAGTCTCATGGCCCTCTATCATAATCCAGAGTTTCGAGAAAATTGGGGAAACGTAATTTTTCGCCCCCAAAAAAAAAAACGTAAGGGGTAACACTGTCGTTTTTTTTTCTGGTCGAAATTTTGAGTGTCGATGTCTCAGCTCTGGAAGGGTCTAGAGCCTCCATTTTTGCACTCAGGTCTAAGTCTCATGGCCCCCTATCATAATCCAGAGTTTCGAGAAAATTGCGGAAACTTAATTTTTCGCCCAAAAAAAAAAACGTAAGGGGTAACACTGTCGTTTTTTTTTTCTGGTCGAAATTTTGAGTTTCGATATCTCAGCTTTGGAAGGGTCTAGAGCCTCCATTTTTGCACTCAGTTCTAAGTCTCATGGCCCTCTATCATAATCCAGAGTTTCAAGAAGATTGGGGATACTTAATTTTTCGCCCAAAAAAAAAAAACGTAAGGGGTAACACTGTCGTTTTTTTTTCTGGTCGAAATTTTGAGTTTCGATATCTCAGCTCTGGAAGGGTCTAGAGCCTCCATTTTTGCACTCAGGTCTAAGTCTCATGGCCCTCTATCATAATCCAGAGTTTCGAAAAAATTGGGGAAACTTAATTTTTCGCCCAAAAAAAAAAACGTAAGGGGTAACACTGTCGTTTTTTTTTCTGGTCGAAATTTTGAGTTTCGATATCTCAGCTCTGGAAGGGTCTAGAGCCTCCATTTTTGCACTCAGGTCTAAGTCTCATGGCCCTCTATCATAATCCAGAGTTTCGTGAAATCTGGGGAAACTTAATTTTTCGCCCCCCCCAGAAAAAACGTAAGGGGTAACACTGTCGTTTTTTTTTCTGGTCGAAATTTTGAGTTTCGATATCTCAGCTCTGGAAGGGTCTAGAGCCTCCATTTTTGCACTCAGGTCTAAGTCTCATGGCCCTCTATCATAATCCAGAGTTTCGAAAAAATTGGGGAAACTTAATTTTTCGCCCAAAAAAAAAAACGTAAGGGGTAACACTGTCGTTTTTTTTTCTGGTCGAAATTTTGAGTTTTGATATCTCAGCTCTAGAAGGGTTTAGAGCCTCCATTTTTGCACTCAGGTCTAAGTCTCATGGCCCTCTATCATAATCCAGAGTTTCGAGAAAATTGGGGAAACTTAATTTTTCGCCCAAAAAAAAACAAAGTGTAAGGGTACACTGTCGTTTTTTTTTCTGGTAGAAATTTTGAGTTTCGATATCTCAGCTCTGGAAGGGTCTAGAGCCTCCATTTTTGCACTCAGGTCTAAGTCTCATGGCCCTCTATCATAATCCAGAGTTTCGAGAAAATTGGGGAAACTTAATTTTTCGCCCAAAAAAAAAAAAAACGTAAGGGGTAACACTGTCGTTTTTTTTCTGGTCGAAATTTTGAGTTTCGATATCTCAGCTCTGGAAGGGTCTAGAGCCTCCATTTTTGCACTCAGGTCTAAGTCTCATGGCCCTCTATCATAATCCAGAGTTTCGTGAAAATTGGGGAAACTTAATTTTTCGCCCAAAAAAAAAAAACGTAAGGGGTAACACTGTCGTTTTTTTTTCTGGTAGAAATTTTGAGTTTCGATATCTCAGCTCTGGAAGGGTCTAGAGCCTCCATTTTTGCACTCAGGTCTAAGTCTCATGGCCCTCTATCATAATCCAGAGTTTCGAGAAAATTGGGGAAACTTAATTTTTCGCCCAAAAAAAAAAAAACGTAAGGGGTAACACTGTCGTTTTTTTTTCTGGTCGAAATTTTGAGTTTCGATATCTCAGCTCTGGAAGGGTCTAGAGCCTCCATTTTTGCACTCAGGTCTAAGTCTCATGGCCCCCTATCATAATCCAGAGTTTTGAGAAAATTGTGAAAACTTAATTTTTCACCCAAAAAAAAAAAACGTAAGGGGTAACACTGTCGTTTTTTTTTCTGGTAGAAATTTTGAGTTTCGATATCTCAGCTCTGGAAGGGTCTAGAGCCTCCATTTTTGCACTCAGGTCTAAGTCTCATGGCCCTCTATCATAATCCAGAGTTTCGTGAAAATTGGGGAAACTTAATTTTTCGCCCAAAAAAAAAAAACGTAAGGGGTAACACTGTCGTTTTTTTTTCTGGTAGAAATTTTGAGTTTCGATATCTCAGCTCTGGAAGGGTCTAGAGCCTCCATTTTTGCACTCAGGTCTAAGTCTCATGGCCCTCTATCATAATCCAGAGTTTCGTGAAAATTGGGGAAACTTAATTTTTCGCCCCAAAAAAAAAAAGTAAGGGGTAACACTGTCGTTTTTTTTTCTGGTCGAAATTTTGAGTTTCGATATCTCAGCTCTGGAAGGGTCTAGAGCCTCCATTTTTGCACTCAGGTCTAAGTCTCATGGCCCTCTGTCATAATCCAGAGTTTCAAGAAGATTGGGGATACTTAATTTTTCGCCCCAAAAAAAAAAAAACTATAAGGGGTAACACTGTCATTTTTTTTCTGGTAGAAATTTTGAGTTTCGATATCTCAGCTCTGGAAGGGTCTAGAGCCTCCATTTTTGCACTCAGGTCTAAGTCTCATGGCCCTCTATAATAATCCAGAGTTTCGAGAAAATTGGGGAAACTTAATTTTTCGCCCAAAAAAAAAAACGTGAGGGGTAACACTGTCGTTTTTTTTCTGGTCGAAATTTTGAGTTTCGATATCTCAGCTCTGGAAGGGTCTAGAGCCTCCATTTTTGCACTCAGGTCTATGTCTCATGGCCCTCTATCATAATCCAGAGTTTCGAGAAAATTGGGGAAACTTAAATTTTCGCCCAAAAAAAAAAAACGTAAGGGGTAACACTGTCGTTTTTTTTTTCTCGTTGAAATTTTAAGTTTCGATATCTCAGCTCTCGGAGGGTCTAGAGCCTCCATTTTTGCACTCAGGTCTAAGTCTCATGGCCCTCTGTCATAATCCAGAGTTTCGATAAAATTGGGGAAACTTAATTTTTCGCCCAAAAAAAAAAAACGTAAGGGGTAACACTGTCGTTTTTTCTTCTGGTCGAAATTTTGAGTTTCGATATCTCAGCTCTGGAAGGGTCTAGAGCCTCCATTTTTGCACTCAGGTCTAAGTCTCATGGCCCCCTATCATAATCCAGAGTTTCGAGAAAATTGGGGAAACTTAATTTTTCGCCCAAAAAAAAAAACGTAAGGGGTAACACTGTCGTTTTTTTTCTGGTCGAAATTTTGAGTTTCGATATCTCAGCTCTGGAAGGGTCTAGAGCCTCCATTTTTGCACTCAGGTCTAAGTCTCATGGCCCTCTATCATAATCCAGAGTTTCGTGAAAATTGGGGAAACTTAATTTTTCGCCCAAAAAAAAAAAACGTAAGGGGTAACACTGTCGTTTTTTTTTCTGGTCGAAATTTTGAGTTTCGATATCTCAGCTCTGGAAGGGTCTAGAGCCTCCATTTTTGCACTCAGGTCTAAGTCTCATGGCCCCCTATCATAATCCAGAGTTTTGAGAAAATTGGGGAAACTTAATTTTTCGCCCAAAAAAAAAAAACGTAAGGGGTAACACTGTCGTTTTTTTTTCTGGTCGAAATTTTGAGTTTTGATATCTCAGCTCTAGAAGGGTTTAGAGCCTCCATTTTTGCACTCAGGTCTAAGTCTCATGGCCCTCTATCATAATCCAGAGTTTTGAGAAAATTGGGGAAACTTAATTTTTCGCCCAAAAAAAAAAAGTAAGGGGTAACACTGTCGGTTTTTTTTCTGGTCGAAATTGAGTTTCGATATCTCAGCTCTGGAAGGGTCTAGAGCCTCCATTTTTGCACTCAGGTCTAAGTCTCATGGCCCTCTATCATAATCCAGAGTTTCGTGAAAATTGGGGAAACTTAATTTTTCGCCCAAAAAAAAAAAAACGTAAGGGGTAACACTGTCGTTTTTTTTTCTGGTCGAAATTTTGAGTTTCGATATCTCAGCTCTGGAAGGGTCTAGAGCCTCCATTTTTGCACTCAGGTCTAAGTCTCATGGCCCCCTATCATAATCCAGAGTTTTGAGAAAATTGGGGAAACTTAATTTTTCGCCCAAAAAAAAAAAAACGTAAGGGGTAACACTGTCGTTTTTTTTTCTGGTCGAAATTTTGAGTTTCGATATCTCAGCTCTGGAAGGGTCTAGAGCCTCCATTTTTGCACTCAGGTCTAAGTCTCATGGCCCTCTATCATAATCCAGAGTTTCGTGAAAATTGGGGAAACTTAATTTTTCGCCCAAAAAAAAAAACGTAAGGGGTAACACTGTCGTTTTTTTTTCTGGTCGAAATTTTGAGTTTTGATATCTCAGCTCTAGAAGGGTTTAGAGCCTCCATTTTTGCACTCAGGTCTAAGTCTCATGGCCCTCTATCATAATCCAGAGTTTTGAGAAAATTGGGGAAACTTAATTTTTCGCCCAAAAAAAAAAAAACGTAAGGGGTAACACTGTCGTTTTTTTTTCTGGTCGAAATTTTGAGTTTCGATATCTCAGCTCTGGAAGGGTCTAGAGCCTCCATTTTTGCACTCAGGTCTAAGTCTCATGGCCCTCTATCATAATCCAGAGTTTCGTGAAAATTGGGGAAACTTAATTTTTCGCCCCCCAAAAAAAAAAGTAAGGGGTAACACTGTCGTTTTTTTTTCTGGTCGAAATTTTGAGTTTCGATATCTCAGCTCTGGAAGGGTCTAGAGCCTCCATTTTTGCACTCAGGTCTAAGTCTCATGGCCCCCTATCATAATCCAGAGTTTTGAGAAAATTGGGGAAACTTAATTTTTCGCCCAAAAAAAAAAACGTAAGGGGTAACACTGTCGTTTTTTTTTCTGGTCGAAATTTTGAGTTTCGATATCTCAGCTCTGGAAGGGTCTAGAGCCTCAATTTTTGCACTCAGGTCTAAGTCTCATGGCCCCCTATCATAATCCAGAGTTTTGAGAAAATTGTGAAAACTTAATTTTTCGCCCAAAAAAAAAAAAACGTAAGGGGTAACACTTTCGGGTTTTTTTCTGGTCGAAATTTTGAGCTTCGCTATCTCAGCTCTGGAAGGGTCTAGAGCCTCCATTTTTGCACTCAGGTCTAAGTCTCATGGCCCTCTGTCATAATCCAGAGTTTCAAGAAGATTGGGGATACTTAATTTTTCGCCCCCCCCCAAAAAAAAAACTATAAGGGGTAACACTGTCGTTTTTTTTCTGGTAGAAATTTTGAGTTTCGATATCTCAGCTCTGGAAGGGTCTAGAGCCTCCATTTTTGCACTCAGGTCTAAGTCTCATGGCCCTCTATAATAATCCAGAGTTTCGAGAAAATTGGGGAAACTTAATTTTTCGCCCAAAAAAAAAAACGTAAGGGGTAACACTGTCGTTTTTTTTTCTGGACGAAATTTTGAGTTTCGATATCTCAGCTCTGGAAGGGTCTAGAGCCTCCATTTTTGCACTCAGGTCTATGTCTCATGGCCCTCTATCATAATCCAGAGTTTCGAGAAAATTGGGGAAACTTACATTTTCGCCCAAAAAAAAAAACGTAAGGGGTAACACTGTCGTTTTTTTTTTCTCGTTGAAATTTTAAGTTTCGATATCTCAGCTCTCGGAGGGTCTAGAGCCTCCATTTTTGCACTCAGGTCTAAGTCTCATGGCCCTCTGTCATAATCCAGAGTTTCGATAAAATTGGGGATACTTAATTTTTCGCCCAAAACAAAAAACGTAAGGGGTAACACTGTCGTTTTTTTTTCTGGTCGAAATTTTGAGTTTCGATATCTCAGCTCTGGAAGGGTCTAGAGCCTCCATTTTTGCACTCAGGTCTAAGTCTCATGGCCCTCTATCATAATCCAGAGTTTCGTGAAAATTGGGGAAACTTAATTTTTCGCCCCAAAAAAAAAACATAAGGGATAACACTGTCGTTTTTTTTTCAGGTAGAAATTTTGAGTTTCGATATCTCAGCTCTGGAAGGGTCTAGAGCCTCCATTTTTGCACTCAGGTCTAAGTCTCATGGCCCTCTATCATAATCCAGAGTTTCGAGAAAATTGGGGAAACTTAATTTTTCGCCCAAAAAAAAAAACGTAAGGGGTAACACTGTCGTTTTTTTTCTGGTCGAAATTTTGAGTTTCGATATCTCAGCTCTGGAAGGGTCTAGAGCCTCCATTTTTGCACTAAGGTCTAAGTCTCATGGCCCTCTATCATAATCCAGAGTTTCGTGAAAATTGGGGAAACTTAATTTTTCGCCCAAAAAAAAAAAACGTAAGGGGTAACACTGTCGTTTTTTTTTCTGGTCGAAATTTTGAGTTTCGATATCTCAGCTCTGGAAGGGTCTAGAGCCTCCATTTTTGCACTCAGGTCTAAGTCTCATGGCCCCCTATCATAATCCAGAGTTTTGAGAAAATTGGGGAAACTTAATTTTTCGCCCAAAAAAAAAAAAACGTAAGGGGTAACACTGTCGGTTTTTTTTCTGGTCGAAATTTTGAGTTTCGATATCTCAGCTCTGGAAGGGTCTAGAGCCTCCATTTTTGCACTAAGGTCTAAGTCTCATGGCCCTCTATCATAATCCAGAGTTTCGTGAAAATTGGGGAAACTTAAATTTTCACCCAAAAAAAAAAAACGTAAGGGGTAACACTGTCGTTTTTTTTTCTGGTCGAAATTTTGAGTTTCGATATCTCAGCTCTGGAAGGGTCTAGAGCCTCCATTTTTGCACTCAGGTCTAAGTCTCATGGCCCCCTATCATAATCCAGAGTTTTGAGAAAATTGGGGAAACTTAATTTTTCGCCCAAAAAAAAAAAAACGTAAGGGGTAACACTGTCGGTTTTTTTTCTGGTCGAAATTTTGAGTTTCGATATCTCAGCTCTGGAAGGGTCTAGAGCCTCCATTTTTGCACTAAGGTCTAAGTCTCATGGCCCTCTATCATAATCCAGAGTTTCGTGAAAATTGGGGAAACTTAATTTTTCGCCCAAAAAAAAAAAAACGTAAGGGGTAACACTGTCGTTTTTTTTTCTGGTCGAAATTTTGAGTTTTGATATCTCAGCTCTAGAAGGGTTTAGAGCCTCCATTTTTGCACTCAGGTCTAAGTGTCATGGCCCCTTATCATAATCCAGAGTTTTGAGAAAATTGGGGAAACTTAATTTTTCGCCCAAAAAAAAAACGTAAGGGGTAACACTGTCGGTTTTTTTTCTGGTCGAAATTGAGTTTCGATATCTCAGCTCTGGAAGGGTCTAGAGCCTCCATTTTTGCACTCAGGTCTAAGTCTCATGGCCCTCTATCATAATCCAGAGTTTCGTGAAAATTGGGGAAACTTAATTTTTCGCCCAAAAAAAAAAAACGTAAGGGGTAACACTGTCGTTTTTTTTTTCTGGTCGAAATTTTGAGTTTCGATATCTCAGCTCTGGAAGGGTCTAGAGCCTCCATTTTTGCACTCAGGTCTAAGTCTCATGGCCCCCTATCATAATCCAGAGTTTTGAGAAAATTGGGGAAATTAATTTTTCGCCCAAAAAAAAAAAACGTAAGGGGTAACACTGTCGGTTTTTTTTCTGGTCGAAATTTTGAGTTTCGATATCTCAGCTCTGGAAGGGTCTAGAGCCTCCATTTTTGCACTCAGGTCTAAGTCTCATGGCCCTCTATCATAATCCAGAGTTTCGTGAAAATTGGGGAAACTTAATTTTTCGCCCAAAAAAAAAAAACGTAAGGGGTAACACTGTCGTTTTTTTTTTCTGGTCGAAATTTTGAGTTTTGATATCTCAGCTCTAGAAGGGTTTAGAGCCTCCATTTTTGCACTCAGGTCTAAGTCTCATGGCCCTCTATCATAATCCAGAGTTTCGTGAAAATTGGGGAAACTTAATTTTTCGCCCAAAAAAAAAAACGTAAGGGGTAACACTGTCGTTTTTTTTTCTGGTCGAAATTTTGAGTTTCGATATCTCAGCTCTGGAAGGGTCTAGAGCCTCCATTTTTGCACTCAGGTCTAAGTCTCATGGCCCCCTATCATAATCCAGAGTTTTGAGAAAATTGGGGAAACTTAATTTTTCGCCCAAAAAAAAAAAACGTAAGGGGTAACACTGTCGGTTTTTTTTCTGGTCGAAATTTTGAGTTTCGATATCTCAGCTCTGGAAGGGTCTAGAGCCTCCATTTTTGCACTCAGGTCTAAGTCTCATGGCCCTCTATCATAATCCAGAGTTTCGTGAAAATTGGGGAAACTTAATTTTTCGCCCAAAAAAAAAAAAACGTAAGGGGTAACACTGTCGTTTTTTTTTCTGGTCGAAATTTTGAGTTTTGATATCTCAGCTCTAGAAGGGTTTAGAGCCTCCATTTTTGCACTCAGGTCTAAGTCTCATGGCCCTCTATCATAATCCAGAGTTTCGAAAAAATTGGGGAAACTTAATTTTTCGCCCAAAAAAAAAAACGTAAGGGGTAACACTGTCGTTTTTTTTTCTGGTCGAAATTTTGAGTTTCGATATCTCAGCTCTGGAAGGGTCTAGAGCCTCCATTTTTGCACTCAGGTCTAAGTCTCATGGCCCTCTATCATAATCCAGAGTTTCGTGAAATCTGGGGAAACTTAATTTTTCGCCCCCCCCCAGAAAAAACGTAAGGGGTAACACTGTCGTTTTTTTTTTCTGGTCGAAATTTTGAGTTTTGATATCTCAGCTCTAGAAGGGTTTAGAGCCTCCATTTTTGCACTCAGGTCTAAGTCTCATGGCCCTCTATCATAATCCAGAGTTTCGAGAAAATTGGGGAAACTTAATTTTTCGCCCAAAAAAAAACAAAGTGTAAGGGTACACTGTCGTTTTTTTTTCTGGTAGAAATTTTGAGTTTCGATATCTCAGCTCTGGAAGGGTCTAGAGCCTCCATTTTTGCACTCAGGTCTAGGTCTCATGGCCCTCTATCATAATCCAGAGTTTCGAGAAAATTGGGGAAACTTAATTTTTCGCCCAAAAAAAAAAAAAACGTAAGGGGTAACACTGTCGTTTTTTTTCTGGTCGAAATTTTGAGTTTCGATATCTCAGCTCTGGAAGGGTCTAGAGCCTCCATTTTTGCACTCAGGTCCAAGTCTCATGGCCCTCTATCATAATCCAGAGTTTCGTGAAAATTGGGGAAACTTAATTTTTCGCCCAAAAAAAAAAAACGTAAGGGGTAACACTGTCGTTTTTTTTTCTGGTAGAAATTTTGAGTTTCGATATCTCAGCTCTGGAAGGGTCTAGAGCCTCCATTTTTGCACTCAGGTCTAAGTCTCATGGCCCTCTATCATAATCCAGAGTTTCGAGAAAATTGGGGAAACTTAATTTTTCGCCCAAAAAAAAAAAACGTAAGGGGTAACACTGTCGTTTTTTTTTCTGGTCGAAATTTTGAGTTTCGATATCTCAGCTCTGGAAGGGTCTAGAGCCTCCATTTTTGCACTCAGGTCTAAGTCTCATGGCCCCCTATCATAATCCAGAGTTTTGAGAAAATTGTGAAAACTTAATTTTTCGCCCAAAAAAAAAAAACGTAAGGGGTAACACTGTCGTTTTTTTTTTCTGGTAGAAATTTTGAGTTTCGATATCTCAGCTCTGGAAGGGTCTAGAGCCTCCATTTTTGCACTCAGGTCTAAGTCTCATGGCCCTCTATCATAATCCAGAGTTTCGTGAAAATTGGGGAAACTTAATTTTTCGCCCAAAAAAAAAAACGTAAGGGGTAACACTGTGGTTTTTTTTTCTGGTAGAAATTTTGAGTTTCGATATCTCAGCTCTGGAAGGGTCTAGAGCCTCCATTTTTGCACTCAGGTCTAAGTCTCATGGCCCTCTATCATAATCCAGAGTTTCGTGAAAATTGGGGAAACTTAATTTTTCGCCCCAAAAAAAAAAAGTAAGGGGTAACACTGTCGTTTTTTTTTCTGGTCGAAATTTTGAGTTTCGATATCTCAGCTCTGGAAGGGTCTAGAGCCTCCATTTTTGCACTCAGGTCTAAGTCTCATGGCCCTCTGTCATAATCCAGAGTTTCAAGAAGATTGGGGATACTTAATTTTTCGCCCCAAAAAAAAAAAACTATAAGGGGTAACACTGTCGTTTTTTTTCTGGTAGAAATTTTGAGTTTCGATATCTCAGCTCTGGAAGGGTCTAGAGCCTCCATTTTTGCACTCAGGTCTAAGTCTCATGGCCCTCTATAATAATCCAGAGTTTCGAGAAAATTGGGGAAACTTAATTTTTCGCCCAAAAAAAAAACGTAAGGGGTAACACTGTCGTTTTTTTTCTGGTCGAAATTTTGAGTTTCGATATCTCAGCTCTGGAAGGGTCTAGAGCCTCCATTTTTGCACTCAGGTCTATGTCTCATGGCCCTCTATCATAATCCAGAGTTTCGAGAAAATTGGGGAAACTTAAATTTTCGCCCAAAAAAAAAAAACGTAAGGGGTAACACTGTCGTTTTTTTTTTCTCGTTGAAATTTTAAGTTTCGATATCTCAGCTCTCGGAGGGTCTAGAGCCTCCATTTTTGCACTCAGGTCTAAGTCTCATGGCCCTCTGTCATAATCCAGAGTTTCGATAAAATTGGGGATACTTAATTTTTCGCCCAAAACAAAAAACGTAAGGGGTAACACTGTCGTTTTTTTTTCTGGTCGAAATTTTGAGTTTCGATATCTCAGCTCTGGAAGGGTCTAGAGCCTCCATTTTTGCACTCAGGTCTAAGTCTCATGGCCCTCTATCATAATCCAGAGTTTCGTGAAAATTGGGGAAACTTAATTTTTCGCCCAAAAAAAAAAAACGTAAGGGGTAACACTGTCGTTTTTTCTTCTGGTCGAAATTTTGAGTTTCGATATCTCAGCTCTGGAAGGGTCTAGAGCCTCCATTTTTGCACTCAGGTCTAAGTCTCATGGCCCCCTATCATAATCCAGAGTTTCGAGAAAATTGGGGAAACTTAATTTTTCGCCCAAAAAAAAAAACGTAAGGGGTAACACTGTCGTTTTTTTTCTGGTCGAAATTTTGAGTTTCGATATCTCAGCTCTGGAAGGGTCTAGAGCCTCCATTTTTGCACTCAGGTCTAAGTCTCATGGCCCTCTATCATAATCCAGAGTTTCGTGAAAATTGGGGAAACTTAATTTTTCGCCCAAAAAAAAAAACGTAAGGGGTAACACTGTCGTTTTTTTTTCTGGTCGAAATTTTGAGTTTCGATATCTCAGCTCTGGAAGGGTCTAGAGCCTCCATTTTTGCACTCAGGTCTAAGTCTCATGGCCCCCTATCATAATCCAGAGTTTTGAGAAAATTGGGGAAACTTAATTTTTCGCCCAAAAAAAAAAAACGTAAGGGGTAACACTGTCGTTTTTTTTTCTGGTCGAAATTTTGAGTTTTGATATCTCAGCTCTAGAAGGGTTTAGAGCCTCCATTTTTGCACTCAGGTCTAAGTCTCATGGCCCTCTATCATAATCCAGAGTTTTGAGAAAATTGGGGAAACTTAATTTTTCGCCCAAAAAAAAAAAAGTAAGGGGTAACACTGTCGGTTTTTTTTCTGGTCGAAATTGAGTTTCGATATCTCAGCTCTGGAAGGGTCTAGAGCCTCCATTTTTGCACTCAGGTCTAAGTCTCATGGCCCTCTATCATAATCCAGAGTTTCGTGAAAATTGGGGAAACTTAATTTTTCGCCCAAAAAAAAAACGTAAGGGGTAACACTGTCGTTTTTTTTTCTGGTCGAAATTTTGAGTTTCGATATCTCAGCTCTGGAAGGGTCTAGAGCCTCCATTTTTGCACTCAGGTCTAAGTCTCATGGCCCCCTATCATAATCCAGAGTTTTGAGAAAATTGGGGAAACTTAATTTTTCGCCCAAAAAAAAAACGTAAGGGGTAACACTGTCGTTTTTTTTTCTGGTCGAAATTTTGAGTTTCGATATCTCAGCTCTGGAAGGGTCTAGAGCCTCCATTTTTGCACTCAGGTCTAAGTCTCATGGCCCTCTATCATAATCCAGAGTTTCGTGAAAATTGGGGAAACTTAATTTTTCGCCCAAAAAAAAAAACGTAAGGGGTAACACTGTCGTTTTTTTTTCTGGTCGAAATTTTGAGTTTTGATATCTCAGCTCTAGAAGGGTTTAGAGCCTCCATTTTTGCACTCAGGTCTAAGTCTCATGGCCCTCTATCATAATCCAGAGTTTTGAGAAAATTGGGGAAACTTAATTTTTCGCCCAAAAAAAAAAAAACGTAAGGGGTAACACTGTCGGTTTTTTTTCTGGTCGAAATTTTGAGTTTCGATATCTCAGCTCTGGAAGGGTCTAGAGCCTCCATTTTTGCACTCAGGTCTAAGTCTCATGGCCCTCTATCATAATCCAGAGTTTCGTGAAAATTGGGGAAACTTAATTTTTCGCCCCAAAAAAAAAAAAGTAAGGGGTAACACTGTCGTTTTTTTTTCTGGTCGAAATTTTGAGTTTCGATATCTCAGCTCTGGAAGGGTCTAGAGCCTCCATTTTTGCACTCAGGTCTAAGTCTCATGGCCCCCTATCATAATCCAGAGTTTTGAGAAAATTGGGGAAACTTAATTTTTCGCCCAAAAAAAAAAACGTAAGGGGTAACACTGTCGTTTTTTTTTCTGGTCGAAATTTTGAGTTTTGATATCTCAGCTCTAGAAGGGTTTAGAGCCTCCATTTTTGCACTCAGGTCTAAGTCTCATGGCCCTCTATCATAATCCAGAGTTTCGTGAAAATTGGGGAAACTTAATTTTTCGCCCAAAAAAAAAAAAAACGTAAGGGGTAACACTGTCGTTTTTTTTTCTGGTCGAAATTTTGAGTTTCGATATCTCAGCTCTGGAAGGGTCTAGAGCCTCCATTTTTGCACTCAGGTCTAAGTCTCATGGCCCCCTATCATAATCCAGAGTTTTGAGAAAATTGTGAAAACTTAATTTTTCGCCCAAAAAAAAAAAAAACGTAAGGGGTAACACTTTCGGGTTTTTTTCTGGTCGAAATTTTGAGTTTCGATATCTCAGCTCTGGAAGGGTCTAGAGCCTCCATTTTTGCACTCAGGTCTAAGTCTCATGGCCCTCTGTCATAATCCAGAGTTTCAAGAAGATTGGGGATACTTAATTTTTCGCCCCCCCAAAAAAAAAACTATAAGGGGTAACACTGTCGTTTTTTTTCTGGTCGAAATTTTGAGTTTCGATATCTCAGCTCTGGAAGGGTCTAGAGCCTCCATTTTTGCACTCAGGTCTAAGTCTCATGGCCCTCTATAATAATCCAGAGTTTCGAGAAAATTGGGGAAACTTAATTTTTCGCCCAAAAAAAAAAACGTAAGGGGTAACACTGTCGTTTTTTTTTCTGGTCGAAATTTTGAGTTTCGATATCTCAGCTCTGGAAGGGTCTAGAGCCTCCATTTTTGCACTCAGGTCTATGTCTCATGGCCCTCTATCATAATCCAGAGTTTCGAGAAAATTGGGGAAACTTAAATTTTCGCCCAAAAAAAAAAAACGTAAGGGGTAACACTGTCGTTTTTTTTTTCTCGTTGAAATTTTAAGTTTCGATATCTCAGCTCTCGGAGGGTCTAGAGCCTCCATTTTTGCACTCAGGTCTAAGTCTCATGGCCCTCTGTCATAATCCAGAGTTTCGATAAAATTGGGGATACTTAATTTTTCGCCCAAAACAAAAAACGTAAGGGGTAACACTGTCGTTTTTTTTTCTGGTCGAAATTTTGAGTTTCGATATCTCAGCTCTGGAAGGGTCTAGAGCCTCCATTTTTGCACTCAGGTCTAAGTCTCATGGCCCTCTATCATAATCCAGAGTTTCGTGAAAATTGGGGAAACTTAATTTTTCGCCCCAAAAAAAAACATAAGGGGTAACACTGTCGTTTTTTTTTCAGGTAGAAATTTTGAGTTTCGATATCTCAGCTCTGGAAGGGTCTAGAGCCTCCATTTTTGCACTCAGGTCTAAGTCTCATGGCCCTCTATCATAATCCAGAGTTTCGAGAAAATTGGGGAAACTTAATTTTTCGCCCAAAAAAAAAACGTAAGGGGTAACACTGTCGTTTTTTTTTCTGGTCGAAATTTTGAGTTTCGATATCTCAGCTCTGGAAGGGTCTAGAGCCTCCATTTTTGCACTAAGGTCTAAGTCTCATGGCCCTCTATCATAATCCAGAGTTTCGTGAAAATTGGGGAAACTTAATTTTTCGCCCAAAAAAAAAAAACGTGAGGGGTAACACTGTCGTTTTTTTTTTCTGGTCGAAATTTTGAGTTTCGATATCTCAGCTCTGGAAGGGTCTAGAGCCTCCATTTTTGCACTCAGGTCTAAGTCTCATGGCCCCCTATCATAATCCAGAGTTTTGAGAAAATTGGGGAAACTTAATTTTTCGCCCAAAAAAAAAAAACGTAAGGGGTAACACTGTCGGTTTTTTTTCTGGTTGAAATTTTGAGTTTCGATATCTCAGCTCTGGAAGGGTCTAGAGCCTCCATTTTTGCACTAAGGTCTAAGTCTCATGGCCCTCTATCATAATCCAGAGTTTCGTGAAAATTGGGGAAACTTAATTTTTCGCCCAAAAAAAAAAAACGTAAGGGGTAACACTGTCGTTTTTTTTCTGGTCGAAATTTTGAGTTTCGATATCTCAGCTCTGGAAGGGTCTAGAGCCTCCATTTTTGCACTCAGGTCTAAGTCTCATGGCCCTCTATCATAATCCAGAGTTTCGTGAAAATTGGGGAAACTTAATTTTTCGCCCAAAAAAAAAAACGTAAGGGGTAACACTGTCGTTTTTTTTTCTGGTCGAAATTTTGAGTTTCGATATCTCAGCTCTGGAAGGGTCTAGAGCCTCCATTTTTGCACTCAGGTCTAAGTCTCATGGCCCCCTATCATAATCCAGAGTTTTGAGAAAATTGGGGAAACTTAATTTTTCGCCCAAAAAAAAAAAACGTAAGGGGTAACACTGTCGTTTTTTTTTCTGGTCGAAATTTTGAGTTTTGATATCTCAGCTCTAGAAGGGTTTAGAGCCTCCATTTTTGCACTCAGGTCTAAGTCTCATGGCCCTCTATCATAATCCAGAGTTTTGAGAAAATTGGGGAAACTTAATTTTTCGCCCAAAAAAAAAAAAAGTAAGGGGTAACACTGTCGGTTTTTTTTCTGGTCGAAATTGAGTTTCGATATCTCAGCTCTGGAAGGGTCTAGAGCCTCCATTTTTGCACTCAGGTCTAAGTCTCATGGCCCTCTATCATAATCCAGAGTTTCGTGAAAATTGGGGAAACTTAATTTTTCGCCCAAAAAAAAAAACGTAAGGGGTAACACTGTCGTTTTTTTTTCTGGTCGAAATTTTGAGTTTCGATATCTCAGCTCTGGAAGGGTCTAGAGCCTCCATTTTTGCACTCAGGTCTAAGTCTCATGGCCCCCTATCATAATCCAGAGTTTTGAGAAAATTGGGGAAACTTAATTTTTCGCCCAAAAAAAAAAAAACGTAAGGGGTAACACTGTCGTTTTTTTTTCTGGTCGAAATTTTGAGTTTCGATATCTCAGCTCTGGAAGGGTCTAGAGCCTCCATTTTTGCACTCAGGTCTAAGTCTCATGGCCCTCTATCATAATCCAGAGTTTCGTGAAAATTGGGGAAACTTAATTTTTCGCCCAAAAAAAAAAACGTAAGGGGTAACACTGTCGTTTTTTTTTCTGGTCGAAATTTTGAGTTTTGATATCTCAGCTCTAGAAGGGTTTAGAGCCTCCATTTTTGCACTCAGGTCTAAGTCTCATGGCCCTCTATCATAATCCAGAGTTTTGAGAAAATTGGGGAAACTTAATTTTTCGCCCAAAAAAAAAAAAACGTAAGGGGTAACACTGTCGGTTTTTTTTCTGGTCGAAATTTTGAGTTTCGATATCTCAGCTCTGGAAGGGTCTAGAGCCTCCATTTTTGCACTCAGGTCTAAGTCTCATGGCCCTCTATCATAATCCAGAGTTTCGTGAAAATTGGGGAAACTTAATTTTTCGCCCCAAAAAAAAAAAAGTAAGGGGTAACACTGTCGTTTTTTTTTTCTGGTCGAAATTTTGAGTTTCGATATCTCAGCTCTGGAAGGGTCTAGAGCCTCCATTTTTGCACTCAGGTCTAAGTCTCATGGCCCCCTATCATAATCCAGAGTTTTGAGAAAATTGGGGAAACTTAATTTTTCGCCCAAAAAAAAAACGTAAGGGGTAACACTGTCGTTTTTTTTTCTGGTCGAAATTTTGAGTTTTGATATCTCAGCTCTAGAAGGGTTTAGAGCCTCCATTTTTGCACTCAGGTCTAAGTCTCATGGCCCTCTATCATAATCCAGAGTTTCGTGAAAATTGGGGAAACTTAATTTTTCGCCCAAAAAAAAAAAAAGGGGTAACACTGTCGGTTTTTTTTCTGGTCGAAATTGAGTTTCGATATCTCAGCTCTGGAAGGGTCTAGAGCCTCCATTTTTGCACTCAGGTCTAAGTCTCATGGCCCTCTATCATAATCCAGAGTTTCGTGAAAATTGGGGAAACTTAATTTTTCGCCCAAAAAAAAAAAACGTAAGGGGTAACACTGTCGTTTTTTTTTCTGGTCGAAATTTTGAGTTTCGATATCTCAGCTCTGGAAGGGTCTAGAGCCTCCATTTTTGCACTCAGGTCTAAGTCTCATGGCCCCCTATCATAATCCAGAGTTTTGAGAAAATTGGGGAAACTTAATTTTTCGCCCAAAAAAAAAAAAAACGTAAGGGGTAACACTGTCGTTTTTTTTTTCTGGTCGAAATTTTGAGTTTCGATATCTCAGCTCTGGAAGGGTCTAGAGCCTCCATTTTTGCACTCAGGTCTAAGTCTCATGGCCCTCTATCATAATCCAGAGTTTCGTGAAAATTGGGGAAACTTAATTTTTCGCCCAAAAAAAAAAACGTAAGGGGTAACACTGTCGTTTTTTTTTCTGGTCGAAATTTTGAGTTTTGATATCTCAGCTCTAGAAGGGTTTAGAGCCTCCATTTTTGCACTCAGGTCTAAGTCTCATGGCCCTCTATCATAATCCAGAGTTTTGAGAAAATTGGGGAAACTTAATTTTTCGCCCAAAAAAAAAAAAACGTAAGGGGTAACACTGTCGTTTTTTTTTCTGGTCGAAATTTTGAGTTTCGATATCTCAGCTCTGGAAGGGTCTAGAGCCTCCATTTTTGCACTCAGGTCTAAGTCTCATGGCCCTCTATCATAATCCAGAGTTTCGTGAAAATTGGGGAAACTTAATTTTTCGCCCCCCAAAAAAAAAAGTAAGGGGTAACACTGTCGTTTTTTTTTCTGGTCGAAATTTTGAGTTTCGATATCTCAGCTCTGGAAGGGTCTAGAGCCTCCATTTTTGCACTCAGGTCTAAGTCTCATGGCCCCCTATCATAATCCAGAGTTTTGAGAAAATTGGGGAAACTTAATTTTTCGCCCAAAAAAAAAAACGTAAGGGGTAACACTGTCGTTTTTTTTTCTGGTCGAAATTTTGAGTTTCGATATCTCAGCTCTGGAAGGGTCTAGAGCCTCAATTTTTGCACTCAGGTCTAAGTCTCATGGCCCCCTATCATAATCCAGAGTTTTGAGAAAATTGTGAAAACTTAATTTTTCGCCCAAAAAAAAAAAAACGTAAGGGGTAACACTTTCGGGTTTTTTTCTGGTCGAAATTTTGAGCTTCGCTATCTCAGCTCTGGAAGGGTCTAGAGCCTCCATTTTTGCACTCAGGTCTAAGTCTCATGGCCCTCTGTCATAATCCAGAGTTTCAAGAAGATTGGGGATACTTAATTTTTCGCCCCCCCCCAAAAAAAAAACTATAAGGGGTAACACTGTCGTTTTTTTTCTGGTAGAAATTTTGAGTTTCGATATCTCAGCTCTGGAAGGGTCTAGAGCCTCCATTTTTGCACTCAGGTCTAAGTCTCATGGCCCTCTATAATAATCCAGAGTTTCGAGAAAATTGGGGAAACTTAATTTTTCGCCCAAAAAAAAAAACGTAAGGGGTAACACTGTCGTTTTTTTTTCTGGACGAAATTTTGAGTTTCGATATCTCAGCTCTGGAAGGGTCTAGAGCCTCCATTTTTGCACTCAGGTCTATGTCTCATGGCCCTCTATCATAATCCAGAGTTTCGAGAAAATTGGGGAAACTTACATTTTCGCCCAAAAAAAAAAACGTAAGGGGTAACACTGTCGTTTTTTTTTTCTCGTTGAAATTTTAAGTTTCGATATCTCAGCTCTCGGAGGGTCTAGAGCCTCCATTTTTGCACTCAGGTCTAAGTCTCATGGCCCTCTGTCATAATCCAGAGTTTCGATAAAATTGGGGATACTTAATTTTTCGCCCAAAACAAAAAACGTAAGGGGTAACACTGTCGTTTTTTTTTCTGGTCGAAATTTTGAGTTTCGATATCTCAGCTCTGGAAGGGTCTAGAGCCTCCATTTTTGCACTCAGGTCTAAGTCTCATGGCCCTCTATCATAATCCAGAGTTTCGTGAAAATTGGGGAAACTTAATTTTTCGCCCCAAAAAAAAAACATAAGGGATAACACTGTCGTTTTTTTTTCAGGTAGAAATTTTGAGTTTCGATATCTCAGCTCTGGAAGGGTCTAGAGCCTCCATTTTTGCACTCAGGTCTAAGTCTCATGGCCCTCTATCATAATCCAGAGTTTCGAGAAAATTGGGGAAACTTAATTTTTCGCCCAAAAAAAAAAACGTAAGGGGTAACACTGTCGTTTTTTTTCTGGTCGAAATTTTGAGTTTCGATATCTCAGCTCTGGAAGGGTCTAGAGCCTCCATTTTTGCACTAAGGTCTAAGTCTCATGGCCCTCTATCATAATCCAGAGTTTCGTGAAAATTGGGGAAACTTAATTTTTCGCCCAAAAAAAAAAAACGTAAGGGGTAACACTGTCGTTTTTTTTTCTGGTCGAAATTTTGAGTTTCGATATCTCAGCTCTGGAAGGGTCTAGAGCCTCCATTTTTGCACTCAGGTCTAAGTCTCATGGCCCCCTATCATAATCCAGAGTTTTGAGAAAATTGGGGAAACTTAATTTTTCGCCCAAAAAAAAAAAAACGTAAGGGGTAACACTGTCGGTTTTTTTTCTGGTCGAAATTTTGAGTTTCGATATCTCAGCTCTGGAAGGGTCTAGAGCCTCCATTTTTGCACTAAGGTCTAAGTCTCATGGCCCTCTATCATAATCCAGAGTTTCGTGAAAATTGGGGAAACTTAAATTTTCACCCAAAAAAAAAAAACGTAAGGGGTAACACTGTCGTTTTTTTTTCTGGTCGAAATTTTGAGTTTCGATATCTCAGCTCTGGAAGGGTCTAGAGCCTCCATTTTTGCACTCAGGTCTAAGTCTCATGGCCCCCTATCATAATCCAGAGTTTTGAGAAAATTGGGGAAACTTAATTTTTCGCCCAAAAAAAAAAAAACGTAAGGGGTAACACTGTCGGTTTTTTTTCTGGTCGAAATTTTGAGTTTCGATATCTCAGCTCTGGAAGGGTCTAGAGCCTCCATTTTTGCACTAAGGTCTAAGTCTCATGGCCCTCTATCATAATCCAGAGTTTCGTGAAAATTGGGGAAACTTAATTTTTCGCCCAAAAAAAAAAAAACGTAAGGGGTAACACTGTCGTTTTTTTTTCTGGTCGAAATTTTGAGTTTTGATATCTCAGCTCTAGAAGGGTTTAGAGCCTCCATTTTTGCACTCAGGTCTAAGTGTCATGGCCCCTTATCATAATCCAGAGTTTTGAGAAAATTGGGGAAACTTAATTTTTCGCCCAAAAAAAAAACGTAAGGGGTAACACTGTCGGTTTTTTTTCTGGTCGAAATTGAGTTTCGATATCTCAGCTCTGGAAGGGTCTAGAGCCTCCATTTTTGCACTCAGGTCTAAGTCTCATGGCCCTCTATCATAATCCAGAGTTTCGTGAAAATTGGGGAAACTTAATTTTTCGCCCAAAAAAAAAAAACGTAAGGGGTAACACTGTCGTTTTTTTTTTCTGGTCGAAATTTTGAGTTTCGATATCTCAGCTCTGGAAGGGTCTAGAGCCTCCATTTTTGCACTCAGGTCTAAGTCTCATGGCCCCCTATCATAATCCAGAGTTTTGAGAAAATTGGGGAAATTAATTTTTCGCCCAAAAAAAAAAAACGTAAGGGGTAACACTGTCGGTTTTTTTTCTGGTCGAAATTTTGAGTTTCGATATCTCAGCTCTGGAAGGGTCTAGAGCCTCCATTTTTGCACTCAGGTCTAAGTCTCATGGCCCTCTATCATAATCCAGAGTTTCGTGAAAATTGGGGAAACTTAATTTTTCGCCCAAAAAAAAAAAACGTAAGGGGTAACACTGTCGTTTTTTTTTTCTGGTCGAAATTTTGAGTTTTGATATCTCAGCTCTAGAAGGGTTTAGAGCCTCCATTTTTGCACTCAGGTCTAAGTCTCATGGCCCTCTATCATAATCCAGAGTTTCGTGAAAATTGGGGAAACTTAATTTTTCGCCCAAAAAAAAAAACGTAAGGGGTAACACTGTCGTTTTTTTTTCTGGTCGAAATTTTGAGTTTCGATATCTCAGCTCTGGAAGGGTCTAGAGCCTCCATTTTTGCACTCAGGTCTAAGTCTCATGGCCCCCTATCATAATCCAGAGTTTTGAGAAAATTGGGGAAACTTAATTTTTCGCCCAAAAAAAAAAAACGTAAGGGGTAACACTGTCGGTTTTTTTTCTGGTCGAAATTTTGAGTTTCGATATCTCAGCTCTGGAAGGGTCTAGAGCCTCCATTTTTGCACTCAGGTCTAAGTCTCATGGCCCTCTATCATAATCCAGAGTTTCGTGAAAATTGGGGAAACTTAATTTTTCGCCCAAAAAAAAAAAAACGTAAGGGGTAACACTGTCGTTTTTTTTTCTGGTCGAAATTTTGAGTTTTGATATCTCAGCTCTAGAAGGGTTTAGAGCCTCCATTTTTGCACTCAGGTCTAAGTCTCATGGCCCTCTATCATAATCCAGAGTTTCGAAAAAATTGGGGAAACTTAATTTTTCGCCCAAAAAAAAAAACGTAAGGGGTAACACTGTCGTTTTTTTTTCTGGTCGAAATTTTGAGTTTCGATATCTCAGCTCTGGAAGGGTCTAGAGCCTCCATTTTTGCACTCAGGTCTAAGTCTCATGGCCCTCTATCATAATCCAGAGTTTCGTGAAATCTGGGGAAACTTAATTTTTCGCCCCCCCCCAGAAAAAACGTAAGGGGTAACACTGTCGTTTTTTTTTTCTGGTCGAAATTTTGAGTTTTGATATCTCAGCTCTAGAAGGGTTTAGAGCCTCCATTTTTGCACTCAGGTCTAAGTCTCATGGCCCTCTATCATAATCCAGAGTTTCGAGAAAATTGGGGAAACTTAATTTTTCGCCCAAAAAAAAACAAAGTGTAAGGGTACACTGTCGTTTTTTTTTCTGGTAGAAATTTTGAGTTTCGATATCTCAGCTCTGGAAGGGTCTAGAGCCTCCATTTTTGCACTCAGGTCTAGGTCTCATGGCCCTCTATCATAATCCAGAGTTTCGAGAAAATTGGGGAAACTTAATTTTTCGCCCAAAAAAAAAAAAAACGTAAGGGGTAACACTGTCGTTTTTTTTCTGGTCGAAATTTTGAGTTTCGATATCTCAGCTCTGGAAGGGTCTAGAGCCTCCATTTTTGCACTCAGGTCCAAGTCTCATGGCCCTCTATCATAATCCAGAGTTTCGTGAAAATTGGGGAAACTTAATTTTTCGCCCAAAAAAAAAAAACGTAAGGGGTAACACTGTCGTTTTTTTTTCTGGTAGAAATTTTGAGTTTCGATATCTCAGCTCTGGAAGGGTCTAGAGCCTCCATTTTTGCACTCAGGTCTAAGTCTCATGGCCCTCTATCATAATCCAGAGTTTCGAGAAAATTGGGGAAACTTAATTTTTCGCCCAAAAAAAAAAAACGTAAGGGGTAACACTGTCGTTTTTTTTTCTGGTCGAAATTTTGAGTTTCGATATCTCAGCTCTGGAAGGGTCTAGAGCCTCCATTTTTGCACTCAGGTCTAAGTCTCATGGCCCCCTATCATAATCCAGAGTTTTGAGAAAATTGTGAAAACTTAATTTTTCGCCCAAAAAAAAAAAACGTAAGGGGTAACACTGTCGTTTTTTTTTTCTGGTAGAAATTTTGAGTTTCGATATCTCAGCTCTGGAAGGGTCTAGAGCCTCCATTTTTGCACTCAGGTCTAAGTCTCATGGCCCTCTATCATAATCCAGAGTTTCGTGAAAATTGGGGAAACTTAATTTTTCGCCCAAAAAAAAAAACGTAAGGGGTAACACTGTGGTTTTTTTTTCTGGTAGAAATTTTGAGTTTCGATATCTCAGCTCTGGAAGGGTCTAGAGCCTCCATTTTTGCACTCAGGTCTAAGTCTCATGGCCCTCTATCATAATCCAGAGTTTCGTGAAAATTGGGGAAACTTAATTTTTCGCCCCAAAAAAAAAAAGTAAGGGGTAACACTGTCGTTTTTTTTTCTGGTCGAAATTTTGAGTTTCGATATCTCAGCTCTGGAAGGGTCTAGAGCCTCCATTTTTGCACTCAGGTCTAAGTCTCATGGCCCTCTGTCATAATCCAGAGTTTCAAGAAGATTGGGGATACTTAATTTTTCGCCCCAAAAAAAAAAAACTATAAGGGGTAACACTGTCGTTTTTTTTCTGGTAGAAATTTTGAGTTTCGATATCTCAGCTCTGGAAGGGTCTAGAGCCTCCATTTTTGCACTCAGGTCTAAGTCTCATGGCCCTCTATAATAATCCAGAGTTTCGAGAAAATTGGGGAAACTTAATTTTTCGCCCAAAAAAAAAACGTAAGGGGTAACACTGTCGTTTTTTTTCTGGTCGAAATTTTGAGTTTCGATATCTCAGCTCTGGAAGGGTCTAGAGCCTCCATTTTTGCACTCAGGTCTATGTCTCATGGCCCTCTATCATAATCCAGAGTTTCGAGAAAATTGGGGAAACTTAAATTTTCGCCCAAAAAAAAAAAACGTAAGGGGTAACACTGTCGTTTTTTTTTTCTCGTTGAAATTTTAAGTTTCGATATCTCAGCTCTCGGAGGGTCTAGAGCCTCCATTTTTGCACTCAGGTCTAAGTCTCATGGCCCTCTGTCATAATCCAGAGTTTCGATAAAATTGGGGATACTTAATTTTTCGCCCAAAACAAAAAACGTAAGGGGTAACACTGTCGTTTTTTTTTCTGGTCGAAATTTTGAGTTTCGATATCTCAGCTCTGGAAGGGTCTAGAGCCTCCATTTTTGCACTCAGGTCTAAGTCTCATGGCCCTCTATCATAATCCAGAGTTTCGTGAAAATTGGGGAAACTTAATTTTTCGCCCAAAAAAAAAAAACGTAAGGGGTAACACTGTCGTTTTTTCTTCTGGTCGAAATTTTGAGTTTCGATATCTCAGCTCTGGAAGGGTCTAGAGCCTCCATTTTTGCACTCAGGTCTAAGTCTCATGGCCCCCTATCATAATCCAGAGTTTCGAGAAAATTGGGGAAACTTAATTTTTCGCCCAAAAAAAAAAACGTAAGGGGTAACACTGTCGTTTTTTTTCTGGTCGAAATTTTGAGTTTCGATATCTCAGCTCTGGAAGGGTCTAGAGCCTCCATTTTTGCACTCAGGTCTAAGTCTCATGGCCCTCTATCATAATCCAGAGTTTCGTGAAAATTGGGGAAACTTAATTTTTCGCCCAAAAAAAAAAACGTAAGGGGTAACACTGTCGTTTTTTTTTCTGGTCGAAATTTTGAGTTTCGATATCTCAGCTCTGGAAGGGTCTAGAGCCTCCATTTTTGCACTCAGGTCTAAGTCTCATGGCCCCCTATCATAATCCAGAGTTTTGAGAAAATTGGGGAAACTTAATTTTTCGCCCAAAAAAAAAAAACGTAAGGGGTAACACTGTCGTTTTTTTTTCTGGTCGAAATTTTGAGTTTTGATATCTCAGCTCTAGAAGGGTTTAGAGCCTCCATTTTTGCACTCAGGTCTAAGTCTCATGGCCCTCTATCATAATCCAGAGTTTTGAGAAAATTGGGGAAACTTAATTTTTCGCCCAAAAAAAAAAAAGTAAGGGGTAACACTGTCGGTTTTTTTTCTGGTCGAAATTGAGTTTCGATATCTCAGCTCTGGAAGGGTCTAGAGCCTCCATTTTTGCACTCAGGTCTAAGTCTCATGGCCCTCTATCATAATCCAGAGTTTCGTGAAAATTGGGGAAACTTAATTTTTCGCCCAAAAAAAAAACGTAAGGGGTAACACTGTCGTTTTTTTTTCTGGTCGAAATTTTGAGTTTCGATATCTCAGCTCTGGAAGGGTCTAGAGCCTCCATTTTTGCACTCAGGTCTAAGTCTCATGGCCCCCTATCATAATCCAGAGTTTTGAGAAAATTGGGGAAACTTAATTTTTCGCCCAAAAAAAAAACGTAAGGGGTAACACTGTCGTTTTTTTTTCTGGTCGAAATTTTGAGTTTCGATATCTCAGCTCTGGAAGGGTCTAGAGCCTCCATTTTTGCACTCAGGTCTAAGTCTCATGGCCCTCTATCATAATCCAGAGTTTCGTGAAAATTGGGGAAACTTAATTTTTCGCCCAAAAAAAAAAACGTAAGGGGTAACACTGTCGTTTTTTTTTCTGGTCGAAATTTTGAGTTTTGATATCTCAGCTCTAGAAGGGTTTAGAGCCTCCATTTTTGCACTCAGGTCTAAGTCTCATGGCCCTCTATCATAATCCAGAGTTTTGAGAAAATTGGGGAAACTTAATTTTTCGCCCAAAAAAAAAAAAACGTAAGGGGTAACACTGTCGGTTTTTTTTCTGGTCGAAATTTTGAGTTTCGATATCTCAGCTCTGGAAGGGTCTAGAGCCTCCATTTTTGCACTCAGGTCTAAGTCTCATGGCCCTCTATCATAATCCAGAGTTTCGTGAAAATTGGGGAAACTTAATTTTTCGCCCCAAAAAAAAAAAAGTAAGGGGTAACACTGTCGTTTTTTTTTCTGGTCGAAATTTTGAGTTTCGATATCTCAGCTCTGGAAGGGTCTAGAGCCTCCATTTTTGCACTCAGGTCTAAGTCTCATGGCCCCCTATCATAATCCAGAGTTTTGAGAAAATTGGGGAAACTTAATTTTTCGCCCAAAAAAAAAAACGTAAGGGGTAACACTGTCGTTTTTTTTTCTGGTCGAAATTTTGAGTTTTGATATCTCAGCTCTAGAAGGGTTTAGAGCCTCCATTTTTGCACTCAGGTCTAAGTCTCATGGCCCTCTATCATAATCCAGAGTTTCGTGAAAATTGGGGAAACTTAATTTTTCGCCCAAAAAAAAAAAAAACGTAAGGGGTAACACTGTCGTTTTTTTTTCTGGTCGAAATTTTGAGTTTCGATATCTCAGCTCTGGAAGGGTCTAGAGCCTCCATTTTTGCACTCAGGTCTAAGTCTCATGGCCCCCTATCATAATCCAGAGTTTTGAGAAAATTGTGAAAACTTAATTTTTCGCCCAAAAAAAAAAAAAACGTAAGGGGTAACACTTTCGGGTTTTTTTCTGGTCGAAATTTTGAGTTTCGATATCTCAGCTCTGGAAGGGTCTAGAGCCTCCATTTTTGCACTCAGGTCTAAGTCTCATGGCCCTCTGTCATAATCCAGAGTTTCAAGAAGATTGGGGATACTTAATTTTTCGCCCCCCCAAAAAAAAACTATAAGGGGTAACACTGTCGTTTTTTTTCTGGTCGAAATTTTGAGTTTCGATATCTCAGCTCTGGAAGGGTCTAGAGCCTCCATTTTTGCACTCAGGTCTAAGTCTCATGGCCCTCTATAATAATCCAGAGTTTCGAGAAAATTGGGGAAACTTAATTTTTCGCCCAAAAAAAAAAACGTAAGGGGTAACACTGTCGTTTTTTTTTCTGGTCGAAATTTTGAGTTTCGATATCTCAGCTCTGGAAGGGTCTAGAGCCTCCATTTTTGCACTCAGGTCTATGTCTCATGGCCCTCTATCATAATCCAGAGTTTCGAGAAAATTGGGGAAACTTAAATTTTCGCCCAAAAAAAAAAAACGTAAGGGGTAACACTGTCGTTTTTTTTTTCTCGTTGAAATTTTAAGTTTCGATATCTCAGCTCTCGGAGGGTCTAGAGCCTCCATTTTTGCACTCAGGTCTAAGTCTCATGGCCCTCTGTCATAATCCAGAGTTTCGATAAAATTGGGGATACTTAATTTTTCGCCCAAAACAAAAAACGTAAGGGGTAACACTGTCGTTTTTTTTTCTGGTCGAAATTTTGAGTTTCGATATCTCAGCTCTGGAAGGGTCTAGAGCCTCCATTTTTGCACTCAGGTCTAAGTCTCATGGCCCTCTATCATAATCCAGAGTTTCGTGAAAATTGGGGAAACTTAATTTTTCGCCCCAAAAAAAAACATAAGGGGTAACACTGTCGTTTTTTTTTCAGGTAGAAATTTTGAGTTTCGATATCTCAGCTCTGGAAGGGTCTAGAGCCTCCATTTTTGCACTCAGGTCTAAGTCTCATGGCCCTCTATCATAATCCAGAGTTTCGAGAAAATTGGGGAAACTTAATTTTTCGCCCAAAAAAAAAACGTAAGGGGTAACACTGTCGTTTTTTTTTCTGGTCGAAATTTTGAGTTTCGATATCTCAGCTCTGGAAGGGTCTAGAGCCTCCATTTTTGCACTAAGGTCTAAGTCTCATGGCCCTCTATCATAATCCAGAGTTTCGTGAAAATTGGGGAAACTTAATTTTTCGCCCAAAAAAAAAAAACGTGAGGGGTAACACTGTCGTTTTTTTTTTCTGGTCGAAATTTTGAGTTTCGATATCTCAGCTCTGGAAGGGTCTAGAGCCTCCATTTTTGCACTCAGGTCTAAGTCTCATGGCCCCCTATCATAATCCAGAGTTTTGAGAAAATTGGGGAAACTTAATTTTTCGCCCAAAAAAAAAAAACGTAAGGGGTAACACTGTCGGTTTTTTTTCTGGTTGAAATTTTGAGTTTCGATATCTCAGCTCTGGAAGGGTCTAGAGCCTCCATTTTTGCACTAAGGTCTAAGTCTCATGGCCCTCTATCATAATCCAGAGTTTCGTGAAAATTGGGGAAACTTAATTTTTCGCCCAAAAAAAAAAAACGTAAGGGGTAACACTGTCGTTTTTTTTCTGGTCGAAATTTTGAGTTTCGATATCTCAGCTCTGGAAGGGTCTAGAGCCTCCATTTTTGCACTCAGGTCTAAGTCTCATGGCCCTCTATCATAATCCAGAGTTTCGTGAAAATTGGGGAAACTTAATTTTTCGCCCAAAAAAAAAAACGTAAGGGGTAACACTGTCGTTTTTTTTTCTGGTCGAAATTTTGAGTTTCGATATCTCAGCTCTGGAAGGGTCTAGAGCCTCCATTTTTGCACTCAGGTCTAAGTCTCATGGCCCCCTATCATAATCCAGAGTTTTGAGAAAATTGGGGAAACTTAATTTTTCGCCCAAAAAAAAAAAACGTAAGGGGTAACACTGTCGTTTTTTTTTCTGGTCGAAATTTTGAGTTTTGATATCTCAGCTCTAGAAGGGTTTAGAGCCTCCATTTTTGCACTCAGGTCTAAGTCTCATGGCCCTCTATCATAATCCAGAGTTTTGAGAAAATTGGGGAAACTTAATTTTTCGCCCAAAAAAAAAAAAAGTAAGGGGTAACACTGTCGGTTTTTTTTCTGGTCGAAATTGAGTTTCGATATCTCAGCTCTGGAAGGGTCTAGAGCCTCCATTTTTGCACTCAGGTCTAAGTCTCATGGCCCTCTATCATAATCCAGAGTTTCGTGAAAATTGGGGAAACTTAATTTTTCGCCCAAAAAAAAAAACGTAAGGGGTAACACTGTCGTTTTTTTTTCTGGTCGAAATTTTGAGTTTCGATATCTCAGCTCTGGAAGGGTCTAGAGCCTCCATTTTTGCACTCAGGTCTAAGTCTCATGGCCCCCTATCATAATCCAGAGTTTTGAGAAAATTGGGGAAACTTAATTTTTCGCCCAAAAAAAAAAAAACGTAAGGGGTAACACTGTCGTTTTTTTTTCTGGTCGAAATTTTGAGTTTCGATATCTCAGCTCTGGAAGGGTCTAGAGCCTCCATTTTTGCACTCAGGTCTAAGTCTCATGGCCCTCTATCATAATCCAGAGTTTCGTGAAAATTGGGGAAACTTAATTTTTCGCCCAAAAAAAAAAACGTAAGGGGTAACACTGTCGTTTTTTTTTCTGGTCGAAATTTTGAGTTTTGATATCTCAGCTCTAGAAGGGTTTAGAGCCTCCATTTTTGCACTCAGGTCTAAGTCTCATGGCCCTCTATCATAATCCAGAGTTTTGAGAAAATTGGGGAAACTTAATTTTTCGCCCAAAAAAAAAAAAACGTAAGGGGTAACACTGTCGGTTTTTTTTCTGGTCGAAATTTTGAGTTTCGATATCTCAGCTCTGGAAGGGTCTAGAGCCTCCATTTTTGCACTCAGGTCTAAGTCTCATGGCCCTCTATCATAATCCAGAGTTTCGTGAAAATTGGGGAAACTTAATTTTTCGCCCCAAAAAAAAAAAAGTAAGGGGTAACACTGTCGTTTTTTTTTTCTGGTCGAAATTTTGAGTTTCGATATCTCAGCTCTGGAAGGGTCTAGAGCCTCCATTTTTGCACTCAGGTCTAAGTCTCATGGCCCCCTATCATAATCCAGAGTTTTGAGAAAATTGGGGAAACTTAATTTTTCGCCCAAAAAAAAAACGTAAGGGGTAACACTGTCGTTTTTTTTTCTGGTCGAAATTTTGAGTTTTGATATCTCAGCTCTAGAAGGGTTTAGAGCCTCCATTTTTGCACTCAGGTCTAAGTCTCATGGCCCTCTATCATAATCCAGAGTTTCGTGAAAATTGGGGAAACTTAATTTTTCGCCCAAAAAAAAAAAAAACGTAAGGGGTAACACTGTCGTTTTTTTTTCTGGTCGAAATTTTGAGTTTCGATATCTCAGCTCTTGAAGGGTCTAGAGCCTCCATTTTTGCACTCAGGTCTAAGTCTCATGGCCCTCTGTCATAATCCAGAGTTTTGAGAAAATTGGGGAAACTTAATTTTTCGCCCAAAAAAAAAAAAAACGTAAGGGGTAACACTTTCGGGTTTTTTTCTGGTCGAAATTTTGAGCTTCGCTATCTCAGCTCTGGAAGGGTCTAGAGCCTCCATTTTTGCACTCAGGTCTAAGTCTCATGGCCCTCTGTCATAATCCAGAGTTTTGAGAAAATTGGGGAAACTTAATTTTTCGCCCAAAAAAAAAAACGTAAGGGGTAACACTGTCGGTTTTTTTTCTGGTCGAAATTGAGTTTCGATATCTCAGCTCTGGAAGGGTCTAGAGCCTCCATTTTTGCACTCAGGTCTAAGTCTCATGGCCCTCTATCATAATCCAGAGTTTCGTGAAAATTGGGGAAACTTAATTTTTCGCCCAAAAAAAAAAAACGTAAGGGGTAACACTGTCGTTTTTTTTTCTGGTCGAAATTTTGAGTTTCGATATCTCAGCTCTGGAAGGGTCTAGAGCCTCCATTTTTGCACTCAGGTCTAAGTCTCATGGCCCCCTATCATAATCCAGAGTTTTGAGAAAATTGGGGAAACTTAATTTTTCGCCCAAAAAAAAAAAACGTAAGGAGTAACACTGTCGGTTTTTTTTCTGGTCGAAATTTTGAGTTTCGATATCTCAGCTCTGGAAGGGTCTAGAGCCTCCATTTTTGCACTCAGGTCTAAGTCTCATGGCCCTCTATCATAATCCAGAGTTTCGAGAAAATTGGGGAAACTTAATTTTTCGCCCAAAAAAAAAAAACGTAAGGGGTAACACTGTCGTTTTTTTTTCTGGTCGAAATTTTGAGTTTCGATATCTCAGCTCTGGAAGGGTCTAGAGCCTCCATTTTTGCACTCAGGTCTAAGTCTCATGGCCCCCTATCATAATCCAGAGTTTTGAGAAAATTGGGGAAACTTAATTTTTCGCCCAAAAAAAAAAAACGTAAGGGGTAACACTGTCGGGTTTTTTTCTGGTCGAAATTTTGAGTTTCGATATCTCAGCTCTGGAAGGGTCTAGAGCCTCCATTTTTGCACTCAGGTCTAAGTCTCATGGCCCTCTATCATAATCCAGAGTTTCGTGAAAATTGGGGAAACTTAATTTTTTGCCCAAAAAAAAAAAACGTAAGGGGTAACACTGTCGTTTTTTTTTCTGGTCGAAATTTTGAGTTTTGATATCTCAGCTCTAGAAGGGTTTAGAGCCTCCATTTTTGCACTCAGGTCTAAGTCTCATGGCCCTCTATCATAATCCAGAGTTTTGAGAAAATTGGGGAAACTTAATTTTTCGCCCAAAAAAAAAAAACGTAAGGGGTAACACTGTCGGTTTTTTTTCTGTTCGAAATTGAGTTTCGATATCTCAGCTCTGGAAGGGTCTAGAGCCTCCATTTTTGCACTCAAGTCTAAGTCTCATGGCCCTCTATCATAATCCAGAGTTTCGTGAAAATTGGGGAAACTTAATTTTTCGCCCAAAAAAAAAAAACGTAAGGGGTAACACTGTCGTTTTTTTTTCTGGTCGAAATTTTGAGTTTCGATATCTCAGCTCTGGAAGGGTCTAGAGCCTCCATTTTTGCACTCAAGTCTAAGTCTCATGGCCCTCTATCATAATCCAGAGTTTCGTGAAAATTGGGGAAACTTAATTTTTCGCCCAAAAAAAAAAAACCTAAGGGGTAACACTGTCGTTTTTTTTTCTGGTCGAAATTTTGAGTTTCGATATCTCAGCTCTGGAAGGGTCTAGAGCCTCCATTTTTGCACTCAGGTCTAAGTCTCATGGCCCCCTATCATAATCCAGAGTTTCGAGAAAATTGGGGAAACTTAATTTTTCGCCCAAAAAAAAAAACGTAAGGGGTAACACTGTCGTTTTTTTTCTGGTCGAAATTTTGAGTTTCGATATCTCAGCTCTGGAAGGGTCTAGAGCCTCCATTTTTGCACTCAGGTCTATGTCTCATGGCCCTCTATCATAATCCAGAGTTTCGAGAAAATTGGGGAAACTTAAATTTTCGCCCAAAAAAAAAAAACGTAAGTGGTAACACTGTCGTTTTTTTTTTCTCGTTGAAATTTTAAGTTTCGATATCTCAGCTCTCGGAGGGTCTAGAGCCTCCATTTTTGCACTCAGGTCTAAGTCTCATGGCCCTCTGTCATAATCCAGAGTTTCGATAAAATTGGGGATACTTAATTTTTCGCCCAAAACAAAAAACGTAAGGGGTAACACTGTCGTTTTTTTTTCTGGTCGAAATTTTGAGTTTCGATATCTCAGCTCTGGAAGGGTCTAGAGCCTCCATTTTTGCACTCAGGTCTAAGTCTCATGGCCCTCTATCATAATCCAGAGTTTCGTGAAAATTGGGGAAACTTAATTTTTCGCCCCAAAAAAAAAACATAAGGGGTAACACTGTCGTTTTTTTTTCAGGTAGAAATTTTGAGTTTCGATATCTCAGCTCTGGAAGGGTCTAGAGCCTCCATTTTTGCACTCAGGTCTAAGTCTCATGGCCCCCTATCATAATCCAGAGTTTCGAGAAAATTGGGGAAACTTAATTTTTCGCCCAAAAAAAAAAAACGTAAGGGGTAACACTGTCGTTTTTTTTCTGGTCGAAATTTTGAGTTTCGATATCTCAGCTCTGGAAGGGTCTAGAGCCTCCATTTTTGCACTCAGGTCTAAGTCTCATGGCCCTCTATCATAATCCAGAGTTTCGTGAAAATTGGGGAAACTTAATTTTTCGCCCAAAAAAAAAAAACGTAAGGGGTAACACTGTCGTTTTTTTTTCTGGTCGAAATTTTGAGTTTCGATATCTCAGCTCTGGAAGGGTCTAGAGCCTCCATTTTTGCACTCAGGTCTAAGTCTCATGGCCCCCTATCATAATCCAGAGTTTTGAGAAAATTGGGGAAACTTAATTTTTCGCCCAAAAAAAAAAAACGTAAGGGGTAACACTGTCGTTTTTTTTTCTGGTCGAAATTTTGAGTTTCGATATCTCACCTCTGGAAGGGTCTAGAGCCTCCATTTTTGCACTCAGGTCTAAGTCTCATGGCCCTCTATCATAATCCAGAATTTCGTGAAAATTGGGGAAACTTAATTTTTCGCCCAAAAAAAAAAACGTAAGGGGTAACACTGTCGTTTTTTTTTCTGGTCGAAATTTTGAGTTTTGATATCTCAGCTCTAGAAGGGGTTAGATCCTCCATTTTTGCACTCAGGTCTAAGTCTCATGGCCCTCTATCATAATCCAGAGTTTTGAGAAAATTGGGGAAACTTAATTTTTCGCCCAAAAAAAAAAACGTAAGGGGTAACACTGTCGGTTTTTTTTCTGGTCGAAATTGAGTTTCGATATCTCAGCTCTGGAAGGATCTAGAGCCTCCATTTTTGCACTCAGGTCTAAGTCTCATGGCCCTCTATCATAATCCAGAGTTTCGTGAAAATTGGGGAAACTTAATTTTTCGCCCAAAAAAAAAAAACGTAAGGGGTAACACTGTCGTTTTTTTTTCTGGTCGAAATTTTGAGTTTCGATATCTCAGCTCTGGAAGGGTCTAGAGCCTCCATTTTTGCACTCAGGTCTAAGTCTCATGGCCCCCTATCATAATCCAGAGTTTTGAGAAAATTGGGGAAACTTAATTTTTCGCCCAAAAAAAAAAAACGTAAGGGGTAACACTGTCGTTTTTTTTTCTGGTCGAAATTTTGAGTTTCGATATCTCAGCTCTGGAAGGGTCTAGAGCCTCAATTTTTGCACTCAGGTCTAAGTCTCATGGCCCTCTATCATAATCCAGAATTTCGTGAAAATTGGGGAAACTTAATTTTTCGCCCAAAAAAAAAAACGTAAGGGGTAACACTGTCGTTTTTTTTTCTGGTCGAAATTTTGAGTTTTGATATCTCAGCTCTAGAAGGGTTTAGATCCTCCATTTTTGCACTCAGGTCTAAGTCTCATGGCCCTCTATCATAATCCAGAGTTTTGAGAAAATTGGGGAAACTTAATTTTTCGCCCAAAAAAAAAAAACGTAAGGGGTAACACTGTCGGTTTTTTTTCTGGTCGAAATTGAGTTTCGATATCTCAGCTCTGGAAGGGTCTAGAGCCTCCATTTTTGCACTCAGGTCTAAGTCTCATGGCCCTCTATCATAATCCAGAGTTTCGTGAAAATTGGGGAAACTTAATTTTTCGCCCAAAAAAAAAAAACGTAAGGGGTAACACTGTCGTTTTTTTTTCTGGTCGAAATTTTGAGTTTCGATATCTCAGCTCTGGAAGGGTCTAGAGCCTCCATTTTTGCACTCAGGTCTAAGTCTCATGGCCCTCTATCATAATCCAGAGTTTCGTGAAAATTGGGGAAACTTAATTTTTCGCCCAAAAAAAAAACGTAAGGGGTAACACTGTCGTTTTTTTTTCTGGTCGAAATTTTGAGTTTTGATATCTCAGCTCTAGAAGGGTTTAGAGCCTCCATTTTTGCACTCAGGTCTAAGTCTCATGGCCCTCTATCATAATCCAGAGTTTCGAGAAAATTGGGGAAACTTAATTTTTCGCCCAAAAAAAAAAAACGTAAGGGGTAACACTGTCGTTTTTTTTCTGGTCGAAATTTTGAGTTTCGATATCTCAGCTCTGGAAGGGTCTAGAGCCTCCATTTTTGCACTCAGGTCTAAGTCTCATGGCCCTCTATCATAATCCAGAGTTTCGTGAAAATTGGGGAAACTTAATTTTTCGCCCAAAAAAAAAAAACGTAAGGGGTAACACTGTCGTTTTTTTTTCTGGTCGAAATTTTGAGTTTCGATATCTCAGCTCTGGAAGGGTCTAGAGCCTCCATTTTTGCACTCAGGTCTAAGTCTCATGGCCCCCTATCATAATCCAGAGTTTTGAGAAAATTGGGGAAACTTAATTTTTCGCCCCAAAAAAAAAACGTAAGGGGTAACACTGTCGGGTTTTTTTCTGGTCGAAATTTTGAGTTTCGATATCTCAGCTCTGGAAGGGTCTAGAGCCTCCATTTTTGCACTCAGGTCTAAGTCTCATGGCCCTCTATCATAATCCAGAGTTTCGTGAAAATTGGGGAAACTTAATTTTTCGCCCAAAAAAAAAAAACGTAAGGGGTAACACTGTCGGTTTTTTTTCTGGTCGAAATTGAGTTTTGATATCTCAGCTCTGGAAGGGTCTAGAGCCTCCATTTTTGCACTCAGGTCTAAGTCTCATGGCCCTCTATCATAATCCAGAGTTTCGTGAAAATTGGGGAAACTTAATTTTTCGCCCAAAAAAAAAAACGTAAGGGGTAACACTGTCGGTTTTTTTTCTGGTCGAAATTTTGAGTTTCGATATCTCAGCTCTGGAAGGGTCTAGAGCCTCCATTTTTGCACTCAGGTCTAAGTCTCATGGCCCCCTATCATAATCCAGAGTTTTGAGAAAATTGGGGAAACTTAATTTTTCGCCCAAAAAAAAAAAACGTAAGGGGTAACACTGTCGGTTTTTTTTCTGGTCGAAATTTTGAGTTTCGATATCTCAGCTCTGGAAGGGTCTAGAGCCTCCATTTTTGCACTCAGGTCTAAGTCTCATGGCCCTCTATCATAATCCAGAGTTTCGTGAAAATTGGGGAAACTTAATTTTTCGCCCAAAAAAAAAAAACCGTAAGGGGTAACACTGTCGTTTTTTTTTCTGGTCGAAATTTTGAGTTTTGATATCTCAGCTCTAGAAGGGTTTAGAGCCTCCATTTTTGCACTCAGGTCTAAGTCTCATGGCCCTCTATCATAATCCAGAGTTTTGAGAAAATTGGGGAAACTTAATTTTTCGCCCAAAAAAAAAAAACGTAAGGGGTAACACTGTCGGGTTTTTTTCTGGTCGAAATTGAGTTTCGATATCTCAGCTCTGGAAGGGTCAAGAGCCTCCATTTTTGCACTCAGGTCTAAGTCTCATGGCCCTCTATCATAATCCAGAGTTTCGTGAAAATTGGGGAAACTTAATTTTTCGCCCAAAAAAAAAAACCGTAAGGGGTAACACTGTCGTTTTTTTTTCTGGTCGAAATTTTGAGTTTCGATATCTCAGCTCTGGAAGGGTCTAGAGCCTCCATTTTTGCACTCAGGTCTAAGTCTCATGGCCCCCTATCATAATCCAGAGTTTTGAGAAAATTGGGGAAACTTAATTTTTCGCCCAAAAAAAAAAAAAAACGTAAGGGGTAACACTGTAGGTTTTTTTTCTGGTCGAAATTTTGAGTTTCGATATCTCAGCTCTGGAAGGGTCTAGAGCCTCCATTTTTGCACTCAGGTCTAAGTCTCATGGCCCCCTATCATAATCCAGAGTTTTGAGAAAATTGGGGAAACTTAATTTTTCGCCCAAAAAAAAAAAACGTAAGGGGTAACACTGTCGGTTTTTTTTCTGGTCGAAATTTTGAGTTTCGATATCTCAGCTCTGGAAGGGTCTAGAGCCTCCATTTTTGCACTCAGGTCTAAGTCTCATGGCCCTCTATCATAATCCAGAGTTTCGTGAAAATTGGGGAAACTTAATTTTTCGCCCCAAAAAAAAAAACGTAAGGGGTAACACTGTCGTTTTTTTTCTGGTCGAAATTTTGAGTTTCGATATCTCAGCTCTGGAAGGGTCTAGAGCCTCCATTTTTGCACTCAGGTCTAAGTCTCATGGCCCCCTATCATAATCCAGAGTTTTGAGAAAATTGGGGAAACTTAATTTTTCGCCCAAAAAAAAAAAACGTAAGGGGTAACACTGTCGTTTTTTTTTCTGGTCGAAATTTTGAGTTTCGATATCTCAGCTCTGGAAGGGTCTAGAGCCTCCATTTTTGCACTCAGGTCTAAGTCTCATGGCCCTCTATCATAATCCAGAGTTTCGTGAAAATTGGGGAAACTTAATTTTTCGCCCAAAAAAAAAAACGTAAGGGGTAACACTGTCGTTTTTTTTTCTGGTCGAAATTTTGAGTTTTGATATCTCAGCTCTAGAAGGGTTTAGAGCCTCCATTTTTGCACTCAGGTCTAAGTCTCATGGCCCTCTATCATAATCCAGAGTTTCGAGAAAATTGGGGAAACTTAATTTTTCGCCCAAAAAAAAAAAAAAACGTAATGGGTAACACTGTCGTTTTTTTTTCTGGTCGAAATTTTGAGTTTCGATATCTCAGCTCTGGAAGGGTCTAGAGCCTCCATTTTTGCACTCAGGTCTAAGTCTCATGGCCCCCTATCATAATCCAGAGTTTCGAGAAAATTGGGGAAACTTAATTTTTCGCCCAAAAAAAAAAACGTAAGGGGTAACACTGTCGTTTTTTTTTTCTGGTCGAAATTTTGAGTTTCGATATCTCAGCTTTGGAAGGGTCTAGAGCCTCCATTTTTGCACTCAGGTCTAAGTCTCATGGCCCTCTGTCATAATCCAGAGTTTCAAGAAGATTGGGGATACTTAATTTTTCACCCAAAAAAAAAAAAACGTAAGGGGTAACACTGTCGTTTTTTTTTCTGGTCGAAATTTTGAGTTTTGATATCTCAGCTCTGGAAGGGTCTAGAGCCTCCATTTTTGCACTCAGGTCTAAGTCTCATGGCCCTCTATCATAATCCAGAGTTTCAAGAAGATTGGGGATACTTAATTTTTCGCCCCCAAAAAAAAAACATAAGGGGTAACACTGTCGTTTTTTTTTCAGGTAGAAATTTTGAGTTTCGATATCTCAGCTCTGGAAGGGTCTAGAGCCTCCATTTTTGCACTCAGGTCTAAGTCTCATGGCCCTCTGTCATAATCCAGAGTTTCAAGAAGATTGGGGATACTTAATTTTTCACCCAAAAAAAAAAAACGTAAGGGGTAACATTGTCGTTTTTTTTCTGGTCGAAATTTTGAGTTTCGATATCTCAGCTCTGGAAGGGTCTAGAGCCTCCATTGTTGCACTCAGGTCTAAGTCTCATGGCCCTCTATCATAATCCAGAGTTTCGTGAAAATTGGGGAAACTTAATTTTTCGCCCCAAAAAAAAAACGTAAGGGGTAACACTGTCGTTTTTTTTTCTGGTCGAAATTTTGAGTTTTTATATCTCAGCTCTAGAAGGGTTTAGAGCCTCCATTTTTGCACTCAGGTCTAAGTCTCATGGCCCCCTATCATAATCCAGAGTTTCGAGAAAATTGGGGAAGCTTAATTTTTCGCCCAAAAAAAAAACACGTAAGGGGTAACACACTGTCGTTTTTTTTTTTCTGGTCGAAATTTTGAGTTTCGATATCTCAGCTTTGGAAGGGTCTAGAGCCTCCATTTTTGCACTCAGGTCTAAGTCTCATGGCCCTCTGTCATAATCCAGAGTTTCAAGAAGATTGGGGATACTTAATTTTTCGCCCAAAAAAAAAAAACGTAAGGGGTAACACTGTCGTTTTTTTTTCTGGTCGAAATTTTGAGTTTCGATATCTCAGCTCTGGAAGGGTCTAGAGCCTCCATTTTTGCACTCAGGTCTAAGTCTCATGGCCCTCTATCATAATGTAGAGTTTCGAGAAAATTGGGGAAACTTAATTTTTCGCCCCAAAAAAAAACGTAAGGGGTAACACTGTCGTTTTTTTTTCTGGTCGAAATTTTGAGTTTCGATATCTCAGCTCTAGAAGGGTTTAGAGCCTCCATTTTTACACTCAGGTCTAAGTCTCATGGCCCTCTATCATAATCCAGAGTTTCGAGAAAATTGGGGAAACTTAATTTTTCGCCCAAAAAAAAAAAACGTAAGGGGTAACACTGTCGTTTTTTTTTCTGGTCGAAATTTTGAGTTTCGATATCTCAGCTCTAGAAGGGTTTAGAGCCTCCATTTTTGCACTCAGGTCTAAGTCTCATGGCCCTCTATCATAATCCAGAGTTTCGAGAAAATTGGGGAAACTTAATTTTTCGCCCAAAAAATAAAAAACGTAAGGGGTAACACTGTCGTTTTTTTTTCTGGTCGAAATTTTGAGTTTCGATATCTCAGCTCTGGAAGGGTCTAGAGACTCCATTTTTGCACTCAGGTCTAAGTCTCATGGCCCCCTATCATAATCCAGAGTTTTGAGAAAATTGTGAAAACTTAATTTTTCGCCCAAAAAAAAAAACGTAAGGGGTAACACTTTTGGGTTTTTTTCTGGTCGAAATTTTGAGTTTCGCTATCTCAGCTCTGGAAGGGTCTAGAGCCTCCATTTTTGCACTCAGGTCTAAGTCTCATGGCCCTCTATAATAATCCAGAGTTTCGAGAAAATTGGGGAAACTTAATTTTTCGCCCAAAAAAAAAAACGTAAGGGGTAACACTGTCGTTTTTTTTCTGGTCGAAATTTTGAGTTTCGATATCTCAGCTCTGGAAGGGTCTAGAGCCTCCATTTTTGCACTCAGGTCTATGTCTCATGGCCCTCTATCATAATCCAGAGTTTCGAGAAAATTGGGGAAACTTAATTTTTCCCCCCAAAAAAAAAAAAACGTAAGGGGTAACACTGTCGTTTTTTTTTCTGGTCGAAATTTTGAGTTTCGATATCTCAGCTCTGGAAGGGTCTAGAGCCTCCATTTTTGCACTCAGGTCTAAGTCTCATGGCCCTCTATCATAATCCAGAGTTTCGTGAAAATTGGGGAAACTTAATTTTTCGCCCAAAAAAAAAAACGTAAGGGGTAACACTGTCGTTTTTTCTTCTGGTCGAAATTTTGAGTTTCGATATCTCAGCTCTGGAACGGTCTAGAGCCTCCATTTTTGCACTCAGGTCTAAGTCTCATGGCCCCCTATCATAATCCAGAGTTTCGAGAAAATTGGGGAAACTTTTTTTTTTGCCAAAAAAAAAACGTAAGGGGTAACACTGTCGTTTTTTTTTCTGGTCGAAATTTTGAGTTTCGATATCTCAGCTCTGGAAGGGTCTAGAGCCTCCATTTTTGCACTCAGGTCTAAGTCTCATGGCCCCCTATCATAATCCAGAGTTTTGAGAAAATTGGGGAAACTTAATTTTTCGCCCAAAAAAAAAAAACGTAAGGGGTAACACTGTCGGTTTTTTTTCTGGTCGAAATTTTGAGTTTCGATATCTCAGCTCTGGAAGGGTCTAGAGCCTCCATTTTTGCACTCAGGTCTAAGTCTCATGGCCCCCTATCATAATCCAGAGTTTTGAGAAAATTGGGGAAACTTAATTTTTCGCCCAAAAAAAAAAAACGTAAGGGGTAACACTGTCGGTTTTTTTTCTGGTCGAAATTTTGAGTTTCGATATCTCAGCTCTGGAAGGGTCTAGAGCCTCCATTTTTGCACTCAGGTCTAAGTCTCATGGCCCTCTATCATAATCCAGAGTTTCGTGAAAATTGGGGAAACTTAATTTTTCGCCCCAAAAAAAAAAACGTAAGGGGTAACACTGTCGTTTTTTTTTCTGGTCGAAATTTTGAGTTTCGATATCTCAGCTCTGGAAGGGTCTAGAGCCTCCATTTTTGCACTCAGGTCTAAGTCTCATGGCCCCCTATCATAATCCAGAGTTTTGAGAAAATTGGGGAAACTTAATTTTTCGCCCAAAAAAAAAAAACGTAAGGGGTAACACTGTCGTTTTTTTTTCTGGTCGAAATTTTGAGTTTCGATATCTCAGCTCTGGAAGGGTCTAGAGCCTCCATTTTTGCACTCAGGTCTAAGTCTCATGGCCCTCTATCATAATCCAGAGTTTCGTGAAAATTGGGGAAACTTAATTTTTCGCCCAAAAAAAAAAACGTAAGGGGTAACACTGTCGTTTTTTTTTCTGGTCGAAATTTTGAGTTTTGATATCTCAGCTCTAGAAGGGTTTAGAGCCTCCATTTTTGCACTCAGGTCTAAGTCTCATGGCCCTCTATCATAATCCAGAGTTTCGAGAAAATTGGGGAAACTTAATTTTTCGCCCAAAAAAAAAAAAAAACGTAATGGGTAACACTGTCGTTTTTTTTTCTGGTCGAAATTTTGAGTTTCGATATCTCAGCTCTGGAAGGGTCTAGAGCCTCCATTTTTGCACTCAGGTCTAAGTCTCATGGCCCCCTATCATAATCCAGAGTTTCGAGAAAATTGGGGAAACTTAATTTTTCGCCCAAAAAAAAAAACGTAAGGGGTAACACTGTCGTTTTTTTTTTCTGGTCGAAATTTTGAGTTTCGATATCTCAGCTTTGGAAGGGTCTAGAGCCTCCATTTTTGCACTCAGGTCTAAGTCTCATGGCCCTCTGTCATAATCCAGAGTTTCAAGAAGATTGGGGATACTTAATTTTTCACCCAAAAAAAAAAAAAACGTAAGGGGTAACACTGTCGTTTTTTTTTCTGGTCGAAATTTTGAGTTTTGATATCTCAGCTCTGGAAGGGTCTAGAGCCTCCATTTTTGCACTCAGGTCTAAGTCTCATGGCCCTCTATCATAATCCAGAGTTTCAAGAAGATTGGGGATACTTAATTTTTCGCCCCCAAAAAAAAAACATAAGGGGTAACACTGTCGTTTTTTTTTCAGGTAGAAATTTTGAGTTTCGATATCTCAGCTCTGGAAGGGTCTAGAGCCTCCATTTTTGCACTCAGGTCTAAGTCTCATGGCCCTCTGTCATAATCCAGAGTTTCAAGAAGATTGGGGATACTTAATTTTTCACCCAAAAAAAAAAAACGTAAGGGGTAACACTGTCGTTTTTTTTCTGGTCGAAATTTTGAGTTTCGATATCTCAGCTCTGGAAGGGTCTAGAGCCTCCATTGTTGCACTCAGGTCTAAGTCTCATGGCCCTCTATCATAATCCAGAGTTTCGTGAAAATTGGGGAAACTTAATTTTTCGCCCAAAAAAAAAACGTAAGGGGTAACACTGTCGTTTTTTTTTCTGGTCGAAATTTTGAGTTTTTATATCTCAGCTCTAGAAGGGTTTAGAGCCTCCATTTTTGCACTCAGGTCTAAGTCTCATGGCCCCCTATCATAATCCAGAGTTTCGAGAAAATTGGGGAAGCTTAATTTTTCGCCCAAAAAAAAAACACGTACACACTGTCGTTTTTTTTTTTCTGGTCGAAATTTTGAGTTTCGATATCTCAGCTTTGGAAGGGTCTAGAGCCTCCATTTTTGCACTCAGGTCTAAGTCTCATGGCCCTCTGTCATAATCCAGAGTTTCAAGAAGATTGGGGATACTTAATTTTTCGCCCAAAAAAAAAAAACGTAAGGGGTAACACTGTCGTTTTTTTTTCTGGTCGAAATTTTGAGTTTCGATATCTCAGCTCTGGAAGGGTCTAGAGCCTCCATTTTTGCACTCAGGTCTAAGTCTCATGGCCCTCTATCATAATGTAGAGTTTCGAGAAAATTGGGGAAACTTAATTTTTCGCCCCAAAAAAAAACGTAAGGGGTAACACTGTCGTTTTTTTTTCTGGTCGAAATTTTGAGTTTCGATATCTCAGCTCTAGAAGGGTTTAGAGCCTCCATTTTTACACTCAGGTCTAAGTCTCATGGCCCTCTATCATAATCCAGAGTTTCGAGAAAATTGGGGAAACTTAATTTTTCGCCCAAAAAAAAAAAAACGTAAGGGGTAACACTGTCGTTTTTTTTTCTGGTCGAAATTTTGAGTTTCGATATCTCAGCTCTAGAAGGGTTTAGAGCCTCCATTTTTGCACTCAGGTCTAAGTCTCATGGCCCTCTATCATAATCCAGAGTTTCGAGAAAATTGGGGAAACTTAATTTTTCGCCCAAAAAATAAAAAACGTAAGGGGTAACACTGTCGTTTTTTTTTCTGGTCGAAATTTTGAGTTTCGATATCTCAGCTCTGGAAGGGTCTAGAGCCTCCATTTTTGCACTCAGGTCTAAGTCTCATGGCCCCCTATCATAATCCAGAGTTTTGAGAAAATTGTGAAAACTTAATTTTTCGCCCAAAAAAAAAAACGTAAGGGGTAACACTTTTGGGTTTTTTTCTGGTCGAAATTTTGAGTTTCGCTATCTCAGCTCTGGAAGGGTCTAGAGCCTCCATTTTTGCACTCAGGTCTAAGTCTCATGGCCCTCTATAATAATCCAGAGTTTCGAGAAAATTGGGGAAACTTAATTTTTCGCCCAAAAAAAAAAACGTAAGGGGTAACACTGTCGTTTTTTTTCTGGTCGAAATTTTGAGTTTCGATATCTCAGCTCTGGAAGGGTCTAGAGCCTCCATTTTTGCACTCAGGTCTATGTCTCATGGCCCTCTATCATAATCCAGAGTTTCGAGAAAATTGGGGAAACTTAATTTTTCCCCCAAAAAAAAAAAAAACGTAAGGGGTAACACTGTCGTTTTTTTTTCTGGTCGAAATTTTGAGTTTCGATATCTCAGCTCTGGAAGGGTCTAGAGCCTCCATTTTTGCACTCAGGTCTAAGTCTCATGGCCCTCTATCATAATCCAGAGTTTCGTGAAAATTGGGGAAACTTAATTTTTCGCCCAAAAAAAAAAAACGTAAGGGGTAACACTGTCGTTTTTTCTTCTGGTCGAAATTTTGAGTTTCGATATCTCAGCTCTGGAACGGTCTAGAGCCTCCATTTTTGCACTCAGGTCTAAGTCTCATGGCCCCCTATCATAATCCAGAGTTTCGAGAAAATTGGGGAAACTTTTTTTTTTGCCAAAAAAAAAAACGTAAGGGGTAACACTGTCGTTTTTTTTTCTGGTCGAAATTTTGAGTTTCGATATCTCAGCTCTGGAAGGGTCTAGAGCCTCCATTTTTGCACTCAGGTCTAAGTCTCATGGCCCTCTGTTATAATCCAGAGTTTCAAGAAGATTGGGGATACTTAATTTTTCGCCCCAAAAAAAAAACATAAGGGGTAACACTGTCGTTTTTTTTTCAGGTAGAAATTTTGAGTTTTCGATATCTCAGCTCTGGAAGGGTCTAGAGCCTCCATTTTTGCACTCAGGTCTAAGTCTCATGGCCCTCTATCATAATCCAGAGTTTCGAGAAAATTGGGGAAACTTAATTTTTCGCCCAAAAAAAAATCGTAAGGGGTAACACTGTCGTTTTTTTTTCTGGTCGAAATTTTGAGTTTCGATATCTCAGCTCTGGAAGGGTCTAGAGCCTCCATTTTTGCACTCAGGTCTAAGTCTCATGGCCCTCTATCATAATCCAGAGTTTCGTGAAAATTGGGGAAACTTAATTTTTCGCCCAAAAAAAAAAACGTAAGGGGTAACACTGTCGTTTTTTTTTCTGGTTGAAATTTTGAGTTTTGATATCTCAGCTCTAGAAGGGTTTAGAGCCTCCATTTTTGCACTCAGGTCTAAGTCTCATGGCCCTCTATCATAATCCAGAGTTTTGAGAAAATTGGGGAAACTTAATTTTTCGCCCAAAAAAAAAAAAAACGTAAGGGGTAACACTGTCGGTTTTTTTTCTGGTCGAAATTTTGAGTTTCGATATCTCAGCTCTGGAAGGGTCTAGAGCCTCCATTTTTGCACTCAGGTCTAAGTCTCATGGCCCTCTATCATAATCCAGAGTTTCGTGAAAATTGGGGAAACTTAATTTTTCGCCCAAAAAAAAAAACGTAAGGGGTAACACTGTCGTTTTTTTTTCTGGTCGAAATTTTGAGTTTTGATATCTCAGCTCTAGAAGGGTTTAGAGCCTCCATTTTTGCACTCAGGTCTAAGTCTCATGGCCCTCTATCATAATCCAGAGTTTCGAGAAAATTGGGGAAACTTAATTTTTCGCCCAAAAAAAAAAAAAAAACGTAAGGGGTAACACTGTTGTTGTTTTTTTGGTCGAAATTTTGAGTTTCGATATCTCAGCTCTGGAAGGGTCTAGAGCCTCCATTTTTTCACTCAGGTCTAAGTCTCATGGCCCCCTATCATAATCCAGAGTTTTGAGAAAATTGGGGAAACTTAATTTTTCGCCCAAAAAAAAAAACCGTAAGGGGTAACACTGTCGGGTTTTTTTCTGGTCGAAATTTTGAGTTTCGATATCTCAGCTCTGGAAGGGTCTAGAGCCTCCATTTTTGCACTCAGGTCTAAGTCTCATGGCCCTCTGTCATAATCCAGAGTTTCGAGAAAATTTGGGAAACTTAATTTTTCGCCCCCAAAAAAAAAAAACGTAAGGGGTAACACCAGAGGTCTCAAACTCGCGGCCCGCGGGCCGCAAGTGATATTTTGTGGCCCCCCACTTGACATTAAAGTTTAATGTGAGTGCGGCCCGCCGTTGCGTTTTCCGTGTTTTTTTTTCCCTTATGGGCTACCAGATAGCCTCGTGACAGCTTACGGTGGGTCTGTTGCAATAGTTGTCATAGACAACCACGAAGTACAAACATATACTGCGCCTGGAAAAAATGAGCGCGTCGCTTCAATTATGAGCGCGCTTGATGCGCGCATACATTTGAAACAAACTTGAGCGTGCAAAATATGTGAGCGCGATATGTGAACAGCCCCAAGGCAAGCTTCTACCACCGAATCAGGCCACAGCTACTGTTAGCTCACGAGCGACGTGTTGGATATCCCTGCTCTAAAACAATGTGAGAATAATAATTTTGAGCTTGTAATATGTGTTGTGTCTGAACGCGTTCAATGAACGACAGTTCATGAACTTGTTCATATTTTGGACGAATGTGAACTGAACGTAGCCTACTGTATTACTGCCTGATGAACGTTACAGTGAACTCGTTCATTCTAGTGTCTGTGAACCGAGGAGCGAGGAGGCGTCGTAAGATCATTTAAAAGGGTTTTATGAGGTCGGTGAGGATGGGAAAATCGTACGTATGTGCAAACTATGCCCGTCGACAAAATAATTGTTATCTGTGGTTGTATATGGGCTGTGGCAATAATAATAGCCTAATAATAAAAAAGAAGCCCGCAGCAACATATGGAAAAAAAGAACTATGAACTAGTTAATTTTTTGAAGTATGAAATATGAACTGAACTAGTTCATTTTAAAATTTGTGAACTGAACTTTGATCCAACCGGTTGATAAGAAGGTTTGCTTTGATATGTGCAAAGTCAGTAATTTGACACTATACATGTGTAGACACTATATGTGTAGAAGACACTATCATGTGTAGAAAGAATTATTTGTATTTCAAAAGCAATAATTGTTTTACTAAGTATAATAAAAGGAAATGTGCCTTACGGAAAAAAACAAAAACAAAAAAAACATTCAATATAATACTGTTGTATAAAGAAAATAAAAAGCAAATATGACTATCACAAAGATGTTGTGTATAAGAAAAAGACAAAGAAAGTTTGTAAAATGAACTTCAACTGTCAGAAGGACAGCTCATGAAGAACCAATCATGTACAGAAATGAATGTTCAAATTCAGAGGAACAGTTCAGAAGAAACATTAATAATAAAGATTGAGAAGATTGGATCAGTTGTGCTCCATTTTTGGAATACTTAAATACAATTTTTTTTTTTTTTGGAATACATGATGCGGCCCGGCCCGGCCTGACCCAGACTCTATCTCCAGCGGCCCCCAGTTAATTTGAGTTTGAGACCCCTGTTCTAGAGCATCATATTCGAATGATTTCTGAAGGATCATGCGACACTGAAGACTGGTCCTCAAATTTAGTTTTGATCACAGGAATAAATTGCATCTTAATATACAGTATACATCAGTATTTTATAAAATGAAAACAATATTTCACAATATTACTGTTTTTACTGTATTTCTGATCACATAAATGACTTGGTGAGCATGGCAGACTTATTAGCAAATCTTAGCAAGCCATCATGCATATTTTATTACAGGTCAAATAAAGATAATAGTAAATTCAGTCTGATGGGACTGAATTAAAGCAAAATCAATTAATTGAGTGGATTTGTAACAGATAAAATACAGAATTATGCTGATAATATAATGCCTGACACACTTGAAATGATTGACTGGTTCTGACATTGACTACTTTAAATAAGTCTCTAAATGTGAGATTGCACATTTATATTTTTTAGTATTTAGTTCTTTGAACATACACAGCATGGCCTCTCATACAGTACCTCATTGCTTGAATAAAACCGTTGTGTGTGTGTACCGATGGTTTACGCTGCGCTCTTGTTATGTTCAAGTAGCTGTACCTCACACAAGCAGAGTGTGTTGCTCTGTGGTTGCTGGAATTAGAGGCGTCGGTGTGTTAAAACCTGAGGAAGGAGCGAAACGAGGGCAGAGAAAATCCTGCGGTTTAATTCCGCCTAAAGGAGGTGATTTTATTTAATCCTCCGTGTTCTCTGGTGAAAATGAGCCAGAGGGACGACGGCCAAGATGTGACTGAAGAAATCAAAGATGAAGAGAACGAGAGGCAGGATCCAATGACTGTGAGGCGCGTGAAGGCCAGTACAGTCGGATAATAGATATTTTAGATATTTGGCATTCTGTCACTATTTTGACAAACAGCAGAAAGAGAAGAATAGGATAGAGAATAAGAAATGTCTACTTGAGTGGGAGAAGACCAGAATCTTCAATGGTTTCCTTATAGTTGCACGTTTAACTAGGATCAAACATAGATATCTATATAAAGGCTAGATGTCTCACGGCTGAGTATTTATCGTCATCACCGGTGGCCATCTTGTCACAGACAGGCTTTCTGGCGGGCTCTGTGAATTACTCTTATCTCGTTGAAATCTTGGCGGATTTACAAACGGTTTGGTTTCTTACAAACGTTATTAAGGATGATTATTTATTAATACATTTATTATTCATAAGTATGCAGTATCATAACCACATCTCTGCCGTTTATAACAAACAAGGCCGTTTGAAGATCGGTAGAAAATTGAGCAAGTTACGGTGATTTAAAAAGTACATGCACCGTTAAAACAATGTTACCAGTGAGCGAGCTGCCTGTGACAAGATGGCCGCCAGGTGCTGACGTCGACCTCCATTGGCCAGCAGCGCGGACGAGATATCTAGCCTTTATATACATATCTATGGGATCAAACATATTTTAACATCAAATGTTTGTGAAACCTTGACACTATGTTTCCATTAACCTATTTTTTTAACACAAAATTTGGGTTGTTGCATAAAATTAAATAAAACGCTGGATGGAAATGGCAGGATGCGTATCAATGCAAAAAATGCGCATAAAAAGCTAACGCGCTTAACTTAGGTAGATCATTTTGCGCATAAATTATGATGGAAACACATTTTCTGAATAAATCCCTCAGTGCGCAACAAAAACTCGCATGACTTTTTCCTCAGAGGATGCGATTGGATAACTGGACTAACCCGCGGACCAATCACAATGCAGCGTCTCAAATGTTGGTTTGTTCATTCTGAAATAGGGATCGACCGATATGGATGTTTTAGTGCCGATACGATACCGATTTTTTTCCCCCCCATCAGCCTTAGCCGATGACCGATACGGGCTGCCGATTTTCTTGAGCCGATATTTGGAGCCGATACATTTTGCTCGCTAAATTTACTTCATAAAAATGACATGAAGTTAACAAATGTTACAGGTCTCGATTTAACAAAAGTAACATTTATTTAACTTTAAAAAACAATATTTAACAAAGAGTAAAAACGTGAGGTAGAACAAGAACAAGTAGATAAACAATTTAACAAATATTAAAAACATGAGGTAGAACAAAAAGTTCAGTGCTGAAAATAAATATTTAAGCATAAATATATGTTTTTAATAATTACACTATTGCACACAGTAGCAACCAGCATAATAAAGTGCACACTGTACTTCATTTTAAAAGTAACTTAAAAAGTACATTTTTACTTAAAAAGTAAATTTTTCTGTGCCGGGAAAAACTATCGGCGAACGCAGCAGTCGCGTATCGGCCGATTCCGATACACGTAAAAAACGCAAATATCGGCCCGATATATCGGTCGATCACTATTCTGAAATGCTTGAGATTTTTTGAAATCGAATTCCCTCTCAGAAGCGTCTCACACGACTCTCAAACACCAGTTCATCCGAACGCAAGTCCTTCATGATGGAGGAATAACGATGATTACAGCAACCTCCATTTTTAATACAGATGTTTTGCAGCAATATTCCAGGAAGCGACGATTTTGTCCTCTTGAACACTACTTTATTCCCAAATGTTTACGCAACATTCCAATTTTGTTAAATTCGCAAGTTTGGATGGGAAGAGCTAATGTTTGGTTGTATTATATATAGGCTATATATGTCCCTCCGGAGTCTCCCATTCCTTGTTTTTCCTCCACAGCCGTATCTCCATAGAGAGTGCAGTGTGTGATTTGACACTAAACCCCCCATTCAGAAACACAAACACAGTCCCCCGGTCTCCTCAGATGGCGTTTCAATACCCAGCAGACACCGGGAACATGCTAACGGAGACAGCATCACACACAGGGGAGGAAGTGACATCGTGGGAGGCGCTGAAGTATTAAGATCTGAATCATTGACCTCCATTACACTAACGTGAATGCAGACATTTATCATGAGATGAAACAATGTCAGCGACGAGGCAAACATGCCATAGTGAGGAAACAGAGCGCCACACGCATAAATCATACAAGAGCGTTTGGGGGCCGCTCACTGTTACACACTTTCCTCCTGTGTCTGTGTGTGGAAACCCATCCCATGAGAGTCGAGAGAGAAACGCAGGTAAACACATATACTGTAAGTGGGTATCAAAACCATTCGTTTACATTTCATTCGAGTGGTTTTCTCGCAGTACATTATAGGGATGCACCGATATAAACCGCCAATGGCTAAATGAAATCCTGTTTTACTATTGTCACTTAAAATGTTCTCTATAAACATCTCGAATTCCTCAAAGTGAAATCTGACATGAAATTGATTATGAACAGGGAGATTAAAGGGATAGTTCACTTTGAAATTAATTTTTGATATGTTTTATCTTACCTCAAGGGCATCCACGATTTAGGCGTCTTTGTTTCCACAGTATTTTCAATTTTGACATTTTTCAGTAAACCGTTGTTGTCTATCAGTCATACACTGGAGGCTAAGGGGGTCCACCAAAAAGCATGCACAGAGAAGTCCAAATTAAACATGATTTAATGACTCGTAAATGTAAGTACACATTGATGGCCTAAGACACGAAACGAGCGGTTTTTGTGAGAAAACGAACAGTATTTATATCGTTTTTACCTCGTGTAACCACAGTGATCTGAATCAGTTGTTCAATGTCCAACTGAACCGAACTGAATCAGTTCAATGTTACGCCGGAAGTGATCGCTTGCGTGTGACGTCACTCAATATTTACACAGAGATTTCGGAAGTTTTACCGTTTACTAAACATACTGTATTTAGATATACCGAAATCGTCTTCCATTGCCGTTTCCCGTATATCTAAATATGTTTAGTGAAAGGTAAAACTTCAGAAATCTCTGTGACGTCGGCGCACACAAGCGATCACTTCCGGCGCATGCGCAGACCGAAGCGCCCGTGCCACCAGAACATTTTGTCATAGCTATGATTACAAGAAGTAAAAACGATATAAATACGGTTCGTTTTCTCACACAAACCGCTCGTTTCGTGTCTTAGGCCATCAATGTGTACTTACATTTACGAGTCATTAAATCATGTTTAATTTGGACTTCTCTGTGCATGCTCTTTGGTGGACCCCCTTAGCCCCCAGTGTATGACTGACAGACAACAACGGTTTGACTGAAAAATGTCAAAATTGAAACTACTGCGGAAACAAAGACACCTACATCTTGGATGCCCTTGAGGTAAGATAAAACATACCAAAAATTAATTTCAAAGTGAACTATCCCTTTAACTGATAAAGGAGATGACTGTTTGTTTAGTTCTTTTAACCATTTATTGATTAATTTCGAACGGTAAACAGACAGTTTCACCAGAACTCCTTTACTTAGTGTCCTCTATCTCTTTTTACTGGACACCCTGCAGCCAATCAGAATCGAGTATTCACCCAGACCATGGTATAAAACCCAAATGCTAAACTCACAGTACGATGCAGCGTTGGAGAAATGGACTCGCTAGTCACTAGTTTGAGTCTGTCACACTACCAAAAGAAAGAATTCCTGATATTATGTATTATGTAACATTTTATTGATTTGGTTAAAATTGTGCATCCTTCCTACATTACTGTAAATGTTAACACTGGTATCACAGCACTTCTTGGATAAGGTTGTTACATAACCACAGCAGAATATGATACTCTGTACAGTCAGACATGTTTAGTAACAGCCTTGAACATGAAACAAGGTCAGCGGTGATCTCTGAGGAGCCACATCCTAATTAAGGGTTTTTCTTAATTAACATTCTCAATGAGGATGTGCTTCTCTGAAGAGCCTTTTCAAGCCAACATGCCGTGCCCCACTCGCCCGAGGACATATATAGGCCTCGTGTGCACTGAGGTTTTCTGCACGTGTGGTTTCAGATCAACACACGACAAGACGGCAAACCAAGATCAAGAGTAAAGCCCTTTACAACGACTGCTCACGCTGAATCTTTACATCCTCCACCAGCACAAAACAGAGGTTTGACCAGATCTACTACTCACTGTATCGTGAGCAGTGCTTGCCAACAAAACGCTGAAGTCATAATCCACTCGTAAACATGTAATTAACTGTATGACATGGAATGACATTGGATTTAGCAAAATATGGAAAGTTAAATTAAAAAAGAAATATGAAAAGGAATGTGCACATCTCAGTGTGAATGAATAGAGTGCCGAAGTTACGACGTCACTCTGTAGGCCAAAACGCGGAAGTGAGGTAGCATTTTAGCATTACGGTTCCCTCGCTCTAAAGCCTATGGGATTTTTGAATGGGTTTTTGCTAAATCGCCTGAAATAAGGTCTGTGGTGAACAAAGCCTCTAAATATTTTCACGTTTTGATCTATGACATAGAACACACAGTTATAACCTGCTTGTGGTTTTTTAAACTTTACTGTGTCTGATTGTGTTTTTTAAAATCTTTATTTAGGCTTCAAAATGTATACATTTTGGATTAACTTGTAAAGATTATCTTGCTAGACAAAACGTGTAAGGGTCACAACTCTTTGTTGAACACAGATCTTATTTTTTTGTGATTTTCCAAAAGTCTATGGGGAAAATGCATTGCTTTTTCGTTGGAGGGAACCCATGCGCCGCTAGCTTCCGAGTTGTCCTACAAAGTGACGTCATCACATCCGTCTCATTACATATTTATATGAACTTCACCAGCATTTCAACTTCGTTTCTGATAAAACTATCGTCAAATAGAAACAAACTTAAAGCCAAAATAAAAGTTTGGTTTATGGATGTGTCAAAAGCGATACTTTGGTAAGTCGATACTGAAATTTAAAAAAAAATGTTAATTTACATAAAAACGTTATAATGTCATTGAAAAATATAACAGTAAGAGAGAAAAATATCAGATTATTCTCTCTTACTGTTATATTATAATGTGAAACTATTGCAGGTGTTTTTCATTGCATGTTCATTTTTAGGGACATTATTTTGTAGTCTGAGGTGATTTTTTTAAGGTTTACAGGGGTCGTGATCAAAAAGGTTTGTACGAGTATCAAAAGTTTCTATTTACAACGTGTTTTTGCAGAGTTGAGCTTTGTAGCCAATCACAGCAATATTCGTTGAGCCAATAAGAGGCGTTTATGTTGGGATATGTTTAGGCTGCAGAGATGATGTATTTGTGTTGGCCAAACCGGACGTTAACATCATCCTGGTTCCCTCGACAAAAACACAACTGGATTTTTCCATTGGCCTTAGGATTATTGCAGAAAATAAAGGGGCTGGTGTCATAGACTTAGAATAAGCCAGGATTAGGCCTTAGTTCATTAGGGCATTCAAGTAGCTTTTATAATCGTAACCTAGAGAAAAAATGTATAAAACATTATCCTTGTGTAAATCTTGAGACAAAATGCCACTGACATATTTCCAGTTAAAACAACTCAGACATGTATTTTGTCTGGGACTCGGCTTAAACCCTGTCTGTGACAAACAAAAGCTTATGATTCTTACATGTTTTGTTCATCTTGATAATCTTCCCAAATTTACAACTTTTATGATTTTTTTTTTTTGTTTGTTTTTTTTTACAATCGGCAAAAGTCAAAAACTATATGGACTCCTTATACACCCTATGCGGTGTCCTTTAGGTCTCTCCAAGTGTCCTTTTTTGGAAATACATCTAAATTTATTTTGAAAAAAAATGCAGAAAATCATCTGCATTGGGAATATCATCCATCAATCTGATAGCTTTCTTTGCTGTATATAGAGAGCCTAAGTCCCTCCCCTTCCGGTCGACCACCATGGGACCTTATTTAAAAAAAAATATTGTATGGTAGTCAATGGCGAGAGACAACAAATATTTTGATCGCGTTTGAATTGTGCCCTGAATTAGACATTATGTTTGTCAGTTTAAAAGATACGTTTTAAAGTCAAGAAAGTTGCAGTTTGATGTAAAACCATTGAGGTATAAGAGTGTGAAGATATGCAATTACAAAGACTACAAACCCCAAAGGCACACATTTTCTCTTATGAATGAAGCTAACTTTACTGAAGCTAACGTCTGTCATTTTTTCCATAGTCTTACGTTATAATCGTAGCGTTACACCATCATGCCTGAGAGTTTTGTACCAGACTGCACACACACAAGCAGCGGATCTCGCTCGTTGTTTCGCTTCCCGGGAGACGTAGTTCTTGGAGCGATTTTCGCATAAAACTAAATGTTACTCTTCTGTTTTATGAAAAAATGAGACTTTCAGAATTATCTTTTAAATTGACAAACATCATATGTGTTATTCAGGGCACAGTTCACACAGAATAAAAAGAGAAGTCGTCTCTCGCCATTGACTATCACACATATTTTTTTCCGAAATAAGGTCCCATGAGCCGAAAGCGGAGGGGAGGGACTTGGGCTCTCTATAGCAAATGATGACAAAATGAATGCGTTAAACGAGATAAATGATGCATGCTTAATTTCAATGGTGAATAATCATACCCTATTTGTGTGATTAATCACGATTAAAAAACATTAATCTATTGACAGCCCTATTGAAAATAGATCTGTGCATTAATCTGTGCTCTTTATCTGTTAGCTCCTGTAATGCGTCTCTTTGATTTTCATTGGATCTTTTTAATTATTTAATAGTTTCTATTTTCAAATAGTACAAAAATCTATTAAAATAAAACCATTACTATAGCTTTTGCTACGGTGCCGAAATGTGAAATTTTACTGGTAGGATAGGAATATATTGGCATTGTTCAGAAGAATTTACTTCTTAAAAGTAATAATAATTATTAGGGATGCACTGATGTGTTGCCATACAAAAGGGTCCATCAAAAGGGGGCAAAAATATGCATTGGAACTCGTTCGTGTGTGAAGAAAATGAAAAATGAGAAAATGTCTTGTTTGGAAATACTTTCCATTGGCTGACGATGACGACAGAGTTACAATTTGTAAGCTCTGCAATGCTACAACTTCACAATCTCAAAAAATATAGAACCATTACATTTGCAGCGCAAATATGTAGGATGAGTTATGAGTTTAGTAAACCAAAGTTTAGTTATGACTAGAGGTTTGTTCAAATCCCTTAAGAATGAGCAACAACCATGTTTGCCTTTTCAAATATCCCTGTTTTAGGCTACGTTTACACAACAAAGATATATATGCATAAAATGGGAGACGTTTTTCCTTTGAGTTTTTCACAGACACCATTGTCAAACCGATCCCCATTAACACACATCCACGTAAACGACTAAAAACGCTTTATTCTGCTGCCAGACCACTAGATGGCGATGAAACACTATAGACTGAACGCATAATACGCATGTGTGTGACGTCACCGTTTTATGAGATTCGCGTTTTTTGTCATTTACATAAAGACAGTTTTCAAAAACGTACACTTGCACAAAGTTCACATTTTCAGGCCCCCAAAACAGATGTCGTGTAAAACAAACGGCCAAAACGCATACAAAGTTTACGTTTTTGGTTGAAAGCGGTGTCGTGTAAACAGCCCCTCAGTGTCCATCCAGCTCATTAGACATAATTATGAGTTATGCAACCAAATGTAGGTAAATAAAAGACTAAAACACATCATGCATGATTGAGAATATATTTGCTCTGCCATTCAAGCGGATAATCTCTGTGTACTGTGAGCTTGCGTCTGAAGTGTCTCTTGGCTGAGTGATGTGGTCTTTCACCCTCGTTCTGCCCAGCTCAAAAGAGAGAGAGTCGCAATCACATCACTCCAGCATTAATGCCGCTCCAGTCGCATACTGAACTCTTTCGCCCAGGGTGAAGTCCAGTGGTTTCGCTTCAGAAGAGGAAATCACTCTTTAGGGTGAAGCGATATCAAATCGTGGCCCTGAAACCACAATCTATACAGAAAATACACTTCAAAACCAACGTGCCACTGTGTTATTTATCACAACGCCACTGAGCGAGGGTTATATTTCACTCTTTTCAGATCTGAGCGGGCGCTTCCTAAAACGCAGTTTCCTCTGCTGATGGATTGCTTCGATATCCTGAAACGGATCAATATGGAGTCTCTGAGAAAGACATCACTCCATTAGCACAGAGTAGAGATATTACTTAGCTAATTTGATTGTGAAAAAACATGCCTCTAAACATGGTATCATTAGAGGTCTTCCTGTCGCTGGCGGTGCATTTCTGAAGCATGTCTAAACATGCGAGTCAAGCTTATTGCGATAATGGTGGAAGTAAGCCAATGAAAAACGGTAAGAAGATACGAGACTTGACCGTTCCCAACGAGTCACCTCAGTCAAAGGATTGTTCATCCTTAAATCCCTATTGATCCTTCGCAGGGAGCTTGATTGACAGGTGATCTTACCAATAATACTTCGCCATCCGCCATTTTGTCCGACAAAGCAGTCAGGAGAGATAGACGATTAACATGGGAGGGTATGAACTCGATAAACGTAGAGTACTGACGCCTTTCCGCGGTTAAAACAACACTCCTTCTTATGTTCATTCATGTTTATTTAATGCTATAAATGATCTAGAAGGAAGAGATGATCGGATCACGAGCAGCTTTATGCCTGGATCAGATTACACAATTTTTTTTTGTTGTCTCTTACGATAGTCACCGTGTCAGATTACGCGATTTTGACTCCTAAAAGCTTGTCGTGGACAAGACGCATGTCAGACTACATGTTGCTTCCTGACCAGTCATCGCGTGCCGTGTGATGTCATCGAGATCTTGACGATTTTGACTCCTAAAATCTTGTCGTGTCGTGGACAAGAAACTTGTCAGACTACACGTTGCTTCCTGACCAGTCATCGCATGCCGTCTTTAACGACGCGCTTGATGTCATCGAGAAGGCGAAAATAGTAGCGAGTGACTTCCAGAAACAAACGTAAACAAACAATGGATGAAGCGGTGAGTGTTGTATTGGCTGTCCTGTGTTCAGAAAAAAAGTAAAAAAAAAAGAAAGAAAACCCGACAATGGACACGTTCCTGGATTGCTCGAAGGGCTGTCAATCCTCCAAAGAGAACTTGAGGTAAAATATTGATTTCTTATATATTTTTAGTTTTAACGTTAGCACCATCGTCTCTCTTTCATTTCGCCATTTTTGAAAGTTGTGTACGGAAAAGCTTCTGTGCTCCTATTGGTCAACCTCATACATGTGACCGAACAGTCGTGGACGACCGTTAAAAAAATCGTCTTTTTTGTCCTGATGTCACGAAGCATCGCAGACGCGACATAGGTTGTCGCCCACTATGAAACACTATACGAGATGATACGATAGAATCTTGCGTCCCGACGCTCGTTGTCATTTACGAATCCCCACGACACCCTACGTCAAATGGATCGTGCCAAAATCGGGCTAAAATCGTGTAATCTGAACCAGGCATTAGCTGATAGCCACAAAACGGTATTTATTGTTTAAATTTCTTTAAAAAAAAAAGACCAAATTTGAAAGGCGAGACTTTGTTTAATATGTTTAATATCAAAATTAACCTGGTCTGTCAGCGTGTTGTCAATCCGCGATATATTTTTCACTGTGTGAGAACATGGTGTGTGTGAGAGCAGCGTAGCTTGTCGGACATAGCGACAGTAACTAAGGGGGGCGGGTCTTTGCGAACGGTCAATTCCTCTAATTCAAATTCTCCATTTGCCTTCCTTCCCATTCAGTCAAACCTAATGCATCCAGACACCTTCAACATTTCTCATGTTTTCACAGTTTAACCTCTACAGTTTAGAAAATGGTAATATATTATGACTAGGGATGCATGATATATCGGCCACCATATCGGTATCGGCCGATATATGTTCATTTTTAATGTTATCGTTATCGGCCTGGTAAGAAAATGTGGCCGATATATTAAAGCCGATAAATAATGTATTATTCCCTTCAGCTGAGACACTTGTTGAGCACTGTTTACGTTTTTACGAATTCCTTTAAATAAGATTGAAATGTCTTAAAAAAAAAAGGAAAATACGGTTCATTGCAACATGTGCAGCACAAATCTGTCATATCGGCTACATAACACTATAATGAGAACATCATTATAATCGTGCGCTTGGGACATGGGTTTAATTGTGAGACTTTTGTTTTTGTAATCAGGCTCTCAAAATTGTATAAAAATTTGGATTTCAATTTATCGGCCAATATATCAGCTATCGGCTGTCAAATAAAAAGAATTATCGGTTATCGGTATCCGCCAAAATTTTCATATCGGTGCATCCCTAATTATGACAAGAACTCAGTTGATATTTCACTGGTTTTATCTGTCCTTCTGTTAGACTGTCTCACAAATGAATTTAGGTGAATATCTGTCAGCTGTTAAATTTAATGACACAATTAGATAATACCAATATAGGTCAACAAATTACCAAGCAGTGCTTAATTTTGTTCAGTCTGTGTTGTAACAAAAATGTCACATCAGCAAAACATGATCAGGACAAAGTGTCTAAATAATTTTTGGTCCCAAAATCTTATAAATGTTACTTGTAGTCACTGTATGAAGGATGTTGGGGTATAATAAGTCTCAGTTTGCTATTCTCACTAACATAAATGAACTTTAGTGTCCCGCACCCTCTAGTAAAAACACATTAAAAATGATATCTGGTGCCTAAATAATTTTTGGTTTTACTGTATAAGTGTGTCGGATCTAATTTAGGCATTCGGTTACCGGCCTATCATCAATTTCTAGAGTACAGCGAAACAAAGTGTCCTGAAATACACCGAGATCGGTCACAGGCTGTTCTACAGCTCAGCGTTTTCAGAGGGCAGAGCGAGGGCAATGACATCATCCTAAACCAAGAGAGAGCCGTGTTTGTGCCGTCCATCCAGGTCTCCTCTCGTTCAAACACAGCGTGATGATATTGAAATAACTGGACCGGGGGGGAAACGTCGGAAAACTCAAGATTGGAAAATAATCCAATCTGACATGCGAAACAGCTGTTGCATTGTTCAGTCCAGAAACCAAATGGCTCCCAATTGACCACGTCGAGATCCCATTACTTTTCCAGTTGTTCCTGTTGACTTCAGATTATTTTTTTTAACTTGTAACTACTAGCTGATGAAAACAGACCATTAAATCACATTTATACTTTTATCGAAGGCAGCTTACAACAAGCGATTTATGAATGCGATGCACCATCCACTATCCAAAGCTGTTGGTAGATTGTGAAGGTTTAAGAAAAGCAAATATCAGCTGATGTATATGATGCATCTCTGCTTACTGTCTACAATGGAAATAAATAACACATGAATGCTTAGACTCGGTTAGTGATGGGGAGATTAGACCAGACTGAGCTAATGCTGGGCATCTGGACTGACACAGGTCCAGAGGAAGACGTCATGCATTTACAGTCATCACAGATGCTCTCTAACCTTCAACCTCGAATGCATTTACAAATATGACACGATCGAGACTCTATAAATACAGAGGAAACCATTGTGTCTACACACAATAAGCACTTTCTTTGTCCGTGGTTTGTCATTCTCTAGCTCTCTCTCTCACACACACGCACGCACGTCACACACCCGTCTTTGTTGTCAAACTGATGCGGTTTGTGGCGTTTAATTCTCACCTTGCTCCAGGTCTCTCTGGTCGTACCAGGGCTCGTCCTCTTCCGTGACAAACTCGTCCATTCTGTCGGCTCGGAGCATCAGTGTGTCGCGGTAAACGGAGGCTCAAAGATGCGGAGATCTATCAAAGCGATACAAATGCATGAGATTGCAACACCTGCCTTGTCAAGGCGTTCATGGACTACATTTACAGTTGCATTAAAAACACACAGACTTTCCTAGATGTCCATATTGTGCGTTAAAAACACACTTTAACCAGCTATTTTGTACGCTGAATAAATGTGTGTTTTTTCGAGCGGCATCCGCGATGGAGAGATCCGCTCAACGCAACAATGACAGCGCGAGCTACTTACTGCGAACAAACACGCGCTCCGTCCGCGTCAAATGTTTCCAGCATGCCAGGAGAACATTTCCTACGAATTAAAGGAAATGTCACGGTGTTGCCATTTAGTTTTGTCACGTTCAATCCCTCCCACTGCCGTACTAAGCGCGGATATCTCTCCTCATCCGAGTTCCCAACAACATCCCGTTGGTTTCGCCCGAGATGATGAAGTATCCGAAATCCTAGTATTGGGAAGGTTAGGGTGTTAATATTCATGAGCCAAGCTTCGCTATGGTCGGCTGAAGGGCCACGTCAACAGTCTCTATTAATATTCAAAAACCGGCGTCAGCCATTGGATAGGGGTTCCGAGTCTGTCAAAAATGGCCCAGTCATGTCCTTAAAAATATGAGGAAAATCTTTTCTTTTTTTAACTTTTGATGTCAAAATGAAACGTGTCCTGTGTCTGTTCAGACTAGTCTTAAAAAGTTAGTCATCTATTTTTTTTTTTTCCAAGACTGGTCGTAACTTTTTTAAAGTCAGTAACTATAACGTTACATAACAAGGTTGGATTATTTTTTTTAAAAAAGAAAGTAATTTTGCAAGTTCTAATTTTGAAAAAGTGATCACTGATCACCTCTTGTCTAACTGGTAGTTGGCCAAACTAACGTTAATCTTCAAACTAGACACAATCCAAATTCATGCAACTGCAGATCATCTTTGCCAATGTTGATCCGACCTTTAAACATCTTCCAGTTATATTACGCACAAGCAAATAAATCCTTGCCACTGAAAAAATGAACTTGACACATCACCACAGTTCATTAATATTCATGACTTACCACACAAATCCTTCGTCATAGTAGGAATTGTAATTTCTCCTCTTCCACTGAGAGAAACTGGAAAACACCATAATCCGTTCGTCCGGAAATCTGAGGTCTGTTTTCACTCCGAAGATCGAGGGATAATTAGGGGCTCTCTATTCAGCAGTGACTGTGGGCTCAGTCGAGCGTTAAACTCGTTTATTTCGAGCAGTTTCCCGCAGAGAGGAAGACAATGACATGATTATGGTGTAATTTTAGAAGTGGCTAATAATAGCACGAAGCCAGGTTGAATAAAAAGGGACTTATTTTCTTATGTGCAGCAATAAAACTGAAGACAAATGTGAGATGAGAGATCTAGGCGACCCATAACGCAGCATAAATGTGACAGCTAGAGCAGAACAGCATCCTAACTCTTATATAATTCCCATTCAGTTTCTCTATTAGGCTAAGTAGGCCTACTTGATTTTCAGTAAAAAAACACTTCAAGACAGACCTCGGAGGTTAAGCGATCATTTTATCCTTCTGTAGAAGTCAGTGTGTGAACTTCACCTTTGCAAAAGTGTTTAAAAAGCCAGATTCCCAGTGAAGAACTACAATACCCATAATCCTGAAGCGAGATCCACCAATCTGAAAACGCAGTTACTAGACTGCATTAGTGCCTGAACCACTTTCACAGTCAGTATTTTTTTTTCATTATAGCATTATAAGCCATGAACCAAACCAACCAGCAGCGCGGTGAATCGCATCACAACCTTTGATTTGACATTAAAAAGTAGTTGAAAATCAGACAAAAAGACTTTGTCCTTGTTCAAAAAGGTGCAAGACGGTGTACTTAGTGGATTTAATGAGGGAAAAAACTACAATCCTAAAGAATTGTGAATGACAATCGATGTTAAATAAACTATTTATTCATAGTTTTTGATTATATCTATAAATCAATATATTTTATGTTTATTCAAACTGCATTTATATCCAAACGTATTTTGAGAGTGGATGCAGGCTTTTGCTTTTCTGTCTCGATTTGCACACCACAACTCTGATTGGTGGAATTTTCTGTACATCATCAGGGGAAATGTAGTTTCTCATTAATTCAGCTGTTAAACAATTTTAAAAGCATGTTGAAATAATGGGAACAAAATGGTTTCAGCTTGGAGATCGCAGTAGAGCTGTCTTTAAAGCTTAAAGGAGTAGTTCACTTTAAAAAAAAAACATTTGCTGATAATTTACTCACCCCCATGACATCCAAGATGTCCATGTCTTTCTTTCTTCAGTCGAAAAGAAATTAAGGTTTTTGATGAAAACATTCCAGCATTTTTCTCCATATAATGGACTTCAATGGGAACCAAACGGTTCAAGGTCCAAAAGACAGTTTCAGTGCAAACTGCAAACTGTTCAAAGGGCTTTAAACGATTCCAGACGATGAATAAGGGTCTTATCAAGCGAAACGATTGTTCATTTAAAAAAAAAAGTGTAAGTTTTATAAGCTCAAATGGTCGCCTTGCTCTGTTCTGTGATGCGCATTCGTGACTCTCCTGTTCGAACTCGTTCATCAAAATGAACGAATCTTTTTCCGAGTCAATTCGTTCGTTGAATAAACCAAATGACTCGAAAAAAAGATTCGTTCATTTTGATGAACAGGAGAGTCACACAGAACAGAGCAAGGCGACTATTTGAGCTTATAAAACTTAAACTTTGTTATTTATGTATTAAATGAGTGATCGTTTCGCTTGATAAGACCCTTATTCATCGTCTGGAATCGTTTAAAGCACTTTGAACAGTTTGCAGTTTGTACTGAAACTCTCTTTTGGACCTTGAACCGTTTGGTTCCCATTGAAGTCCATTATATGGAGAAAAATCCTGGAATGCTTTCATCAAAAACCTTAATTTCTTTTCAACTGAAGAAAGAATGACATGGAAGAATGACATTTCTCCTGTGGAGAAAATAAATGAGGAAAATATATACGCAACCGAGGCTACTAAAACCCCCCCGGATGTTTACCGCTCTATTGAAGACAAACAAACCTCCCAATTATGCCATAAATTATTCAGCATGAAGTACTTCTCCATTTGTGCACTTTTAATGGAGTTTTCGATACAGTTCACACCACTTTGAGTGCATTATAAGCAACTTATGCTACATTACAGTTATTGCGGTCTGTTGCTTGTTCAGATTTCCAACATAAATGGCACTTTCCATCAGTTTATATTCATGTGCAATGTATGCTTAGGCCCTCGCGATACACCTGAGATATACAGCGGCAGCTGCTAAACATGCGGCATCTCGGACATGAGAGGAGGATCTCCAGAGGTTTGGATGAAGGGATAGAAAGACGGAGATCGCTATCTGTCCTGTACTTTGAAGTGTGTCCAGTCCGCTTCGCTCTCGCAGCGCTGGATCCTGCTGAAGAAACTCTTGATGAAGCTCTTGGCTTCCGTCTTCACTGCGGGGACAAATGACAAATCATGAAGCGCTAATGATGAAAAATGTTGGATGTTGATGAGGTTAAGGATAGTCTCACCTTGGCCTTGATTAGCAGTTTTTCCCTCAGTGAGATGATGGGAGAGGAAACGGGCAAAGGCTTTGAACAAATCCTGTCGGGGGGGAAGAGGTGCAAAATTGAAACGTTCATTCTAACGTTCATCCGTTTTACATGTTTTACATATGAATGGAAATGATCACCTTGGTGGCGAATTTGCCCTTTTTGTAGAATGGATCCAGGCATCGGACCACGATATCAGCGGCCTCCTTCAGTGTCACAGGCTTTTGTGAAATCGCAGCCGCGTCCCCGTTCATTGTGCCAAACTGCGTCTCCTGCACTGCAGGGTCAAAGGTCACTCTCTTGCTGTCCTTCATCACGCGGTTGCGTTTGGCAGGAGGAGATGCCGCTCTCTCCTCACGTGACTGAGGAAAACAAACAGACATTTCAATTTCAAAACACATTAAACAAAAAAAAAAATTCCTACATTAAATAAATAACACGGAATACATATTAAAGAATACATATATACATATTATATACATATATATATATATTTCAATCAAGGCATGATAAACAAGGGGGCTATAGAGATGGTTGAGAACAAAGCTGCACCGATTTGGGAACAAAGGTTGCCTTCCTCCTCTGTGTCCTACAACATGAGGAAGCCACTCAGAAACAGAGAACATCACATGTGAAGTGTCTCGCAAAATCCTTCAAAGAAAACCTCAACATGTGCTGTTTACTTATCCAATCATTTCGGAGCAGACTTTAACCGAGCGCTCCAGACTATTTCTATTTTGGAGGCTTACAGAATGAAACCAGCAGACAATGGAGAGTATAACGACACTTTCGATATATAGGAGTAGTAGAACATAGTGAGGAAGTTCTTCCTAACTCCAGATGAATTGAGCTTCCTTAAAAGGTGCTGCCGCTACTGGCGCTGGCAATCAGCTCTAAATAAAGCTCTTGTTAGGGGTCATGCACTTTTTTAAATCATATTTTTTTTCCCCTAAGGTCAATGTTTCTCATAATTTTACAGAATCCCTGAATTGAAAAGTAAAAAAAAAAATCTGTAAAAAAAAAAAAAATTAGAGAATTAAGTCATGGAATTCCGACAATAAAGTCGAAACATTGCGAGAATAAAGTCATAATATTTTGAGAATAAAGTAAAAATAAAAATGTTTCATGTTTATAGTTACTATTATTTTTAGATCCATGTCCAAGGCAGTTGGACTTCATGAGCACATTTCTTAATTTAAAAATCATATTTCTAAATTAAATAATTTAGACTTTAATCTCGGAATATTTCGACTTTAATCTCGGAATATTTCGACTTTAATCTCGGAATATTTCGACTTCAATCTCGGAATATTTCGACTATATTCTAAGAAATATTTCAACTTTATTCTAGGAATATTTCAACTTTTTTATAAGAATAGTTCAACTTTATTCTCAGAATATTTCGACTTTATTCTCGGAATACTTAGACTTTAATCTCAGAATATTTCGACTTTAATCTCGGAATACTTAGACTTTAATCTCAGAATATTTCGACTTTAATCTCGGAATACTTAGACTTTAATCTCAGAATATTTCGGCTTTAATCTCGGAATACTTAGACTTTAATCTCAGAATATTTCGACTTTAATCTCAGAATACTTAGACTTTAATCTCAGAATATTTCGACTTTAATATCGGAATACTTAGACTTTAATCTCAGAATATTTCGACTTTAATCTCGGAATACTTAGACTTTAATCTCAGAATATTTCGACTTTAATATCGGAATACTTAGACTTTAATCTCAGAATATTTCGACTTTAATATCGGAATACTTAGACTTTAATCTCAGAATATTTCGACTTTAATCTCGGAATACTTAGACTTTAATCTCAGAATATTTCGACTTTAATATCGGAATACTTAGACTTTAATCTCAGAATATTTCGACTTTAATCTCGGAATACTTAGACTTTAATCTCAGAATATTTCGACTTTAATCTCGGAATACTTAGACTTTAATCTCAGAATATTTCGACTTTAATATCGGAATACTTAGACTTTAATCTCAGAATATTTCGACTTTAATCTCGGAATACTTAGACTTTAATCTCAGAATATTTCGACTTTAATATCGGAATACTTAGACTTTAATCTCAGAATATTTCGACTTTAATCTCAGAATATTTCGACTTTAATCTCAGAATACTTCGACTTTAATCTCAGAATATTTCGACTTTAATCTCAGAATACTTAGACTTTAATCTCAGAATATTTCGACTTTATTCTCGGAATACTTAGACTTTAATCTCAGAATATTTCGACTTTAATCTCGGAATACTTAGACTTTAATCTCAGAATATTTCGACTTTAATCTCGGAATACTTAGACTTTAATCTCAGAATATTTCGACTTTAATCTCGGAATACTTAGACTTTAATCTCAGAATATTTCGACTTTAATATCGGAATACTTAGACTTTAATCTCAGAATATTTCGACTTTAATCTCGGAATACTTAGACTTTAATCTCAGAATATTTCGACTTTAATATCGGAATACTTAGACTTTAATCTCAGAATATTTCGACTTTAATCTCGGAATACTTAGACTTTAATCTCAGAATATTTCGACTTTAATCTCAGAATACTTAGACTTTAATCTCAGAATATTTCGACTTTAATCTCAGAATACTTCGACTTTAATCTCAGAATATTTCGACTTTAATCTCAGAATACTTAGACTTTAATCTCAGAATATTTCGACTTTAATATCGGAATACTTAGACTTTAATCTCAGAATATTTCGACTTTAATCTCGGAATACTTAGACTTTAATCTCAGAATATTTCGACTTTAATCTCGGAATACTTAGACTTTAATCTCAGAATATTTCGACTTTAATCTCGGAATACTTAGACTTTAATCTCAGAATATTTCGACTTTAATCTCAGAATACTTCGACTTTAATCTCAGAATATTTCGACTTTAATCTCAGAATACTTAGACTTTAATCTCAGAATATTTCGACTTTAATATCGGAATACTTAGACTTTAATCTCAGAATATTTCGACTTTAATCTCGGAATACTTAGACTTTAATCTCAGAATATTTCGACTTTAATCTCGGAATACTTAGACTTTAATCTCAGAATATTTCGACTTTAATCTCGGAATACTTAGACTTTAATCTCAGAATATTTCGACTTTAATCTCGGAATACTTAGACTTTAATCTCAGAATATTTCGACTTTAATCTCGGAATACTTAGACTTTAATCTCAGAATATTTCGACTTTAATCTCGGAATACTTAGACTTTAATCTCAGAATATTTCGACTTTAATATCGGAATACTTAGACTTTAATCTCGGAATATTTCGATGTTAATATCGGAATACTAGACTTCAATCTTGGAATATTTTGACTTTATTCTTGGAATATTTCGAATGAATTCTCGGAATTTTTCGACTTTAATCTCTTAATACTTTGACTTTAATTTTGGAATATTTCGACTTTATTATCGTAATTTATGGGGATTACGGATTTTTTTTTTTTTACGTTGCGGTTCAGGGCTTTCTTCCCCTATAATATGATTCCTTTGATGAAGAATAAATTGTGATGTTACTTGTTTTGGTGATTCTTGTTGGTCATCAGACTTCAGATTCCCTCTGTTTGGACAAAGAAACAGCGGTTCAGAACACATTGAGAACATTTAAGGCATTTCCTCCATGATGACTGAGGGCGTGTTCACACTTGTAGTTCAGTTCTCTTGGTTCGCTTGATCCGGACCAAAAAAAAAAAAAAAAAAAGAAACTGATACATTTGGTTCTGGTTCGGTTAGCGTTCATTATTTTTAACAAGGACTTTTATGACTGAGGCCTTGCCTAAACTAAACTAATACGTTTTCATTTGAAATCGCATCTTTTTGGCCTTACGTCCACACTGAGATGGCGTTTTTTATCAAACAAAAACTAAGCTTTCTGAAAACGCTCTCCAAAGTGGATACATTTAAAAACACAGTTTGTTCACGGTGTTGTGTGGACTGTGAAAATGGAGGCATTTGAAAAATGATGATGCAAGTTTAGTCTTGTGACGCATATTGAACCCATAATTTACAATGATTATAAAACGGTTCGTTTGAGTCCTTGATTCTAATTATTCAATAGCTGTGTTTAATTCACGATAAACTCGCAAACACAACACCCCTAGAAACCACATAACATTCTCATTGATATTGTTCACTGAAGCTTAAAGAGTAGAGTATTGTGAGAGCTGGAGTAAGCTAGTGTACCTGCATTTACAGTAGATATAGCATTTTCCTTCAGGTCAGTCAATATAGATTCTTAATAAAAAATCAGTTTGAATGTCCAGTGTGATATCTTGTCCTTTTAACAGTTAAGGGGTTTTCACAAGAAATTTCAGTCCTATAAAAGTCTTCTCTACTGACTCACTCACTCCCTCCAATAAATGGCGAAATAATGTCATTTGTGTTGCTGTACATGGTCAGGGACTATTTTTTTTTCCAGCGGAAGGAATGATTTTAGTGATTTTACTTCATTAAAGTTGCATTGATACATATTTTTTGGTTTTAATATTTGTATTGTGAGGTAACCGTTTTAGAAAAGCAATAAAGAACGAGGCTAGAGCTGTATTGTGAATAAGTCACGGCTAAAGGGCGTTAGGCATGACGGCGAAGAGGAGTGTGAAAGGACAAAAAAAAAAAAGACTCTTCATATCACAGTCCTGCAAACATGACAGAAAATCACTCGCATTTGCTGTCCTGCTGAAACATGAGAGCAGTCGTGTTTTAGACCAAACGTATAATGGTAACGCTTCAGTGAATGCGGAGATAACGTAGACTCACTGTATTACGGACACCTGGCAACAGTAAACGTCACGTAAGATATCAATCCGTGGAAAGAAAAACCTGATTGGCTCGTCTGTCTCTGGGGACATGCCTTCCACACGTTCCAAAGTTTGATCGACACATTTTGGAGTAACTATTTTTGGGAAAATCTTGAAAAAACTGCCGGGAGACGCAGTGTCCGGATTACCGTGAGAAAATTTCTACTCACTGTGTTTCGGACAGTTAAGTAGGAGTCATTTCTAATATAAAACACATACATTTCAACAAATATAACTTGTTAAACTAATCAGATTAATCTTTATAACTTTGTTGTATAAGCGTCTATACACTCTTTTAATCGACAATTGCTCATGTGAGCATTATATTTTAACATTAACGTTTAAATCCCTTACAAAAATACAAATATTTGCAAATTGTAACTCATAATTGTTTTATAAGACCATAAGAATGTTTTTTTTTCAGTCATTTTCTGGTGGGTGATCATGTTTTAAGACCCGTTTTCTACGGAGTCCTTCTACGGAAACCTTCCCCCGCCATTTTCTGAACACTCATTGGTGTGCGTTAGAAACTCACGTTGATTTCTTGAAAACGACTGACTCTGGAAATATAGGGTTTGTCGGAATCGAAACAGGAGACAAAGAAGACATGGATATATATATGCCTTGACCTGAAAGTGTTCATTTATAGGTCAAGTGTCCGGAATATCGTGATGTCCAGAATACAGCTATAGAGCTACGTTATTTTGCTTGATAAAATAATCCTGCCAGAAGAATTGTGTGAATTGCGCCTGTATCATCTCAGTGAGCTTTTATGAGGGTTTACGCATGCATGGTTTTCCAACGTTTGAGTGTGGATGAGAAACTTTTGGACAACGGTAATGTGGACGGAGAGCTTTTTGAAATGAAACTACCTGGATTAATGTAGACATAGCCTGATTTTGCCAACATCCACTTGCGCAACATCCAAAACAATGCTTTCTGGGCTAAACACGCTGGTTGTATATGCGTACATGCAGTGTGATTGTATTTTTGCCAGCTGAGAACTTGTGAAGAGCTTCGATTCGATCTTATCTGTGGTGTCGGTCCGCTTGTTTGGTGCGCGCCAGGTTTCAGGTTACACTTATTCAA